>NC_070587.1:22369205-22741705 GCF_027409825.1 Scomber japonicus | reverse complement strand
AGAATAGGTGTGGGGGGGGCTTTGTAAAGAAAAATAAAAAGGAAAGTAGAAAGAAGGATGTCTGAAAAGAATTTGGGACGGTTGAGGCATATATACAACTGCAGAGAGCAGGAAATAACAGCAAAGATTAAGGCCACTGAGTGTCAAACAAAACCAGACTGCTTAAATAAGAGAAGTCCATTTAAAGACCACCCAACTTATTCTCACCTGGAAGGTGAAAACCTTTATGGTTGATTGAAATAGTAAACAGAATCATAATTTAAAAAAAAAAGCTGACAAATACCAACACTCTGACCTTTATACCCTAACTTCAAAAATAGACCAACATTCTAGCAAACCAGACCAAACAATCAAAGCTCCATTTGGATAGTGTACTAAAAATATTAAAGCCTGTCTGCCAGTGCTGTCCTTTGAATGGTGGTGCACAGAAACACAAACACACACACACACACACACACACACACACACACACAAACAAACACAAACAAGAACTATTGGCCCCCTGGGGAGCTGTCCCAGTAAAACCACAGGTCCCAGAGGGAGGCGCCCTGGTGTGTCTGTAGTGACCCGTTCCTTAAACAGGCCTGGAGATGTTACTGCTACAGCTACAGATACTGTGTTTTGCATACACTACAGAGGATAATGTGTGTTATATAGCTCTCTGTACCACAAGTTTTGCATGACCACCCGGACAGTCTGCTAATGACAACCACAATGGTCGCGTCTGTGGCCTGTCACACACAGTGGGCCTCATATGCAAGAGCATTTTTCATGTTCCTCTCATAAATTTCTTACTGTTTTCTGCCAGGCTTGCTAACATTGAGTGTTCCAAATCTGATTCGGCAAACTCTCTCAACTCTCTCATCAATGTGACATATGTTTGTGACACTTCATCAATAGCATAATCGAACCCTCTACCTGTTACACTCCGTTTCAGCACAGAAATTTGCAGGGAAAAAAACAAATTCAGCTGTGCCAGTAGTGATATTAGAGGACCTGAAACTAATAGAAAAGGTTAATAGTACAGCATCATCAGAGCAGGGCTGTACTGTGATAGACATAAGGAGGGAATATACGGTTTGACAGGAGATTAGATGCTTAAAAAGACTAATATCAGAGGCATAGGGATGTGTATCACTGAGAAATTAAACATCTGTCAGGTGAGACACAGGAAGATACTGGCTAGAGACGTGAGGCAGCTGTCAGAGTGAGAGAATTTTCCTACTAAAATGTATGAGTTGCTGTGTTGAAATATGCCTATATCCCTACCTGGCTACTACATGAAAGGCAAATGAATAAGAGTACTGAAACTGAATATTTCTCAGAGACACTAATGGAAAAATTGTTAATGGGAAACTTAAAATCCCATTTCACATTTCACAACAAAGCTATCCCTGTCACACTCTGTTTACTGTCTGTGTGCTTTTCTTTCAAACATTCTGCCCTGGTTCCTACCATCTCTGCCACACTCTTTTCAACTCCCAACTCTCCGCGTGTGTGATATTGTGCCAGCCCAGATGTCTAAGTCGTGGCCTGTTTGTCTGTCTTAATACCCCGTCCTGAACTCCCTGATGCTTAACATGTCTTTCTGCCTCATAGTGTTTTTTTTTTCTCTCTCTCTGTGCGAGCTGTTTAAATGGCAGCCTGCGAAGGGCAAACCGCAAAGATGAAGAGCCCAGTGACCAGTGCAACACATGTGTTACAGCGGAGACACACACTCATATAAAGCCTAGTATTACTGTAGTACTTGCTACCAAACCGCAACCAATTCCAACCAAATTCAGTGCACACTCACTCCGCCCGATGCTGTGTCATCCTGACAAAGCAAGGGCAATAAACAATTCAGTGTAAGGCCGACCGTGCCAACACACGAGAGGCTCAGAGCACTACTGAGTCAGAGAAGCCTGATGTCTATATTTATCTGTGAAAACCTGCAATGGAAAAAAATAAGCAGAAAATGAACACCTGTAAAACAATTTGTAACACTACAGTGATTAAGAATTTCACACGGGTACGAAAACAAAGCAAAGCCGATCAAAACAATCCTATAGCCCTTTAATTCTCCTCTGTGCCCGCCCCCCACCAAAATCCTCGTTCAGTAATTGGGTTTTCTGCAACATTTTTGTGTTCACTTCAAAAGCTGCTAGTAATTACTCACATGCATTAAAGTGGAGACCGCAAACAGCCACGATGCCGCACTCTTTTCAAGTTCCAAATGGTGTTTATTAAGCCGCTGTTTCAAGACCAAATTTGTCCACTGTCCATAAAGTGTTGCATTTTAACTCAGTGGCAGCTTACTACAGTGGTTTTACATTAGTTTCATTTTTTCTGTGTCTATTGTATCTCTTCTGTGTGTGTGTGTGTGTGTGTGTGTGTGTGTGTGTGTGTGTGTGTGTGTGTGTGTGTGCGTGTGTGTGTTCTACATGTAAGGCATGATATATTCTGTTTACTTATTTAAAAGGATTTTCCAGCGACCCCAAAATAAATACTTGACAATTAAAATATTCGAATTGAAGTATTTTGAATATTTTGTAATTTATTATATGTGACATCTATTTTTTCAACAGATTATTTCATCTTCCATCTTTAATCTTAACGAATAATACATTTTATTCATAGATTTCTTTCCTTTTTCCTTTTACGTTATCAAAAAGAGTAATAATAAAGGTCAGCTGATGTGAAGTCGTGGTCCATTAACCAGAATGTTAATCAGCTAGTGGAGTAAGACCATCTAACCACTGTCTGACAGCCGTCTCCAGTTCCCTGCTGTTCTGTGCTGTTCTTTCCCTCCTCTGGCACGGGTGACCCCATGTTCACACCTTGGATAGCAGTAGGGGGTTCGACAATGCTATGAAATACTCTTCTACGTCCCTGATACCCTGGTAGCTCTCATTCAGGCTGCTCTGTGCCAACACGTTCACCCTACCACCTACTGTGTGGGCACCAGCTGAGGGGATCTGCTGGATGTCATGATAAGGCATCTCCCTGTCAAAAAAGGTTTGTTTGGCTCATATCCCTAGATTACACTGGATTTCACTGGATTTAGGCAGGCAGCCAGATCATGGTAACACTTTAATTCTTAAACAATAGTTTAATACATGTATTGAGCTAATCTAAATCTAGCCATAAAACGTATGATTCTAAATTCATTTTTAAAAAAGCTGATTTGGTTCAATATGCCTTGGACAGGGTGTGCCTCTGGCTCCGGGCTCTGTGACCTCCCTGGCTTCCTTGTGGCCACAGAGGAAGCTCCTGTGAAGGTTCCTGATAGCAGAAAAGGACTGGTGGCTGATAAAAGAGGTGTGAACAGCAGTGTAAGCTTGTCAATGCAGGGGCTACAATGATAGACCATCAAAGGTTAGAAGGGTTACAAGGCTGGAGGACTGGACGTCTGGCCTTACTTAACATGAAGTAGACACTGTATATTCTTCTAAAGCAAAATAAACATAGGTTTTTTACATGTTGGATTTCTATGAAAACTCTAATTTTGACTTTTCTCTTTTAAAGGATGAAAAGGAAGATATCAATATAACGAATTGTGAAGCAGTTTAGTTTGCAACAAGTAAAGGCAAAAATTACAGTTTTGTATAAAATGATTATGGTGGAGAACCTTTACATATAGAGGATGTGTTTTTGCTGGGTGATAGAGTAGAGACCATAGACTATAGAGTCATAAATCCACCATGTGACTTGATGATAAGGTCCCTTTGGTGAGGCCTCTCCCCCGTCTGCTTCTTATCACACAATTGCAAACCCCTTCTTCTCTGCCATCCTACCCTACACCCCCCCACCCCCCCCATGTTGTGGAAAAGCACGACGGTGTGACCTTTGACACCTTAATCAACGGGCATTAAAGAGCCTCTTAAACAAAAGCGACGAACTGGGCAGATCTGGACTGACAGGGCGACTGACTGACCCAGAGGCTAAGAGGGATCCGGAGGCAGCCGTGCTGAAATGCCGCCGCCAACACATTGGAGGTGGCAGAGGTGGTGGGAGAGTGTTGGCCATCACAGGGTTTACAGATTAGCCTGGCTTATTAGTTCACTAAAGGGACCTTCCACCCCTCTCAGGATTGTCACACGTCGCTTTGCTGCCTTGCCCATTTAGACCCTGTCTCACACAGGCAGGGTGCCTGTCTGTCAGAAGCAGATGGAGGTGAAAGGGTGAGAGTGATTCAATGATCCTGTAATGTTGGAGAACTTAACAAGAGCCGCTTACATCAAAAAAAGGCGCACTAAACCCGAACACCCACTTGCATCAGAAAGTACACACAGACACACATGCACCAAAGCACAATGGGTTTTGTGCACTGTGACTGTTGCGCTCCAACATTTTCACCACAACAAAACTCAGCATTAGCACATGTCTACACAGATAAAAGACTTCTCCTTTTGAGTTTTAATGATTTGTAAAAAGCGGTGAAGTGACAGCATGTGAAAAATATGCAAAGTGCACCAAGAGGACAATAGTGCAGTCACAAAACATGGCGATTAATCAGAGAGAAAATGAGAATTAGATCAATGTGTTGATATAGCGAGGATAAAGGAGAAAAAGCCTATAACTTATACTGAAACGGGGTAATATTTCTAACTTATGCTCCAGCGCAATACTGACCAGGGTGGAGGTCAACTAACGGTTATCCACCAAATGCAGTTCCAACAAATCCACTAGGGGTGGTGTTTCTCTAAAAATCTTTGAACTATAGGGTTGACAAAAATATTTGCTGGTGCAAAGCTATTTATGAACAGATAAAATACGACATAACTGGACACCGACAAACACTTTTCACAGATTCTATCCTAAAACAAGAAGGAGTGAGAAGAACTGACAACAGGATCAAGCCACTGCTGACTACATAATAGATTATGATTGATAATAACTCATTTTCATCTCTATTGCCTAAAAACCTCTTATCCATATCTCATAGATGTTATTTACTGAGTAAGCGCAGAGTCATATCCAATTTTCTGTATGAGCTAACAGGCCCCTGTGTGCTCTGGTCTACAGCATGCTGAGCGCCACACATGTAGACATCAAGTCATCTATCTCCCTGTGTGGAGAAGCAGACTGGATTTAGTGTCTGCACCTGGCCAGAGATCTTCTGCCTGTCCAAAAAGCCCAGACCTCATAGTGACACTTTAAAACAGAGCAGACTCATTCAGCAGTCAATCAGCAGTCTCTCCTTTCCTCCCCTTTTGCTATCTGTCACAACACCCCCACCCCCACCATCTCCTCAACCCCCTCTTCTCTACTCAAACACACTCATCTGTTATCTTTTTGATTCACTCCATTGTTAACTATGACTAATGTTGTGTTAACATCTTGTGATGCTGTGGATCCACAAGGTATCCACCCCACATTTCCTATAAATTGCAAAATCTCAGGAAAGATGAAAATCTTTCCTAAACTGGGGGTTAATGAAACAGAGATTCAATCTTTCATTTCATAATTACTCATTCCTAAATAACATCCATACTCATACCCTTTGTGATGCTTAGTCAAAAGTTAGAGTTGCCTAGTGCACTTGTGCAATTCTTCCCAATCTTCCAGTGTGTCCTTCCTGGCAACCACGCAGCACCCCTCCAAACCTCCTCTCCTCTGGGAGAGACTTGATGCTGTAATGACCCATAACTACTTCCGTGCTGCGAGGGGTTTACAAAGGCTACAGTTGAAGTTTCATCCTGTGGCAGTTTTTTCTTTAGTGGGGTAAAGGTTTGTGTGATTTGTTTGTATGTGTTGGTGAGTGTATTACTTAGAGTTTGTGTGTAATATATGTACTGTAAGCTTTATCCTTACTCATTTTCTAGCAAGACAAAGTAGACTACAAGTCTTTAACCCACACAGACAGGAGAGACGGGAGCTTCTGGCTGCTAGTGACCAACGGGAGCACAGCAGAAAATCGAACCATCTGTGGAAGGTTAACACATAGTTCTAGACATGGGTACATAATACATACACACTTCCCACTCCTCATGCACACACACACACACACACAACAGCAGGGAGCCAAAAGTGCACCCCACTGCTTTCATCTCACCTTCAATCAGATAAATTAGCTGCCTGCTGGTTACTGGCCTCCTAATTCAGGAGGTTTCACGCCTTTTTTCTCCCCCAGCAGGACAGAAAGTGCTGGAAACTGTATTGGGAACATCTTGATACCAGAGCAGCTCCTGCTCGACCCCACAGTTCACATCGGCCTAAAATACATCAACACAGACAAATACGATATCCACACACACACACACTAAACTGCTCTGTGAGAGCGCTCACACATCCATACTGTATGAATCTTATGTCAGAGGCCTTGACTGTCTTTCCCAGGCATACTAGAGAAGAAAGCTCCTAATGGTGTTGTCAACCGCAGAGCTGACAAGGGGGCTCCGAGGTCCGAGGCCCCCGGAGCAAACTCTACACCTTGGCTGTGGAGATCGGACTCACAGAAGCAAATATGTTAGCCCCCGAGGCTGAGTGTCAAAACGCCCTCCTTGTCCAGACAGTTTGTGCAGTCTAAAAGCTGATTAAGCTAATACACACTGTGGGTACTGAGACACATTAGCCCCAGCTTTCAAAACAGCGGGTCATATTTCATGGCAAAAATGTTTTCTTTATTAATTTCTGTAATGAGTGTGTCGTTAAGTCGGTGTGTCTCCATCTCCGTCTCAGCTCGTTCTCGGTCTCTGATCTCACAAAGATCTAGCCTAGATGTCAAAAAGTATGTTTATGAATCGTGACATAATGACAACCTTTTGGTTTTTTGGGCAGTGGTCTTTTTTAGGCCTTATTATTGCTCTTCCTGTGAAAATAAAAGAAACCCCAGTGAAGCAAAGGGCAAGAGTAACCCCCAAAATTCTGATGCTGCCGATAAGGCCAGAGTAAGTGATAAATTTCAAACTCAGATTAGAGTAAAAGCACAAGGTTAAAGAGAGAGGTAGATGGAGTCGGAGAAGATTCAATTTTTCGTAAAACTGCCACCAGCATCTGACTTATGAAAATAAAGTTTTGACTATGCTTGTTTGGGCTCATCTCTAAGCTACATAAAGGTGAGAGGGAGAGGGAGAAAGAAGAGAAACAGAAGCACACAGGATAAAAACAAGGAGTGCTCAGAGTCAGAGAATGACAACTGGTCATAAAAGTTGAGTTGGGTTGAAGATGACCAGTCACAAGACCTTGCCTGGCCTTCAGAAACACTCAGGCTCAGGTTTCCAGGAGAAGCTGAGAGGCCAAGGGAGTAGGATGCTCTCCTCACCTAAGAGACCATAACTCTCTCTCTGCCAGAACCTCTGTCACTCCAGCCTGCCCTGGATGGAGCTCCCAATCACCTTCCAAATCTGTTCTCATTGACAGCTTCCATTAACATTCCTGCCCAACCTGGCAGGAGACTAAATGAAGGTTAAGTGGGGCGGAGAGGGTGGAGGGTGAGAGACCAGGGCCAGGATCAGTTTTTAAGGGTTTTTAAGAGAGAAGAAGAAAGGGGAAGAAGAGCAAAGAGTCACAGAGACAGGAGGCTGAAGGGCTGTTATGAGCTAAATAAAGAACAGAGAGAGTAAGGGGGGCGGGGGGGGCAGGCCAGTACAGGGATCTGGACCTAGTCTGTATACTCCACTCTGAGTGCAGAAGGGTGCACTAAATCACTGCCAAATAACACCACTTACAGGTCTGCACTGCTGTTACTGACTGAGACAGGGAGAGAGAAAGGGAGAGAGAGAGAGAGAGAGAGAGAGAGAGAGTGATAGAGAGTGATAGAGAGAGAGTGATAGAGAGAGAGAGAGAGAGAGAGAGAGAGAGAGAGAGAGAGAGAGAGAGAGAGAGAGAGAGAGAGAGAGAGAGAGAGAGAGAGAGTGAGAGAGAGTGAGAGAGAGAGAGAGAGAGAGAGAGAGAGAGAGAGAGAGAGAGAGAGAGAGAGAGAGTGAGTATGTGTATGTGTGTATTATAAGTCCTGTTTTATCTTGTTAATTATGAACATAACCAGTGTACAGAGAAGCAGAAAGAAAAACAACAGAGAGGAATACCATCAGGGACTGACCCCTGCTGTCCTGCTGAGGTCAGCAGTGGGCAGCAGAGTGGACTGGTTGACATGAACCAGGATACTGAGCACCCACTTCCTCCAGCCAATATGTACAAGAAGTAAGCTAAACCACCTCAATCACACTCTGACACCGAGGTTAACACTTCTCTATTTGTTTTAGTTATGAGAGCAGCTAGCGACACACACCTGCAATATCTCCTTGAAATATGTTAATAGAGACAATGTGTCTTTGTTTATAATTGCCTGTATAATTCTCATTATGCTATCTATTATATTGTGATAGATAGCATTATGTATTATAAGTCATTTTACTTTAAGTTTGATTTTGTGTCAAACCAGAACTGGCTCACCACTGGATAACTTTGTGTGAAAATTGCAGAAGAAATTCTATTCTCGCTTATTTTCACTTGCCATTCACAGTCAGAGCTTCTGATTGAGATACCTGACTTGCAATGTGGACAAGAAAGTATTCTGAATATATTAAACATATTATATGTTATTAATAGGTTATTATGCAATGATTTTACTGGTCTGGTCCACTTGAGATAAAATTAGGTTAGAGTTAGGGTTAGGGTTTAGACCACACATAAAAACTAACTACTAGGTACAAAGTTAAAAGTTGCTGACGGGAAAGTTTGTCTGCAGGCATGCAAACTGAGATTAAGTGAAAATGAAAATAAAAATCTGCAAACATTCAGAAAGTTGTGGCTAATAACAAATTGGAGGCCAAATCGTCAAATGCAGAGTGATTAATATGTAGAATTCATCACTGAGACTTGCAGTCAAAGCAAATCAGATGTTAAATAAGCAGGAGCGAGGACATATGATAGTAATTTCAAAATTTGACATAATCAATTTAAATGTTGCTGTTTTCAATATAAACAATCCCAATGATTACTGTGATGTGCGGTAGACACCTTATAATGTTATAGCCTGATGCATGGTGGAAAAAGTCAGACATAGTGGGGGAAAAGTGTCACAGTGAGAGCTGAATGCAGACAGATTAATATATAGCATTTATCTTCAAAAAGTACTTTAGCATAAAAATTAAACAAGCAACAGTTTTAGGGCAATTTACATCCATTTGAGATATTTTTCTTACTTATGAACATTTTGACAGTTGTGTAAGAAATGGACCAGTTGATGCAACCCAGAAACTAAAAGCAAACATGTTAAAAATTACTTTGTAGAAAACACATAAAAGAAAAGTGAATTATAACAATATTGCTTGCCAAATATACAGAAGACCTGCATCAAAAGAGCAAGGTCAAAGTAAAAGAAACATAAAAAATGAAAAGATAATAAATAATGAAATTCATTTCAAAATAGGACATTTTAAAATACACAGATATCTGACTTTATATTTTCCTATAATTACAGAAACATCATCCTCAGATGTTGTGTTAGTGTGTGCATGAGTCTGTTTATAATGAATATAAATGAAAGGCTCGTCCATGTTTGATTGGAATTCTGGAGGCATATGAGCCAAACTTCGGTATCCTCAATGAAGCATTAAGAGGAATTTTATGAAAGTCTCACCGTATCCACACTGTGGTCCATGAAGACCAATCACAGTCTAATCCTACAACTGGGGATGACAGAAAAAAAGTCTTGTTTGGCAACATTTCCCTCCCCTGGCAAGTAACATTGTTAAAAGTCAAAGCTTATTCAGTTGAACTGCTGACGGTCAATGACATTTAAGTCAGATATGCATCTGGGTGTTTTTTTGTAGCTAGAAAACAAGCAGGCTATCAATCCCTGCATTGTGGTTTTTAAACTCCAAACCAGCAAAGTTGAAGTTATCATTATTATTTCATCGTTATTTTCTGTAGGTCGAACATGTGGAGAGTTACAGATTGAAGCTTGAAATCTGTTTCATTTCCTCTGCCAATCATTGCACTGCTGGATAAACCTGCATTTACTTAGTCATCTAAGCGGGATTTTGGTTTTTGTATGGGAAGTGACGCCAAAGATGATCCTGTGTGGTCTGAGGGGGACTCTGAAGACAAATGAGAGGTCTGCAATACAAAACAAGTAGAATTACAGAACTCTCGGGCGTGGGGAGACTGCTTTCATATTTAGGGGATAAATATGTGACGATAGAGTGAAGACTCTGAGAAGCCATTCTTTAGTCTGTCTGTCACTGGGACAAATCGTGGTGGTTTTGGATGTAAGAGAGAAATGCACTTTGAACAACAGAGGGTCAGCGTGCTGCAAACAAAGCCTTGCATAATCCTCATTTTGCCTGTCTCCTCTATCTTCCACTAAGAAATGGATGATTCTAAGCTGTGGTCTTCTCTAGCTCCAGCACAGTTTCTGAACATGGGCCAATCTCGAAAAAAGGCCAAAGACCCTGTAATTGGTACTACTGAGAGTCAACTGCGTGTGTCAATGACAGCGTGTAAGAATAAGCCTTCATACGGGAGAATTCAACATTAGTGAGACTTGCGTTACATTCCATTCTTGACTGAGACTCACTGAGCCCCCCCCCCCCCCTCCCCCGCCGCCAACTTCCCTCCCTCCCCCCGATCTGGTTCCTACTGGCTGATTCTGTTAATTGCTTTGCCATTTTTATTCTGTGAGACTTGTGAGAAATCTCTCTTACCCGCCACAACTGTCCCGCCCAAATCTACACCACAACCCCCATAACCGTCATTAACTTAATTAATTACATCTTAATACAGTGCTCCAGTAGTAATCTCCACATCAGCATCAAAAGAATTACTTTTTCCCCCCTTCTGACCCCAAGACTGCATTTCACCCCCCCACCCTTCCCAGTCTTCATCTTTTCATCCTCACCACTGTTGCTTCATGTGGGACTGCACTTTGCCCACTAACTTTTAATATTTCCCCCTCATTTTTTTTTGTCTTTTGAAGAGCTGGTGCTACTGCAGTTCTGTATGGTAAAACTTTGCCCGCTGTGTGCCCGCTGTGTGATGTGAGCAAACAGCGTAGCCTGGGAAAGTGCGTGTGTGCAGGGCAGAACAGGAGGGGAGTGTAAGGAGGAATGGGAGACAAGACGAAGGGGAGGGCACGGTATGGAGGGAGGAGGCACGCTGCGGCAGCTGAGCTGTGAAGAAGCTAATGGGCTCTCATCCCCCCTTCCCACGCCCACCGCGTGTTTTCTGATGGGCACTCAAGCGGCGAGACACATATTGGTTTGGCTACCGGCACAGAACTCCAGTGGGCTTGTTTCGATACTGCTTTGCTAGGCCTATTCGGCGTCTGTCTGAACTCTGGTTAGCCTGTGTGTGACTTTAGTACTGGCACAGTATGAATCAGTAACCGATTTCTAATAACGTGAGGAGGTGGTGGTTGATCTCACTCATCGCTGGAACAGCAATAATGAGAGATGAAAGACAGAAGCATGGCTCACAGAGAGCCGGCAACACTGATAAACTAAAGGGGGTGTGACGAACAGGGAGCCACCGCAAATTAATGTTTGTCTCTGTCAGCAAAGATGGGAAAGAATTAGACAAATAAATTCTCTATCACAGGGCAACAGATAAACCACAGCCTGTTAAATCAGCACATTTGCCCAGTTCAGTATGAGCCATCAAAAGAGAAGAAACACATAATTGATGACAAAGAATAAGAAGGAAATAAGATGAGAGCTTTTGAATTCATTTTTCATTAAAATATTGTTCTCTCATGTCCATCAAGATCTATACATTTATCTATACAATACATTATTACTTTATCAATGTAAATAGCAACAGAAAACACAGTATATACAGTAAAACAAAAGTGCTGTAAAAGTGCTGCAGCCAAATGACAACTAATCCAAATGTGCATGACTAAAGAGAGCATTCTGGCCCTCCGCAGTCAGTCTGGGCATTATCCCCTCTAATTTGTGAGAATAAAACCCCCAAGCCCCTGATTAGGTGATCTGGGGAAGCCAATTGTTTTGATTGTGTTGTGTGATGTGTGATCTGACTGTGTGGAATGTGGCGACCTTTGATCCAGTGACAACATTCAATTAGATAAGGTTAACTAAATTGACCTCCTCCACCTCAGCTACTCAGCCCAGAACTGGATAAAGAGTAAACAGCTTGTACGCTACACATTGAACCGGGGGATTACCCCTGTCTGCTTTAGCAAACAGCCGGCATGCCCACTCCCATATACACACAGCACATACACAGCATGCACTAGATGTTTCTGCTTTAAAAATAGAGGAAACTACACTAATCACCTAAACCCTCTCTTTTTTTTTTTTTACTTAATATTGATGCATTAAAAATCTTACAGGATACAGCTGGGGAAACTATATGTGCTTTTACTGTCTCTCTAAAGAGCTTAACTTGTAATTACTCATTGTAATAACTCTGCAGTCACATGGGAATTTCAAATGATGGGAGTCTATAGAACTTTGGGGGGGGGGGGGCTCTTTCATGGACTTGTGTCAGACTCTTCACTGACAAACATGAAAAATTAATTGCACCTTTGTGGGAAATGAATCAGGGTGCCCTGGGAATTACATTACACCCAGTAGCTGACAAGCTAGATCTCTATTTTCCAGCTGCTGAGTAGCCAAGGGCAAGCATTTCCCTTATCCTCACAAAGAGGAGAAAGAGACATGCAATGAAAGCTGCACAAAAGCAGTTACTTGAAGTGTCGCCTCAGTGTGAATAGAACATAAAACTCAATATTAAATGAGATGCTACTCGTCTGTTGCCAAACACCAAACATCATAGAGCTATGAAAGCTCTTCCATCCATGTTAAGCTGACCTTTTTGACCCCTGAGAACTTCTAGAAGTGCTTTCAAGTTTGGATACAATTAAATCTTTTCAAAACTCAAACATATGATTCATGTGAGCTGGCATAGAGCTGCTGTCACAAATATCTTGTTCTGAGAGAGCATGAGCATGATTTAGGATTTCTTCTGTATGCAATGTAGGAAATGATGGAAAGCTTTTAGCCAACAACCTAAATAAAAATGTGTGTCTGCATTCACACCAAATGTGAACCAAAGAGACCCTCTTATAGCCATTCACGGCAGTCATTGGGTCTCTACACAGATCATCTTAATGAAACTGATGAGCTAATATCGTCTCCACTTTCACACGGTGAAGAAGGCTAATTACCTCTCTCTCCCTTTGACCCAACCTTTCCTAGACGACAACTTTTAGAAGTGAAAAAAGCAGCGACCCTGAATGACCCGTCTTCACACTCAAAGGCTAAATCTTTGTCTCTCTCTCTCACTCACTTACACACCTCCATGCTGCCTCACACTGACAGCTGACTCCAGAAAAGCCTGCAGTTTTACCACTGTGTTCCCCTAAGCTGAAGCTAGTCCTGGGTTTCTGCAGCTTCAGTTCCTGTCCTGTACACTATTAAATGCTATCATCTCATGGGTTCATGACATGCTCATTCACTGCCAGAAACTCATGCATGCTATTGTGTCAACTAGAAGGGATTACTGTCATGGTCTTTTCACGGTCTTTCTACAGTAGGAACACTGTTGCTCTTTTACAACAAGTACTTAACACTGTTACAGAAAGGGAGGCCACATCCGTCCAATTCTTAAATCCTTGCTCTGGAAAGTGGGTCTTTAATTGTTCTTTCAGTCTTTTAGTGTCTCTACCACAGTGGCCCTAGTTATGTCAGCCATTTGAACACAAGATATTTTCCAACCAGATCCACTTAAATTGTTGCAATTTTATTCTATTCTATTTTTCTCCATTTCCTTCCTTTTGCTATTTTAATTGTATGTTATTTCTCATTTTATGTTTTTTATGGTTTATTATGTATATCATGTAATATAATTGATATTTTCTTCTTGTTTTAGGCACACAATGTTCTCTTATTTTCCGGTGAAGCATTTTGTTGACGTGTTCATTCTTTTAAAAGTACTATATTACTAAAGCTATTATTTGTATTATTATCCTTAGGAATTATTTTCTCATTGATAAGAGTTTACATGTTCAGTTCTGGTGTTGTTTTTGTAATGTAGTCTGTATTTTGATATGTTTGACTCGCTCCTCTTTTACTTTGCCGTTGACCAACCTCCCCACAGGGGTCGATAAAGTATCATTTACCTTCATCTACTCTCCGTTCTCGGCACGAACCCCAACTTCTGTCTATTTTTAAATCTGCAACTGAGTTAAACTGAAAGATTCTTGGGATGGATGTGAAATGGCTAGTACCCAATAGCCACATGCGAGCTGTGATATCATGTAAGAGCGGAGGCTAGCCTGAACAGCAGCCCACGCCACACTCCAACCCAACCCCAGCTCTAGCCTCAATATCACTTCTTAACCCCATGTGCATTGTCCCTCAATGTCGGCCCCCCTGAGCATCACACTCCAGCCAGGCTTCAAGCAATGTGAGAGTGGCCTAAGTAGCCCAACACTTCACAGATGAACAGCTTCAGTAATGGGCCGTGATTGACCTCAATAGGCAGCTCTGAGTGGGTTCCCTCGGGTCTAATCTCCACATTACCTGCTCCGCTTCACACACACTGACTGACGAGACATGATGAGAGGGGTTGTCTTGAAGATTAAGCACATTGTGGAGGAAGTTGCTGTACGGTGCACTTAAACAAATAAATTAATTGAACAATCTTTGATGTTCTATTTTCACGCCCTTAAATTGAATCTAAAATTGAGTGGACCAATTTCAGTCTGTATGCTGCAAAAGCTGGAGGGGAAATTTTAAACTGCACTTTAAAAGCACTTGAAGAGCAAATTTAAGACACCCTTTAAATTAATGAAGCTTTGGTCAGGTCCCAACAGTTACAAAGCTGGTCACATCACTTTACAATATTAGCTATATAAATTACCTCTTGTTTTTCCTCATATGGATGTACAATACATGTATTTTTAGTACCGTTTTCTCTACTGTAGGTCTATCAGTCAGAGAAAGTTCAAGGCAGCAGCTTAAAGCCATCACGCTGCTGCCTAAGACAAAGCCAGACTGTTGATTTAACACTCAATGGAGTGAGTGAACACATGCAAAGGAGGGGAAAAAGAGCATGATAGATTGACGCGTGAAAGTACGGCAGGCCTTTGAAAGATTGTAATGGAGGAGGCTACCAAGGGAGATCTCAAAATTCACACCCCATCTACGGTGTAACCCATTCAAAGGCTACAGTTTCAGAAAAGAGAGCATGTGTGGCAAGTGTTGCTATGTGTGCACGCTTGCACATGTGCATGCACGATCGAGTGAGTGTAGTGTGTGTGTGTGTGTGAGAGAGTGAAATGGTCAGATCAAAGTCAGGTGGCGCTTCATTCCCACCTGCTCTCATTAGTCTTTGGGTCTACAGAATTGGAATACTATAAGATCCCACCTGTCTCTGACTGCTGTGGACCGGTCTCTCAGGACACACACATGACAGTATGGATATATATCACTAAATAAAGAGGTACCTGAATGTATGTAATCTATATGTAATTACTCAAATGCTTGTACTAACATAGATGAAAATAATCTGCACTGAACTTCTGTCTGCTTGTAAAAGAGTTTGGAACTATTGACATTAACTATCAATGGGAGCATATTTTGTTTTCCTATAATAACTTTATAATAAGTATGTTATGGGTATATTAAGAGTGGACTAAATTCTGCAGTAAAATCTAACTCTAAAACACGTTCTTCCTTCCATCTGTTATGTAAAAACAGTAATTGAGAAGAAAACAGCTTTAATATCTATTAGGGAACTAAATATGTTTAGTATTACAGCGTTTGGAGCATTCTCCAAGGATTAATTCCATGTAGCTTTCATAATTCCCTCCAATATGTTTAAATTAAGATTAAAGATCACTTTGTTCCCCTATTCCCACAGCTCCCATGGTATGGTAAAGAGATCAAAACTGGAGGGCTTTATAGGGAACATCTTTAACATTTGCTCTGCTCTCAGTGTGCTTGATTAAATGTAACATTTTGAGATCCCAGAGTTCTGAGAAAAGCATAAATCATTGTCTCGCAGCTGCTGGCGTGCCTGGGGAAAACACATGCTATCCCTCACTCTCTCTCTCTCTCTCTCTTTTTGTCTTCACTATGATCATAAAGCCCACCCGACCAAACCTTCCCTCCTCCTCTGGTGAAAGTCACGGTGGTGGAGGGTCGGGGGTGAGGGGGGTGTGCAGGGGGAACACCTGCAGGCTGCTGCTCGCCCCCGAAGTTCAGCATAAACCTCGGCTCCTCACACGCCCTCTAGCCCTCTACTCCCTCTACTCCTTCACACCGGCCTCGTCCAAGGCCCCCTTAGTCTTTCCCATCCATCAGCAGTGACAAGGCCTGAGACCAAGCCAAAAAGGATAGTCAGCCAGCCAGCCACTGTCCGGGGATCAAAATGATCTAGAGTAGCACTGATAATTTACACTCTATGTAGCATCGGAGGTCATTATGAATGACACGGCCAAGGATTTCTCATCTTAGTGATCCTTAAAGCGCTGTTCTACTCTGATTAAACTCAGGAATAATTTATAGATCTAATACCAGTTCAGGAATACAGACATCAGTACTGGGGGTGTGCTAGTGAAGGTTGACATGTCCCTGGCTCTCAGCTGGGCCCATGTGGAGGACCTGTGCCCTTCTGATCCAGCCTGCCAACCTGGATTGCTGCCTGCTGTGACTTAAAAGCAGCTAATTTCCCCTGCTGAGCTTCACAAGTTTGACTACTCCTATTGCTGCCTCTCTATCTCTCTCATTCCCCACTTTGGTTTTTCATGTTTCAGGTTGGTGTTGATTTCTCATTATTCATCATGCGATAACAGAGCGCACGCATGAATCGTGTTCGGTTCGTATAAAACGGCAGAAAATGAAAAAGAAAAACGGGGGGGGGGGGGGGGGGGGTAGTTGGCTGCAGTGGTGCTCTGCAGCTGCCAGAAAATCTTACCGTTGTTGGGTCCATCTGGAACAATCGCTCAATTAGGAGAAATCATCTGGGACTGTCACATTGTAACGCAAAGGGTTAACGGCGAGATATGAAATTGCTATACGCTTTTGGATCCATAAAAGAGGAGATTTCAAAGCGGCGTTGCTCAGTTCTTCTGCATTAAACCCACGCCTTTAATTGTCTTTAATTTATTAGAATGTTCCAACCTCAACCCCGTTAAATGAAAACACATTAGCCTGGATAATGCGGTTTCTAGTTTCTACAAGTGTATAGGGACTCCCTCCAACCACCACCCCTAGCCACCCAACCCCAACCCACGCTCTTCATTTTCTAAGTAAATTGGAATTTGGTTTTAATTCGCTGGTAAACAATTAGACAGAAAACAGATGTCACTGGCCATGTTTGAAAGCAACTCATCTCCTTGGTGAATTCACTTTGCGTGGAAGAGTTAGAAAGGGCGACAGAGATAGAGTAAAGATTAAAACCTGTGTCAAAGTCCCCATTTAAATGCTATTTAGACTATTGTTGCTTCAGCACAAGGAAAATTAGGTTATGGTTAACATATTTCAGGCAGACCACTGTGTCATAGAAAAAAGCCCAAAGACAAGTGCTCTAAACTTGCTTGTGTGATTGGTCGTGTAGAATTTAACTGTCTATTAGTCCAAATATGTTTATGGGCCTTTCTGAGCTCTAAAAGAAGGGAAAATGTAAGACATGGAAGGGAAATGGTTTCTGGGATGAATTAAAGGATCCATAAGTAAAGTGCTGGTGATTTCCAGAGCCTGTCACATCCACTAAGAAATGAGACAACACAGAGATCACATATACACGGCCAGTGGGGGAAACATTGATGCCAAGACTTCTCTTGACTTATAAGTCAATCATATACACCAAAACATAAAAAAATACAAATTAAGATATATGCTTACACAAGTACCATATCATTGGAATATATATTCCAACACTTCACTGACTGCACGCTAGTAGCTTGATCCCGATTACCAACAAACCCCCCCCTCTCCTCCCCCTCTTCCTTAAATAAATATTATGCTTGGAGAATTGGGCAGACAGATCACACAGCACTGCTGCACTTCCCGTTGCATCTCTACAAAAACCAGAAGCGACTAATCAGATGTAAAATAAAATATAAAAGTCGATTGTGGCTCATTATATCTTAATGTTTTCAGTATGTCTATGGTGCAAGAAGTTAGGTTTTTTTTTCTTACTCCCCTACCTCACTCCATGTATAATGATCCCGCTTAAGAATTTGCTAAATGGAATCAACAGAGCCACATGGGACGAATAAAATGTGTTTGATGCCAAGGTCAAGTGCTCCGACAATTCAGAAATGTCATGATCACAAAATGTTGAGCCTCTGAGTCGGTCCTATGGGAGCAAAGGGTGCAGCGCATTTAAGAGTGCTGCTACTCCACCTTTCATCTCTGGCTGAATGAGGCGTTGCATCCATCATTCCATTAACGCTGCTCTAACAGGCTCCCAGTCACCCTCTGGATGACAGCAGGGACATGGGACATGTGGACTGACCAAAAGCTTTGATGTAAGCCTGACCACTATACAATACACAGACCTATAAACAGACACCCAGAAATGCCTGTGTGCACACACTAACTATGCAAACTTTTTCCTCAGCATGTTTGACACAACACACATGCAGAGAGACTGAGAGACGTTCCAGTCTGGTGAAACTGTTACTGTCAAACCACACTGCTGTCTCCAGCTTTGACTGTATTGACAGGTATACTGCAGATGAAAGAAAGATTTCTGGCAGAAATATTGTGTGTGTGTGTGTGTGTGTGTGTGTGTGTGTGTCAGTGGTTTAAATTAAAATACAAAGAAGCTAATGTGTAAATTGCCTTTTTTCATTAAGGTTTTATCTTTTGCACCCATCACAAGCCAATGACAAATGAACATCTCTACAACAAGAAGCACAGAGGTGGATAAGGATGGATAAAGAACAGAAAAGGGGAAGACACAAAAAGAGTGCATGCTAAATTTGAGACTACAATAAACCAAGAGATAGAGACAAAATGCAGACAGAGCGAGAAATAAAGCATGAAAGCAGCTAAGAAAGCAAGAAACAAAGAACATTAAAGACAGAAGCAGGGAGGGGGAAAAAGAGAGGATCGAGGCAGTGATGAGAAGGAGTGCAGGCCTCCACTGCTCCACATCTGCTGGAGATATATCCAGTGCTTCTGGGAGTCAGCAAAGCCCCACACTCCCCTCCACACACACCTCCCCTTTACCTTCATCTTCTCTCCCCCTCTATTCGCTTCCTTTCTGTCTTCTGGTTTGTGTTCAGATCAGGTTTTAATATTCAAAAATATGTACTGTCTTTATGAGCCATTGCTTTGCTGAAATAATATGCTCTCTAAATCAAAGTAATAGTCTGAGGCTGTGCACTAAATAGAATTTACCAGAGTTCCTAAAAATATTTATCTACGACTGGTGAGGCTGTAAATGGTGGAACAACCCATTGTTAGAAATACAACGTCGCTTTTAAAATCTATTCTTGTGTCACTGTGACTTTCTGGGAAATGTATTCAATGACGGTCCTCACATTTATCAAACTTTGAGTTGCTTGTGAAATGTAAGCTTTCCCCTGCTTTACATTCTCAATTTATAGTGGTGTCTTGATGCTCTGTTCACAAGCAATACACCTGAGTGATTGACTGGGTGACATTCAAACAGCAATGGAATTCCTGGTTAGGGATGACCTCCCAAATCCGCTGTCTCTAAAACCATACTTATCTTCTTACTTCTCTACACCTTAAGCTACAGCTGTATCTTGCCTTCACAGTCTGAAACGACCTGAGGCCAGTTCTATCTCTATCTAAGTGCTGACATGTTTAAGGCTCGGGGGGCCTGATGTGATTCAGGACCCCATTTTGCTTCTTCTTTTTTTAAACGTAAGTCAAGGCCGTGCGATGAATCTCTGCAGCCCTGTATTAAAAGTGATGTACAGTTGTGACTCCGAAGGCAAATACTGCAGGTGTATTGTTTTACATTGTCACCCCCAGGCTTCTCCAGTATCTGTTGTTTTGGCAGGAGGGGGTTTGGTGGGAGAGCAGCCCAGAAAGTACTTTGAGAGAGTCACCTTTCGTGGGCTTTTAGAGACCTGGGACCAGCTGAAGGCCAGGACATAGGAGAGACTGTCGAGTACATCCACTT
The DNA here is from genome assembly GCF_027409825.1 of Scomber japonicus. Classification (NCBI taxonomy): domain Eukaryota; kingdom Metazoa; phylum Chordata; class Actinopteri; order Scombriformes; family Scombridae; genus Scomber; species Scomber japonicus. Next base: position 22,721,647 of record NC_070587.1, on the reverse strand, counting down.
CCAAAGGTATCAATCTTCTTTGAGAGCCAAGTAGAGCTGCCCGATAGGAGAACTAGTTGCAGTCACGGGAGGGGATGAGAGTTTAGTGATGACATACTGATATTCATGGCCTCTTTCACAGAAGAAAGCATTACAGGAGCAATTTCAGCTTGAAAGAACTCCAGAGACCAACCTGGAAGGATGAGGACATACAGTACCTGGCTACTGCTGTAGATCCATGACATGCACCAAGCTGCAGTCATTAAATTCTCCAACTTACTAAATCAAGCGCTACAGCCTTTTGAGCTCTGGAATCTGAATTGCATTTTTTAGTATTTTGGAAGAGCTACTGAATAATCCCACAGACTCCCTTCTAAACACACAAGCGTACACGCCCACACACTCGCACACAAACACCAGAAATATAATCTCTGGTCTTAGGATGCAATCAAAAACTGCAACCTGACATCAGCGCAGCCTTCAGCAGCAATCCTCGAGTGGTTAGCTGTTGTTAGCCAGCTCAGCCCGGCGCTGACAGAGACTAACTGCTGTTTAGAGAACTTGCGCTGCCTGTAAAGAGGCGCCAAGTTGCCAGCCCTGCCTCAAGAACACTGGAGTGGAAAACACTTATCGGCTTTACTAAACAAATAAGTGAAAGGGGGCACCGCGTGACATTATGGGAGGAAGGAAAATATGACAACCTAAACAAACCGAGAAACTCGCATTAGATCACGAATAATTGAGATGGAATATGGACTACCAGCGTCTGTCACAAATCCAAACACCACAACCATGTCAAGAAAATGAGCTTAAAAACTGATATATCAAAGCGAGTTTGTGATTTGTGATTTTAAAAAGAAAAAAAAATACACAGCTTGAGTAGGAAACTGTACCACCGAGGAATGTGCTCTGATGAACGCAATGGAAAAATGAGAGAAGAAAGGAGAAACTGCAATGCATGTATTTAAAACATTTGAACAGCTTTTTACCTGAGTTTCTGCAGTCATCTCCTTGCTGAGGGACCTGAATGGAGAACGCCAGCAGGTCAGGGGCCAGTAGAGATTCAGGCTTGCGGATCTCATTAAGCCAGCGGCTCATGTGAAGATCTTTGGTGTCAGACGGACCCTGGATCAGAGGAACTAGCTTCTCCTTTACCCCCTCTCCTGAACCTAAGGGATCACAATAGAAAATTAGAAATACTTTTTCAAAAATATGGCAAGAGGATACAAAATATTTATCTAAACAAGGCTGGTCTTGAATGCCTTACAGATTTAAAAATATCCATTTATTTCAGGTTAACGACATTTCTAAAGTTTCCCCCTCTTCTGCACTTACAGGAGCAAGCAAATGTGGTGAAAGCAAAGTGGAAAAACTGATTTACAGCAATTACTGGGTTACTTATTGCTGCAATAGCCTTTTTTGACTGTGCAGCCTTTTTTGCCACTTATAAACTATAAGCTGCCATATATAGGAGGTGTTTGGGTGTCTCTGAGACAAAATAATGCAAAGGATAGAAAAAATGATGAAGACACAGACAACTTAATAACCATAACTCTATTCATAAATTGCACAATTTGTCAGTATTTAAAGTAGGTCCATCTGTATGAGACAACCAAAGCACGTTATTGGTGATAAAAATGCTGAAATATTGAATTTGTCGTCATGGAGACAGTCTTGAAAATATGTAAAACAAAATACATCAACAAACTAGCCATCTCTCTGATAGATTTCACATCATATGTGCAGTTTGACCTCATGAACTCTGTGCTGTGACACTAGCTCCAATAACATCCTAGCCATCAAAGATATGGCCAGAGCCCAATGATAGTGTCCCAGGAGAGAATAGCGACTGAATCACACAGCTGGAAAGAAATCAAGATGAAGACTGAAAGAGCGGGACAGAGAGAGAGAGAGAGAAAGATGGAGTGGAGTGTGTAAAAAGTATAAGTTAAAGAAAGTCAAAGAAGAGTCTAGTCGCTCTCGCTCGCTCCCTCCTACACAGGCAGTAAAGTTTTAACAGGGCACAGCTGCACACACCTGGGGTCCTGGCACACACTTTTACAGCTCCCACGGTTCCTGAGGCGCATTTCACCGTCGCACGGCTGCAGAACTTCAGCTCCAGGTTTTGGACCGAGCCCTCGAGAGTCGGTGACGGGCCAGGAGATTTCACACCTAATAAAAAAAAAAAAACAAAGTGAAAATGAAGTGCAGTCCAGCAGGTTTAAACGCCGCTGCCGTGGCTTCGTTAAACACTTGATTGGCCTTTAATTGTTCTTGACCCCTTTCTTTCCCCCTTTTTCTCTCCCACAGAAGAAACCAGGTGCTCTGAAACACAGACATCACCGACACCAGGCAGAGTGTGTCGCATTCATCTGAGCTCTGGTAGGGATACTGCTAGTGGCCTCTGGTTCCAAGATTAACCTGATGTTAACCTGGTGTTTTTATTCCTGTGAAAAATAATACAACTAATAATAAATACTTAAAACAAAAAAACAAAAATGAATTCTCCCTTAAAATAACAGCACCAATTCCTATTTTTCATGTAGATGTAGTAGTATATGCGCCTTCAACGGCACACGACTAATTAGTTTTGCTACTAATTTACACTTGTCCATATTAAATAATCTTTTATGTGTGCATTTATCTATGAGTACATGCTGACAGGGTTGAAAGATTTATAAGGGAGGGACTTTTTATTTGATTGTATTTTCATTCCTCTGGATTTGAAAAGTTTCCTTTCCGACATCACAGCCATATTGTTTTTTTTTTTTAAAGTGCCCAAGAAGGATATTAAAAGAGATAAAAACCCTTAAATTGTCAAGTGCTTTTTCTGAATGTTTTACAAGTTCCCAGTAAATCTACTGAGTTGAATGACTTGAACATTTTAAGTTAAACAGGGACTATTAGGAGTATGAGTAATAGGCCAATATAAAGGATATATCTTTCCAAAACAATATCCAATATAGTCACTCCCGTGTCCAGCTTAGTGTCAACTACAACTCACCTAACACCAGCATTACATCACGGGAGCCTCAAGTGCTCTTCACTCTATGATTATTTCTCTTAATGGCAGCCTGGTGTGGAAGAACCTTCCGTCTGCCATCTTTCCAAAATGAAACTGTTTGCACTGTGGTAAGGAGAGGGGGGGATTACATACTCGCCATTATGATATGTCAATGTTATTTCTATGGTGAGAGGCTATTTCAAACACATAACAGGAGGAGGAGGAGGGAGAAATAGCTGGATGACTAAAAGATATTAGAGAGTTTAGGGAGTTATGTGCCAAACCGCCTGTTGAGAGAAGAGAGGAGGATCCATCCATCACATGCTACATTCTTCCAGTGAGCTGGAACTGTCTGAGTGAATCACATTGAATTCTTACATCACCTGTTCCGATAAGGCTTTACTTCTCAAAATAATCTCCATTTACAACGATAGCACTTCATTTCCTACAAGTGTCCGCGAGGCTTTTTGTCTGAGTTTACAACTGATTGGGGATTTTTCCGTCAAATGCTGGGCCAAGTGACACGAAGATCAACACAGCCAAACAAACAGTATATCAAAAAGGTTATAAAATAAAAGGATGAACAACATGATATCAGGCATTTATTACTTACTGCTAAGTGAGAGGGCTGGACAGCTATAGGCTTTCTTTTACCCTCATACACTTCTCTGCCATTTTCTTATCTTTTATGATGATCATTATCACTCTTAGACACTTTTTCTTCCCCAGACTCTTTCTCTATCTTTTCATGTTTAGATAACTACAGTACTTTTTTATTTATGTTGTTTTAAACTGAAATTGGCATCTTAAGCTCTTTGCTTTAAAGTAAAACAAGGGGAATATAGTATGATATATACATTTCGCAGTTGTTAATCCTAATCAAGCAGTAGTCTGAGGTGGCTTTAATGTAAAAGAGCAGGCAGGGTGAACAAGGGAACGATTCAGGTAGACACATTTACAGAGTGCATTTAACCAAGCGAATTACTGTGCAATTGCTAAAAATCCCTAACCACTGACTTCCCTCCTATTCCTCTCTCAGACAAATTACCCAACAACCTCTTCACCTGCTTTCTGAGAGGCCCTCTATCAGCCCAGATGGAAGATGGGAACGTTAATAACCCTCCTTCTGTCTCCCCGCCTCCCTCTTAATGGTCAAACAGAGCAGTTTTGCGTGTCTCTCTGTGGCTTTGGTTACCTGCCTCTCTACGAGCTTCCTCTGACTATAGGAAAGATGTTCTAGATGAAATGTGGAGCTGGTGGAATTATTTCACCCCACAATTCAAACCTGAGCAATTAATATCTTACTCTATGAAGGTGATTCATTTTTAAGTAATTACCCCACATATTCCTTGTATCATTACTGTATAAAAAAAGACAATACAGACAAAATGATGAGTAATGATGACTCATTTTGTTATTCTGACTTTCTGTCGCTTGTTTGCGCTGCTTGTTGTGTGCTGATTTTGATAATGTGTGAACTCATAGTCTTATTTGACCATGTTTACCAGATGACTAGCTTTATTTTAGTAGAAGCCATGAGTTGACCATCTTTAGAGAAACATCTTACAGTATGTGCAACACACACATATTCACACACAGACATACACACAGGTTCACACACAAACTTAAACCTCACAGGGTTTATCTGATGTGATCCAGTACCAGAGGGAATGATAGAGAATGACACAGGCACTACATAAAGCAAGTCTCCATTCTCCCACTGGAAACCATATAGCTTACATATATTTGCCATAAAAGGATTGCACCAGACATTTGGTAATATTATTGAGTGTGTCTCAGTGAACCTAGGAACACATGAACCATCCACCCCGCTGTACAAGAACAAATGATCACAGAGAAGATATATCCAGATCCAATGAGCATTTGGCCTTCTTTAAAACAGTGCTGGAGGTAAAATGACTGCAACAGTGATGACTAGGGTTTCCACATAGCCTGAATATTCCCTTGAGTCCTTCATTCTTTCTGGAAAAGATGGAGATGTTAAAAGAGCAAACCAATCTGGAACATGACAAAAGCAATTCCCACTGCCTATGTTTGCTCTTTGATAAATGGCACTAGGCGTATCACTATAACATATCCCCCTTGCCCACGTAGATGTCCTAAAGGGCACGGTGCACCTGCTGGGGGTGGTAGTTGTTGCGTGGAGGAGTGAGGGGGGGGGGCTCTGGACAATGTTTTGGGCAGCTGTTAAGACTATAAAAAGTGGGGTACACAGGAAGAGGAAAAAACACAAGGGTTGGTAGTTTGTCGGCTTGAGCAGTGGAATTCAGTTTGGTATATGTGTGAGATGCATTAGTGTGTGTATCACAGCCAGACGTGTGTGTGTGTGTGTGTGTGTGTGTGTGTGTGTGTGTGTGTGTGTGTTTTCTGTGTGTGACCGAGTGAGTGAATGTATGTGGTGCTGTTATTCGTCAAGCGAAGGCAGGTGCAAGGAGTACATAAACACACAGCTAGGGGCCAGAGGCTACGGCACTCCATCAAACACTGTGAGGGCAACCGTGTGGGCAGCTGGATTTGCCATCCTGAAAGCTGAGGAGAGAGAGTGTGAAAATATGAAGGGAAGAAGGGATGAAGAGAGAATGAAAGAGAAAAAAAGAATTAAAAAAGAGAAACACACGCAGTGATGGCTCAGTATGGGATGTGGAGTTGAGTGTGTTATGTATATGTGTGTGTGCAGGACATCTGCAGACTTGAAAGCCATGTTTTACACATTAAACATGTCCTGCTCTCACTGCTTTGAGGAATGATATGGGAAAGTTGTCTGCTTTACAACACTTGACCAGGCCAGTCTAACATCTAAAACTAAACGCGCGGTGTTGTATTAGCTTACATTCACTAAACTCCCAAACCTCAGAAGTACAAACAATTTTCACTTCTGATGCTATGGAAAACATTGAGTGAATAAGCCGTGACATTCACATGGGAACACTGACATGTATTAAGATGAGGAATGGGAAATTGAGAAAGCCTCCTCTCTGTGTGAAAAGTTTGTAATGTCTGCTCTCACACTTCAGGAAGCATCCAGTGGAGCCATTAAGTGCTGATGCAGAACCTGTAACTGCCACTACTGCTAGAGGTGAGATGAAAGTATTAATAATATCTGAGAGGTGGTTTATGCATGCTGCAAAACAGAAACAAAAATAGGCTGAAGAAGACGTGGAAGGAGGTAAAGAGACATGTGGTGTACAGGATACACTCATTTGCCAGCCTGCAATAAATCCTGTGTTCATGATGGTTTTTATTTCATCTGTTTTAGAGGGGTGTTGATTCATTTTTACTGCATATGTACAGCCCGTCCCAGTCAGTACATGTCTTGGTCAGAACTAAATGCAAGGGTTCCGTATCAAAAGTGTTTTTTTATGTTACGTGTCTGTTACAAAATCAATATTGGGCAGTATATTGTTACCAGATTTTTTAAACCCCCAAATATTAACATCTGCCTAAAAAGAATCTTGTTTTGGTCAGAGTGAAGAGTTCCACTATATTTCAGAAAATCAGTCCCTGGCACGTATTAATCCATTAGGGATCAGTTTTAAATGTGATGACGATCAGTTGACAAGAGGATGTACGCTATCGCCAAACCCTAATGGGCAGGTAGACAAAGAAAGACAGAGAAGGAAAGAGAACCTAAAGTACTAAAAGCTCAGCGTCTGGCAACGGGCCCGTAGCAGCTAGAGGCCTGACAGAAAAAGAGGTAGACACAGACAAGTTTGGGTAGACTGAAACCAGCCAGCTGAGCCATTAAGTGCTGATGCAGAAACAATAACTGTCTCTCCTAAGTCAGGAGGGGCTGAAGTAGAAGCAGTAAGTAGGAGCAGGTGGTCCGCTGGCATCTTGCCCAGCACTGACACACAGCAAAAAATACAGACACATGCAGAGAGAGCAGGACAGGAAAACAGACAAGGTGAACCAGTAGTGGTTTGTCCTGCAGTTAAAGCTGAGTAGAGAGCAGGTCTGGCAGTGGGCAAACACAAATATACAGGTGACACAATCACACACCAAATCTCAGTTCCAGACTAATGGAAAATGATTGTCAGGACAGTAGAGACCTCTAAAAAAAAATCACTTGCATTGAAGAACTAGTTTGTGACATTTCCATAGAAAATTCAATCTACCAGCAATTGAGAAAAAGGATATCAGTCTACCCTCAAAAAAGAAAGCAGTTACAGTTCATTTCTTTGTATTTGCAGGAAATTGTTGGTTGCACACAGGAAGATGCATTTTACATTTCCGGTAGCTACAACAGGAAAGGTTTGGGTGTAAACTGAACAGGAACTGTGCAGTTTTCATAAGCAGTAATAGTTCCCATTGCTAAATAACTAAACTAATACACACAAAGGCCCTATTCCAGGGTTGTGGTTATTACATTATGAATGAAGAACCTCAATCAAGAGTACATACTTGTGCACATACACGCACAGAAGCTTAAACTAAAAGTACTCATGTTTCAATGCAGGTGGTTTGACATACACAAAACAGAGAGTAAGATTCGTGCAAACAAGTGTCTACATAAGAGGAAATATGTCTCCCCTTGAACTGTTTCTAGCACATTGGAAGGTTAGAGTATCTGAGTGTGCAAAGTGTTACTCGCTGCTTATAACAGCCGTGGTATAAAGACAGTGATGGGGTGTAAGTGCTGGTGGTAGCGGAGGCTGGGGGTCTAATTTTCATGATTACCATTCCCTCCAGGTGCTGCCTGCCTTTCTGTCTGCCCGCTAAAGCAGTGACACATGTTCTCTGCTCACTCAAACCGTGGTTCTCTCTGCCACCGAATTACCACAATTAAGGAGTCTTCATGCGGAAGCAATTTGGCCAACACTAATGGGGCTAGGCAGTGGGGTTTGGAAGACAGTGAAAGAAGGGGGGTTGGGGGTTGGGGGTTGGGGGTTGGGGGTGAGAAGAGGAAAAGATAAGAGCAAGATGCAGAGCAAAATCTGAGGGAAAGAGTTATGAAACAAGTGAGAAAGATGAGCGGGAGAGAGTAAAAGGAAAAAGGAAGAGGCAGATGTGCAAAGAGTGACAGAGAAACATGTGCTGTGACATGGAGGATTCCCGCATTGCCACTTGTAAGGAGACGATTAGTCGGTGGTGAGATAGGCCATTAAAACACAGTTCTGGATGAGAGGGCCTGCCTCTCAATCTCCCATATCCCCAGCCTAATGCTGCCCTGACAAATTTGGTTAGCATAAGAAACAAGGGCATTCTGGCTTTGAAGTAACAGCCAGGATGGAATGCCAGTGTGGTTCCACCATGAGAGAGATGCTCGAAACTACAGACCGCAGCTAATGATGCTAAACCAGCCCCTCCGTCACTGAAATGTTACTCTGGATTACTGCACTCTTTCTCTCTCTGACTCTTGAGATCTCTGTGACTCTATTACTCATGGCTGCTCTCTTTTCACAGCTCCCGCCCCCCCTTTTTTTTCTTTCAATATGGAAGAGAAATAAAGTGAAACCCAGCAGAACGTTCTTGTTTATCAATAATCCACTGAGATCAATATTTATGTGTTAGCTTCGCAGAGCCTCACTGTGTCTGTGTGTGGTGGTAGCCAAGACGTGACTGGGGTTTTGGTGCTTGCGGAGGCACTTCAATGGGAGCTGCAGTGGAAATTTATGGCCTTGTGACGTGGAGCTATGTGCTCCGTCGGCACTAGTCACTACCCTTAGATGGGATGGTTGGTTCACAGCAGGGAGCCAGCTCTGCAGACACTACCAGATGACATAAATACAAACAGATTTATTTAGGGCTGTCATTGATTCGGGGCTTATAGTACCATTCAGCGAAGTCTGGTGTGGGTGCTTTAAAGCACATTCTCCTTACAGTGCATTTTGTTTCATGTCTCAGTAATTCCCTCTGCTTTGTGTATGCAAAGTTTAATAATCTGACTTAATACTGATTACCTTCTTTCTAAGTTATGAACTGCTATCATATGCAATCCATATGATGAATATTAATCTCACCATTATTCACATGGGTATGCAAGTAAAGGCTTGTGTTGAATCTGTCTCTACCATTATGGCTTTATTTTATGCTTCAGTGATGCTCCATTACTGTTGTTCCACTCAATGATTTGCTGATTTCTGATCCTATTTATTCACTAAGAGTGACTAATATATTTAAAAATGCAAAGTCTGTGCTGCAATGTACAACAATCTACACACCCTGACATGTCTTCCTTGGTCTGGTAAACACATTACCTAATGATGACATACTGTAGCAGCCTACAAGTCTTTACCAGGGTAACATTTCATAAAACATGGCTGCAGGGGGTTTTCATATCATATTTCACTTTATCTTCCCAGAGGAGATGAGCTGAGTTCAAACTCAGACAAAATCTTCAATCTACAAAAGCTCTACCCATGCTTGGCCAGCTACATAAACTGCTACACTGTAGCTACCAATGACTAGCCAGGTTTCTAAAAAGCATGGTAGATCTTTGTGATCAACAACCAATTTAACTGCTATACCATGCCAATGTATATATTGGATTTAGTGGTAAGTGGAAAGATGCCTCTGAGAAACCATCAATGATTCATATCAGAGCACAAAAATAAAAAAGTTGGATGTGAAAGCCAGGCTTCCAGATCCTGTACTGGGATCATCCATGTTCTCAAACATGCCTGGAATCACATCTTATTTCCCATGACAGAAAAGTGGGCTACTATTCAAACTAACAGCAGAGAGAAAATCCTTGGCACACTCTCAGTTGACTTCTGATTTCTTTTAAATATCATCTTTCGCCAGAAGCCTGCAGACGGTGTGAGGAAAAGGGAAATGATGAATGGAGAATCATGTTGAAAAATGACAAGCCTGATGTCCCCTGATGAGTGTCTGACGTCACCAACGATAAAGGATGTGTGTGTGTGTGTATGTGTGCATGTGTGTATGTGTTTTACGTGTGTGTTTGTGCAAGCATAAAAGGGTTGTTTAGTGGAAGCTGACTAGAAATGCAGTTTAAAGGACAGGCACTTTGTTTTTGTCTGATTTCATCAAACGTATGAATATCCATCCATGTGTTTCGTTATGCTATGTCTAATTGTGGGACATCACAAAATAACAAACTTCTGTTCTGTTCTGTTACATCCACTTCACTGGCTTCTCCTATTAGTTCAGGACTGAAGAGAGTGAAACAGAAAGAGCAGAGAGATTCAGGAAGACAAAAGAAAAAGAGGAAGGCCTGAGTCTGGATTGACTTAAAACATCATCACAATCTGCCAGGAGTGGAGCGAGGGCCGTCTGTGGCTCATTGAAGTTTTCATTGACAAGAACCGTCTCAAGTTCCATCCAAGATTTATTTATCGGTTCTCTGATGCTGACACAACGTGTTTTTAATGTCAGAAATAAGGTTGCGTATGGATGAAAAAAAAAGTCCCTCTTTCTTTCCTTTCCCTCCTGCTTTCTTCCTGCCCTGATGTCAATCCGTGAAGCAGACAAGTAGACAGGCAGAAATTTCTCTCAAACCAATAAGTTACCTCTTCAAAGAAGAATGGATACTTGAGTGAGGGGCCAGGCCACGCTGAAACAGACATCTCAGGGTTTTCATTAAGCTTCCCATCTCTTTACTGACATTTGTGACAACCACAGACCATGAAAAAGGCTCTTGTCCTTCGCTTTTTCACTTTCATTGTGGAACAATGAAAGAGGACTATCAAAATAATCTCCATGAGCTAAGTGTATGGGCCCATTATATGACAGGGCAAAGCTGCATGTTCCTCTGGCTTGTCTTGATTAATAGATAGGAAACATTAAGGTTCTGAGTAAGAGGGACATGTCAGCCAAAATCTGCACAGCAAAACAGTGGAAAACTGAGCGCGTGTAACCTCCTCTGTTCAGTCTCATAGCCAGGAGTTATGCTACCAATGGCTGCATTATAAGGCAAACAAGAGAAACTCCAAAAAAGAGGGATAAAGGATCTGGGACCAGACAACGTAAAGCACACAACATAACAGGGATCAGCTTACAGAGGTGACAGAGTGATATGGAAATGGACACTTTTTTCCCCTCCAATAACACTCAGCTATTACCAACACTTATTGTGCGGCAGCGTCACAGGGGGATTTGCGTCAGACCCATACTCCTGAAGGCAGTTAGATCACAGGGATGTGAACTGCTGGCCATGACAGGAGCAGCCTTTTTCATGCAGTGCAAAAATGCGTAAAAACTGTTGTTGACAAGGTCTGAGAGATTGCATTTGTTTCCAAGCAATGGGAAATATCAGTGTGAAGCTAAGTATAAATAAGTCTCCCTGACGTAACCTTGAATAGTCTTTCTTTCCATTCTTTTCCCCTGTTTCTCTCATGACCACCACGTCCCCCCCTATTTTATGTGTAGGGGGAACTTGTAAAAACAAAAAGACCTGTTTTAATAATGATACTGTTATGAGTGAGAGCATAAGTCCTGGACTATTATTATCAACATGCTTGTAGTCGCTATGCAATGAGAACATAGGCTTGCTGTGTCCAAACTTTCCTGCCTTCGTTTGCCTTAAATGGGATCGTGTGTTGTGGGTTCAGGAGAACATATAGGATTTGCTAAAGATGGAGGTGGGCATGCATCTGTGCATATGTGTGCATGTGTGTGTATGTGTGTCTAACGTGACACTCAATTAGGTGCCAAAGCTGGCTTTAATAAAAGCAGAGCCAGAACACCAGTGGTCAGTTGTGTTTCTGAGCACTGAGGTCCACCCCACACCCTCAGTCTCTTTATTTCCTTCTTTTTCTGTCACTCTTCCCTTCAAACTTTATTTTCCTTCTCTTTTTCATTTTTCATTCTGCTCATTATATCGTTCACCCTCTCTCTTCCTCTTCCTCTGTTCTTTTACCCCTATGTCTGTCATGCTGAAGTTATGTCACAGCTCGTATATCACCCGGCAATCATCTAGAGCACGTCTGGTGACCACCACCAACCAACTTCTACCAGACCCCCCCCCCACTCTCTCTCTTCCTATCCCACAGTCCGGACCACCACAGAGACCTCAGCTGTAGTAGCTACATCAGAGCTGAATCCATCACTGGTGGAAATGCCACTTTTAAGACAAAATAAATCACCTTGACAATGTGTCGTTTTTTGCAAGACACTGAAATGGGAAAGCATCAAAATGACCAAACTAGCTTTGCTCAAATACAGAGAAAAATGATTGATGGGGTCTTGCTTACTGTAGCTGTCACTGTGAAGTTCATCATTGTGTAGTGCTTGTAAAGAAATATCACTGATCTAAACTCAGTCAGTCATTTTTCTCAGCGACAACTCTTTTAGGCCAATAACACAAAAAGAACAAAATACAGCACATGAACACGTTCTACTTCTGGCTGTGTTTAAAAGTAATGGACATGAAAAATCATCCTTTCATAATGAGCTGTCTAAGGTTACTTAAAGTCTGGAGCATCCCACCCTCTGTGTGTTTCATCTGGAATGTTTACTGCCATGTCACGGCACCAAGACTTCTCATTTCGACTTGATCAGCGCAAAGAGCGAAAACACAAAAAGGCGCGCACACACACACACACACACACACACACACACACACACACACACACACACACACACAGGCGTGCAGTAAACAAACACACTTATTCTCACGATGACACGGTCACATTATAGGCAATATTTACAGTACAAGGACAAGAGATCAGTCATATTTTCCAAGCCTGAGCTGTACCATCTGCAGGTTTAAGACTTCTCTGTAACTCATCACTGTGCACTGTGCTATAAATACATCTGTTGAAATCTAAAGAGTGGAGTCCACTAGGGACACAAGTGCATGAATTTAAATCCAGTAAAGCTATCAACAACAAGGACACGATGAGAAAACAATAACAATACAATAAGAAACATATTGATTATGTGTGCTCATAGCTATGTGTGGAGTCAGGATTCTAGGGTTCATCAAGATCCATTTCAGCTTGTCAAAATTGACGTAATGTTTATTTAAAAATCAGGGTAGATAGAATAGAAGATTAAACAAAACGAGCAAGAGCTACAACTATCGTCCACTTACTATTAGTCATTTATTTACATTGGTGTCAATTATATGTATCCCTCTGCATTTTTCTAGCATTGTTTTGTACATATTTTTTATTTTAAAATTCCATTACCAAAAGACATGTGTAGTTTGCAATATTTTGGAAATGTGGCATGTTTTCTACAGGATTCAGGTTTTTCACGTTATTAAACATTTCACACATTAAAACATTTCAACATATTCTCAACATCTTCTTACGCACAACGTACTGTGCTCTAACACAAATGCATGCAGACTCAAGCAGTGTGTGGGAGGTCACTGTGGTCAGTGTGTCGCTGAATCTGAGGTTAGCAGTGGCTAGAAGCCATGGTGGGCAGGAATTACAGGCTCCATTCTGCTACTATTACTGCTGCTGCTGCTACTATGGCTGCTACTGCAAAACCACAAAAGCATCCTTGAAGTATAAACAAAGAGAACATGTAATACGGGTTGGCCACTGACAATCACAGCAGAAGAGAAGAGAAAAAAGTATGTATATATACAAGATTGGAGGAAGAAAAATGAAATGGCGTGAGACGATGAATGCAGGAACAAAACAAGAAAAGAGTGACAGATGTACAAAAGAGAAGGAAAATCAAAAGTTGGCAGCACAGAATTGCACAAGATGGAAAGAATGACAGTAAACAGTCAAATGAGAAGGCAAAACTATAGCAAGAGCTTGAGAAAAATTTAAAAAAGACAAAAAAACAAGAAAGAGCTAATTTTCCTGAAAGCAAAAATTAAAGAGAGAATGCAGCAGACAGCGCTGAATAAAGAAGGCACAGAGTTGTTTCTACCCTCACTGGGCAGCTGAGGTTTAGGGGGCACATGCTGTGAGAATGCATGTATGAACAAACACACACACACACACACACACACACCTCCCTATGGACCACCTCTCTGTTTTCACCAGACAACCAGACACATAAAGTATGACATACTGTTTTCTGCAGCACTCACCAATAAAATACAACACTAGTGTGAGCTTCACTGGAATGCAAGAGGACAGCGGTGGAATAATGTATCACCATAGAAACCTCTGCTCATGTCTGAACCAAGCACACAAGAGCAGCACTGGAAATCTTGCAACAAACCATCATGTGACAAACCAACTTATCATGCAACAAGCAGTGACTGACTGTCTTATTCTTACAAAAAATGAGATTTTATGCTTTGTTTTCTGATTTAACTCAATCTCTCAATCTCTGGACTCAGATACCAAACACAGCACACACTGCACAGGCTGCTTGCTGGGTAACTGCTGTAGCTGCCACTGAGCAGCACAGTAACTCTCAGTCTTACGAGTCCTAGCGGCTGTGTTCCCGTTAGTCGGGATGATTTGAAGTCTCTGACAGTTTCTTTAATCCGAGTCCAGCAATTATTTTGAAGATGGTTTAACAATCTGTCAGTACCTCGAGATTAAAACTGAAGTTTTGTTAAGTCTTCCTCTTACTGATATGTGTAATTTTCTTTGGACAGGGAATGAAATCACATACCTAAATGGCTCCCCCACGAAGGACACTGACCATCTGTGTTATCAGCTAGACTTCGATATGAAACACCTTCCACTATTGAAAAACCATATAACTTCAAAAGGATAGAAGGGAGGAGGAATTCCTAAAAGAATGAAAAAAGCACATGTTCAAAGTGAACAGCTTTTGTTTGCCATGTTGAGTGTTTGGCCTTTCCCTCTCTCTCTCTCCCTCTCTGGGTGTGTGTGTGAGTGTGAGCCAGTCCCGATGGCCACTGGTTGGTGACATAAGAATGAACACAGGACTCTACTCTGTATCCAAGTCTTGTGAGCAATGTAACAGACCAACTGCCTCTACCACTGACATTTGCTGCCAGTCAGCCGGCAACTCACACGAGAGGAAAAAAATGCAGCCGCTGCTAAAATGGCAAATACTTCTACCGCATGGACGGCCGAATAAATGGCACCACGTCAGCAGTTAAACAGAACATTCCCCACATTCATCATTAGGTCGAATTTTTAAAGAAGAGCGCTATCTTCGGTGAGCTTTTCATCATGGGATATGAGAGTAAGAGAGTGGGAGGGCAAGTAGCCAGCAAAGAACAGCCAGCGAGGTCCCATCATGACGTTACAGTATGGACACAGAAGAACTGTGTGTAAAACTATTCAGCAAGGTTGCACTGGGTTTGCAGACAGATGCACCACAGCAAAAATAGTTCACAGCAGTTTATTCTTCTGCTAACTTTACTCCTTTTCTCTTCATGCATCTGCTCTTTTTCCATTTATTCTCTGCACTCAATCTGTCACGCTAAAGATTGAGAGGGATTGGGACAGCTAACATCTTCCTAAAGGCCTGAGAGTGTCGCCACAATTTCAAAAGCAGATACAGAACTAGACAGTTTTGGTTATATCATAGGAATTATTGTTGAGTTTTTTCCCCACTAAACATACACTTACACAACACATCACCTATTCCCCTTCACTCTCCTGCCTTCTAAACCCAAACTCTTTCCCCCACTGCTCTTTTTCTAACCTGCCAGCACACGGACCAGATGTGCAAATGTTTCTCCATGTTGCTATTCAAGCCCCTTTCCAAGAGAAAGGCAGAGTGAGGGGAGAGGAATATTTGACTTCACTCCACGGGAGACCAGTTTCATAAATTTTGGCGGCTAGACAACGGTGAAAAAGGTAGCTTGGCTGGCTTGGCCGAGGGAGAATGTTGACGGCATACCAAACAACATGATCCTAATGAGTTGGAAAATCCCTGGCCCTCCAGAGGACTGTCCAGATGCTACCGTCATGAGAAACGCTACTGTTTTATTGAATTCAGGCTCCCTCCCTTTCTTTAACAAGGGGCAAAATTTATTATTTGACCATTAAGGCATCCTAGACGACATGAAGCGTAAAACCGTTTCAGAGTTAATTTGCCCTCGGGTGCAGGTCCAGTACCCCACACTGGGCACAAAACAAGTTGATCTTGCCAAAGTGTCTCACATGAACATGTGTATTTGAAAGCCTTGGGTTTTGGATAAAGCTTAGGTTTTGGATATGCACTTGCAACCTTGGTACAGGGTTTGCAAGTCAAGTTGCCCATAGCTCACAAGCTGCTATCAGGTTGACTTGTTTTGGGCAAATCATAGTCTGGCACATTATGTGCTGAGCCCTGAGAAATAACAGTAAGTTTTTCCATAAAGAGTCAAATCACTAAAAGCTCTCGCCAGTTCTATATATCTGTCTTGACAGTTTACTAGAGATGGGTATAAGGAACCAGTACTAAAGTGGTACCAGTTCCTGACAGGTCAGTACTGAACTAATTGTGCTGCTATAAGTTTTTATGTAACGTTAATTCATTCTAACATAGCTGGCATTAAAAATTCTTCGCCTAATGGTGAAGCTGCTTGCATCAGGTGATGACGTTTGACATTGTTGTGATCTCCAGTCATGGTGGACAGGGCTTAACGTTCAAATATGTGGGCTCACTTTACTAAAAAAATGATGTGTTCACTCACTAGATGATAATGCAGCTAAATGCAATGTATGTGAAAAGTTTGTTACGTATAAAGGAGGCAACTAAATACATTAATAAAAATTACTTTACTATAAAATAACTTTTGCACCAAATTATGGAAAGTAGTATCAATAAGAGTGTAGATAAGTACTGGTATAGATTAGCAGCATCAATATAAATAAAATCCTAATGATAACCAATCTTACAAGTTACTCATACTGAGAGACTAGCTTAGATTTTATAGAGAACTAAACAAAGAAAGGACAGTAAATGTATTTTATGTGGAAAGGAAGATTTTAGTAACTCAGCTATAATGATGATCACATTAACATCTAATACAATATTCTAAAAGAGACCAGAGATGTGTATGTCTTTTCTTTCGTTGCTTTGTAACTAGTCATGGTAGAAATGATGCACTGAATGAGTTACTAATGGATACATTAATCTCCTGTGTGGGTACTGTTTTATTTTGCCAAGTGACTGAGTTGCCATTGCAGACTTATAATTGTGACTCTATAATAACATCTGCATTATGAATACAGCTTAAAAAAACAAGGAGCCTCTTGCTATGTTCAGAATTCACAAACACGTACTGTGCACTGGAAAAACACTCTGATCTACCCGGTCCCAACTGTCGATACAAATGAATCTGAAAGCTGTGAAGACATGGGAAAAGTTAACGAGACGCTTTGTCTTCTGTCTCACTATTTTACCAGTTGTAAGACATTCCTTGCACATTAATTGCTATGCAACAGCTGCTCAGAAATCTGCGGAAAAAGACCCCTGATTATTATCTCTCTCAAATGTTTTTGAGAAGTCTGAGTAAAAAGCGCCAAGTTGTGATCCAGTCATTATGCTATAACTTTTAAAAATATACATTAAATATTCCGCTTTAACCTCTTTATTTATTGTTTTCTTTATGGAAAGACACTAATGTTAGTAGGTAAGTAGCCTTTTGTTGCTGCGTTTACTAGCTTCGAGCTTGTTAGCTTTGTGCAGTCGCAGTTAAAGTGGCCTTGTTAAATACTAGAGAAACGTGTCTGAGAGAGTGTAGCTTTTCTAGTCCGAGTGTATCATCGTTGGCTGAGATTTTTGCATTTATGTCTGCTGTGTGATAGGCTGTTGGATCTATCAAAATCAAGTAAAAATTGCTCAAGGTTTATCATCGTTATCGTAAAAAGAACAGGTAAACTCAGTTAACTTTATTGGGGTTTACTGTAGATGTTTTTCACCTGGAGTTTTGTAAACCTCATTGAGCAGATTCTCGCTGAGTGTCTGCGGGGCTCCGGACGCTACGCTGTGGGTCCAGCTCTGGCAGATCGCTTGCAGCAAAAGCGTCTGAGCCCTTGTGGCCTGCACGGTGAAGTGGGGTAGTTCAAAAATACACTCAGTGGTGGGGACCGAAGACCTTTTGCTCCTGCAACAGAGGGACAGAGAAAGACAGGATTAGATCAGAGGATAATACATGGGGTGAAAGAGACTCAGAGAGATTCAGGATATATTGACAATAAGAAATGAAAGAATGGAGAGTCGCGCATAAGTGCCAATATACACTGAATGAAACAGACACCGGTGGAAACAAATGGTTCACAACTTCCACGAATCCATCAATATCACATCGCAATATAAAACAGCTCATTGATAGCATGCGGGGCCAAATAGGTAGAACTACATTCCAACAGCAAATTGAAGAAGTACCAAGTTCAAGCCAAGCTTTCCTTAGTTACTTGGCAGGTAGATGCAGTTTGCCTCTTTGCCACCGACCCTTCTCTCCCCTCCGTCAAAACTGTGATGATGATTTATGTGAAGAGATGTACAGCCCAGAAACCTGAACCTGAAAAGAATCTCTACGCATTTAACATTTCATCTGTCTCCAAGAGGAGTGTGGAGGGAGAGAGTCTGTGTGTGTGTGTGTGTGTGTGTATGTGTGTGTGTGTGTGTATGACAAGCTGATGAGTTGAGCGTTCAGGGGGATGAGGTAACAGCAGAGTCAGATGGAGTCCTCCAAGCCCCCGTCCATCAGAGCCTCAGTGGACCGTGCCCTCATTTATCATCTGACACACATACACACACACGCACGCACGCACGCACGCACACAAGCGCACACACACACACACACACGTACACTTTAATTCCTCTTTTCTAGTATTTGCCTTACTGTGTCCCCTATCCGCTCTCTAATCACTCATACATATCCAGACACATTCAAACACACTTCTTGCACATTTCTAATAGCACACACACAAACATCTTGACACACATACACTACCCTTCAAATCCTTGGTTCAGATCTCAGAGCTCTTTTTCTGTCCAGCCTGTGATGTCATGGATCTTCAGTTCATATGATCCCATATATGACATCACCAGCAGCAGATGGAGGGATTCCCCAGCACACAAATGCACCAACCAGATCATGGCATTATATAAAGCACTGAGACTGACGGAACCCTTATCATTATGACTAATGATCTCTATCCTTCACCTCTCTCTCTCTCTGTCTCTGTCTGTCTCTCCCTTGTACATCACTCCCCTCCCTCTGCGTCCAAAGGAACCTCCGTTCACTGGAAAAACACCCAGGGAGCCTAATCTATAAACACTGCAAAACAAGCCTCTTCAGTTCCACTTCTGTTTTCCTCTCCTCTGTTCTGAGAGGCTCTTGGGCTGGCTTTTCGGAGGACTGGCAGTGCCCACCCTGCCAAGATACAAATCTACTTTTTTGGGCGTGTGTGCACATATGCTCACTTGACTACATATTGTAATGGCAGCAAAGAAGGTGCTGCACTCTGAGCGGGCGCCTTTGGTGAAAATAGAACCGTGACTAACTCCAGGGATGGCTGAGGCGTGTCAGGAACGAGCATCGCAGTTCATTTTAATCACATATCCATTTTGGTATGGTCCCAGTTCAGAGTGTGGGATATGTCACGGGGTCTCTCCCTTCGCTCAGCAGCTCTGCAATCGTTTAACTCCTCTGCTTCCCTCCCTCTCCTTCTCTCCGTGTCTCTTTATCTTTCCCTTTCTTCTGCTCCTGGGTGGTTCGGCAGGGTGACATGAGCTGTTAGCTGCACACAGGCAGGCCCAGAGTTCTTAACCGCTTGCTGTCTAGGGGGGACGGGGGGGGTGGGGGGCGGACTACTATGAGACACAAAGCGGGAGAGAGTTTGATAAAGAGAGATGTAAGAGTACAAGGAAAAACAAAGGCAGAGAGAAAGAAAAAGAAACTCCAAACCTGACAGGGTCAATGAGTTTACCTTGACAGCACACATATACATTTTGAATTCCCTTACAACATGTGGTGCATTTGGCACCATCCTGAACCATGCAATGTCATGCTTCCCTGCTATTAAAAATCACTACTGTTATAAGCTATACAGCGAGACATCAATCAAAACCATTTTCATGTGTTCTAATGCGTGCATGTGTGTGTGTACACGTAGTTAGATATCGTCGCTGAACAAAAGAAAGTGAAGGGGACCTAGCAACAATAATGTCCCCACATGCAGAGCAAATGTGCCTGCAAAGCCACTTCAATGGGAGGACTGGCAAGGGATGAAAGTTTGTTGGCTTATTCTAGTGTTTATAGCGTTTCAGGGGAGCTGTCATGTGCATGTGGTCGTCTAAAACTTTAATTATGCACCTGTTTTTATTATATTATGCCCAATTCTTTGCAAACAGCAACTTGGATCTTGGAGTTAAATAAGAAGCAGAAAGTCTCATTAGGGTTGTTTCGGGAATGCTGGATGTGAGGACAGCCAGACACTCATCGGATTTCATTAAGTAGCTGGCACAGTCAGTGTTTCTTGCTGCAACATGGTAAACAGCTTTCTGGCAGGCAGCTCTTTCACTGTTACCACAGGCTTTGAAGGAAACAAAAGTGTCCAAAAATAAGGAGGTAAAAATAGCAGCACTAGCACTAATAGCTCTAGCATCAATCAATTGTAACTACACTGAAATTACATGTATCTTAACTTTGTAAAAAAAAAAAAAAAAACATTGCGTATTCATGGAAGAAGTAACAAATGCCATTTACTGCTATGGTGCAGAAATCACATTAGAAACTGAGTCTGTAGCCCGGGGAGCAAAACTCATTAAAGCATACTTCTACTCTTATAATGTGGAGACCCACCAGAAGTGGGCCCACAACCCATTTTGGAACCTGACTCATAATTTAAGAAATCAGGTCCTTGGCTTGAACTTCAGTGCCTCGTTGAATAGGCCGTCTCTGACCTCACAGTAGTCCTTTAAGTCAATAACTTTTTTATTAAAACACGGAGGCCACCAGGAATATGTTAAAAGGAAATCAAAATTAGTCAAGAGCTATGAAAAATTAGGTGTTTCAATTTCAGCAAATCAAATGTGCTTTTCCCCTGGTGTATTTCAACAACATTAGGCCTCATTTCCCGACCTGTCCCCTGTTGGTGCCGTGACTGAGTGACGAAGACCTAGACCAAAGGCTAGGACAGGCCAGTTGGCGGATTTGCTCGCTTGCTTGGCTTGGTTGCTGGCTAACTGACAGGCACACAGTCTTCCTGTCCACTGTCCACTGTCAGAATCAGGAGAAACGGGGCATGGTGTTGTGCAGAGGGCATGAGTCAGAGTCATGAGTACCATACCAGCTGTGGTGCTTTTTGCCTAGTCTGTTTCCTCTGTGTGCATGCTAAAATGTGGACATGAAACAGGGACAGCAAATTATTTTTAGTCATTAAAATGAATGAGTGAAATCTAAAAGCAAGTAGACTTAACACAGGACCCCCACTAAATACTTTTTGTTACTTAATTACTCTAAATTAGTCTGTGTGGGTAGCTCCAATCATGGCTCAGAGCCATCTAGTGATACGTTATGCCATTACTAGCATGAGGTATCACTACCTAACCTTTTATTTAACAGCCTCTGGGTAACCCCGTGTCTGTACCAAACCCTTTTCACATCATAAGAGCTGAGATCTTTTTGGGCCACTGGTTCTCAGGCTAATCAGCTTCCTGGTCTGGTCTGACTATGGTCACGACTATATTTAGACAAATACAGCTGGGGCTCTAGCTAACAGGCTGTGATTGCTGCTTTTTACAGAGGCCACACACAAGCACATAAATGCACATAGATACACACCACCACAAACATTTGCATACCTGTGCAGACACAAATAAATTCATGTTTGCAAATATGTGCATATACTTAGATGCCAAGTCATACGCTGTTATAAAAGCATGCATGTAGTCACACCTGTGCAGCACCCACATTATGCCTAAACAAATAACAGCAGGTCGGACAGCCAGAGCGCAATCAGCAGCAGTAATGAGTTCATGGCTGACAAGGGGCCTGCTGCTCTAACAACCTGTAATTGGCACAATTATAAAACTAGCTGCCAACACTAAAGTCTCCATAGACGAGATGAATTTGCTCCTGATGGCGCAAATTGATTTGTGTGTATTGCAGGGCCCTATGAATGTTCTGCGTGATCATGGCTTGATCATGGCTCTCTCTGAGGAGAGAGGAAAAAGGAGAGAGACTACAGGGAAGTACCGGAAAGAACCGACGTTCCCGGTTAGTTGTGAGTTTAATCAGAGGCTGAACTGGACACAAACACACAGACGCATTCAATGCCTGCTGTTGCTAGCTAGCTTAAAGCTAATGTACAGTAATATATTTTGGCTGTTTTTGGGCGAATAAACCATGGATGTATTATAAGAGCTGAATAGGGCACTGCAGCTCAGCCATCAGATGATTTTTCCTAGTGGTCACTCACGGTATTGCAGCGAAAAAAATCCTCCTGTGGCCCAAAAAGCATATCCCCCTAGACCACCGTTGTAAAAGAGACATCTTGGACAGGACACCTTGAACAGCAGACAAGGTTAGTTGACCTGGCTATTATGAATTTTTGATCCATGGAGGTTTTATATGTGTGAAATTTTTCTTGAGCAGAAAAAAGCGATTTGAAAGACCATGACATCATCGCAATATAAAGTCTATGGGTCGAATGGGAAATCGCAGGTGGAGCCAATGGGGGAAACACTACTGCACATATTCAGTGGGTCGCATAATGTGGAAGTAAACACAAAAGCGAGAAATTCTAATAGGACTGAATGGGTGCCATTTTTGCTCAAGTATCCAGCTCTTATGATACATCCATGCAATAAACACAAATGATCCAGCGGTCAAACTCACCTGACTAACGCCAGATGACAATTTGCTTTACGTTCTGTCTGAACATAGCGTAACAGTGGCAGGATGCAAGTTCTGCAAACTTAACAAAAAAGGGAATGGAGGGAAAATGAAAACAAAAAAAAATCTAATGGAACCATGTAGAAAACATGATCAAGCAAAGGCAAAAGAAGCATAGAGACCGCAAACTTGCAGGTCATATGTTATTCTCCAGGTAAAATAATACCTAACATGGGGAGTCTCATTAAAAAAGCCATTTGGAAAAGCTCCAGTACAAACTCAGGAATAGCAGAACTGGTAGGTTGTTGCTTTGTACTTTACAGACAAAAATAAATGTAGCCTAATTAAAAGGGAAGGCTGGTCGGGGTGTGTCTGTGCGTATATACAATTATGTGAGTGTGTGTTGCGTAAATGTCCAGTAATGTGTCGAAATCTGGATATGTTGGCATTAGCGCAGATGTTCTGACAGAGGACCCTACTGAGAAGGCAAGCGTAAAGCAAACTATAATGCCTGAACTGCCGGGCCAAAATGTGGTCAGCAAATTCTTTTTTTAAGATCAGCATCTTGCCGTGATTTGAAAGAATATCGCCGAGAGCAGCTGGTCCTAATGGTTTACACAGTGTCCCAGAATACAAGCTTGGAACCTGCGCACAGTTTCCAGAATGTTCATTTTTGTTATTACTCATATCCTGTACAGTACAAAAAAATCAGTTCCCTCACTCTTTCCAAAATACAGTGACACAGACAGCTGTGGGGGCTGGGGGATCGGCAGGAGAAGTGGAGCAAGGTGTCCATCAATGGAAGGCAGAGAAGAAGGCGTAACATTCAGACCAACACACATTCCCTGACATAGGTGGGTTTCATCTGTAATGGGAGCCGAATGGGAAATTTTGCATCATCTGGAACGTTCTCCTCCAATAAACCTTCAAAAGTTAGTGGAAGCACTCAAAAAGATCACGTAGACTAGATTCAAGGCGGTAAAAGAAACAAAAACTCAATAAGATAGTCAAACAATTTTGACTAGCTTCACAATGTGCTACTTTCTCTTGAGTTTAACTTATCTGGGTCTATTTACAAAGTCCACAGCAACCCCAGTCTAATCCGTTATAGGCTGACATATTTGTCTGATAGATGAAACAGATAGCCACTGTCTTGGGACCGGTGATAAGTTATCTTTAGTTTCTACAAATCATTCACTGTCACACCCTGCCTTAATTAACCAATACAAACATTCCCAAACGCAGGCAGTTAACAAAATCCTCTACTCCTATTGTTTTCCAATTTTTTAAACCTCTGTGGAGGGAATCAGGCTGAAAATGGAGGGAAAGAAGACTGGCAGCTTGTACCTTCAGCCCTTTTTTTTTTTTTTTTGTGGTGTAGATTGAAATATTGCAGAATTCCCCATCTCTCCAAGCCAAGGTCACTGACCCCTCTTGAAAATAACCAGAGTGAGTTATGGGCTGCTCTCAAGTCCCCTCTTTTATCTTACTACAAAAGACTCACTACAGTGTCTCACAAAGCCTCTAAATGAACATTATAAATCATGCAAGCACTTCACACTGAACAATAACACCTAAGTGGCCAACTTAGGGGATGGGAGGGAAATTTGTTATTTTACCACCTGGATGTCAATTGGGTTGAATGGCTGGGATTTGGGGAGAAAAAAAGGTAATTTCACTACCATGAAAAAGCGTCTCTTAATTTTCTTTCAAGCTATTTGTTTCTTTGACTGTACATGGTCTATGTCACCTGCTTGGTGCAAGTGGATCTGCAGCTATAGAAAATGTAGTAAATGCTGTTTTCAGCAGCAGCAATAATCTATTTACAGTGATCATTATGACTAGCCTTTAGTGTCTTTTAAATGCAACTAAACTCCTTGGATTCTTATTAAGCAAATGAAGAAGAGAAGTGGTCATTAAAGAGACTTTACCATATGTGGTTAAAGTCATATCAAAACCATCTTTACAGCCCACAGTGAACATTCACATATATCAAAATGCATAGATCATACACATTTTGAAAATCAATTCAGAATTCAGAATGCTCTAGTACTGTAGAAGTATCACAGAAACACAATATGTTCTAATTAGATCCACACTGCACCATGACTCATTTTACAGAAGTTAAGTGAGTCAGATCATTTTTCTATCTGTTATGACACCCATTCACAAACCAACCCAGCTCTTTAAAGTCTCTGGACTGAATCTAGGTATGAGTTAGGGGTGAGGCAGGGATTGTAATTGTGGCCACAGCTCCGAGTTTTGTGGTTCCCCAGGGTCAAAGGTGTTCCATGTGTGCATTTCTCAATCATCAGCCCTGAACAGCCCAAACTCCTCATAGAAAGAAACGCTCCACACTCTCCCTCTCTCTCTTTCACACACACACACACACGGCCCTCCCCTGCCTCCCATCTGGAGCACCCCTGACCCAAAACACAGGCGCGCAAACTTACATACACACGCACATTGAGATCCATTCTCAGGAGAGGGCTTCATTACACAGGGATTACTAAAAGAAATGTTTTAATCAAGTTGTGCAGACAGCTGCAGACCGCAAGGCGAGAAAATGGCAATGACGTGGTTCATCAGGCGTTAAAGGAAAACACATCAAGAGGCCTGTGTGTGTGTGTGTGTGTGTGTCTGCAAAATGGTGTGTCTGTGTATGTGCATGTGAGCTTCCTGCCTCTGTCCAACATGTCCAGCTGTGGAGGACATGCGGTTCCTTATAAGGATACACAGAGATAGAAGACCTTTGTCCAGAGACCACAGACCAAATATCACATTTATATGCTTTTATACATCCCGTTGTCATAGCAACAAATGCAGCAGTCAACAAAAGCATCATCTGTCCTTTATTTCGATCCAAGTTGGTTGTCTTCAGTATTATTCTCCCAAGGCCTTTGACCTTCACACAGATGGATTGAAAATAAGAAAATGGATTCCAGTGAAGTTTTGTAATTTTTGCCTGATTTGACTAATTATATGCAGCGTTCATTTTTTTATTGTGGTGACAACCAACGCTTTTTCTTAAGCAGTGAAAATTGGATGGGCTCGTTCCTGGGAAGCGATGGAGCAGTACTGAGGCCTGGCGTGGAGGAGAGGACAGTGGAATGCACACCACAGTAGATGATAATCCACTCAGAGCTGATAATCCATCTACCCTTCCCTATTTCCCACTGTTCTCCCTCCCTCAAGCTTCAGTTCCTCAGATGACTAATTCAGGCATTAATAGAGTCTTTCAGTCGACTGAAAACATCTACAGCTGCTCCTGAATCCACCATCTTGGCTCCGACTTATACATCCAAATATGGTATAGTTAAAAATTCAATAGATATTCTTGGATTGAAAGAATATTGCTTCTTGGACACATTACAGCCTATAATATACACTTTAGGGCTGAGTTAAAACCAGTGTTTATTTAAGCTACCAGATGACACTTGTAATCATAAGGGCAAGTGCACTGCTTCTACAACAGAGTGACTATGGTTTTTGTACAGTTTCACTAAGCAGTTGAATGCTGAGAGGAAAGGCATGAAAGCTTCCATCAGAAACTGAGACGTCAATCAGTGAGAGCACAAGCTTTGTGTTTGCTGATGCCATTTCCTTCATACAAGGCTCCTCAATACGTCCATTGATCTCTGTCAGCCATAAAACCAAATAAAACTGTCTGACACCAGATGTCGAGAATGAAAAAAATCCTAACCACAAAGTTGGCCAAAATACTTTATAGACTGTGCCACACGAAATATGATGTTTTACCTTGCAGCTCGCAATCCTTTTGCGCTCCTGTGCTTCGGAGAGAAAAGTGGAACAATATTACATCATATGCCATTCCAGGCTTTTAATACACACCTGTTAATACATAGAGCTTACTTGTTATAGTGTGTGCTTACATCCCTCCAGCTTCATCATGTGAAAACTTTTTTTTCTTTCTTTCTGAAAACATTCCCGTGTTTCTTCAAGAACAGTGAAGGGTCTACAGTAGTTCATGCGTTGCCTTGTTCAACTAAATGAATTCTTCGCTGCTCTTCTGGCCTCCATACCGCAACTCAAAGCTGAGCGTGACCACAGCAACCACACGTTGATTTTAGGTCATTCAATTATCCTTCGCCATAACAGCTTTCAGTCACTTTAACCCTGTCTGCGTAGACCTCTCACTTAAGGCCTTGATGAGTAATACAAATGATTACTTTGTCATGAAATCAACACTAGTCAAAGTTTTGCAACGGTTGATGCATAAGTTGTGTGTGACATCATTCACAAGATCTCCATCATACGTCATGTAAATGTATACCAGGAGCGTAGGAATGGACTTTTCCATCCAGCAGCCACTCCTGAATCAGTTTTTATAGGCCAAAATGATTATTCCAATTCAACTTGTTAATGATCTTGCCTGCCAAAATGGCTAATAGACAAATGTAACAGCCACAGTCAATGTTCTCACCAGTGAATGCCATTCGTGTGCATTTGCTAAATTTGACTTGGATTTCTGAGGCTCACTACTGAAGGACACAGAAAGCATTTGTCCTCCTGTTCTTGGCTGTGCTTGAAGACATAGACC
Organism: Scomber japonicus; assembly: GCF_027409825.1. Classification (NCBI taxonomy): domain Eukaryota; kingdom Metazoa; phylum Chordata; class Actinopteri; order Scombriformes; family Scombridae; genus Scomber; species Scomber japonicus. Next base: position 22,694,446 of record NC_070587.1, on the reverse strand, counting down.
AGGAGCAGCTTGCTATGACTAACTATGAACAGGAGTAATGAGGCATTACAATCACACCAGAAGCCTCATGCTTCAGATGCCTCTAGCAGCCTTCATAAATCACAATATGAGCTAATCTAGAGTCTAGACTACTGGTCCAGACATAGTAATGGACTTCTCAACTTCACATAAAAATCCTTCAGGTAGTGCTAAAAACTGAAGTAACGATTGACAATGTAATAGACTTAGAGCAATAATTAGATATCAAGGGAAAACCGACATTCTTTTCTATTCAGAAACATTTGCAGGGCAAGTCAGCTTTTTTTGTGGCTATATAACATGCACCTGTAGTGCCACATGCTTTAAGAAATTATCCCCTCAGAAATAGCTGAACGAGAAACAGGGGCTGCTAAAAATGCCACATAAAAGCTGGTGTGGGGCTGAATTATGGCCTGCAATGCGACGAGCCACACTAGGGTTTTGCTGGTTTGTTGGTAGGTTGGTGGGCCCCGGTCTTGGCCTGCCTCCATATGCTGCTGCAGTCAGGTGGCCATGCACAGGGAATATTATATGGTGTGAGCATTTGTGTGTGTGCGGCTAGAGAGAGAGGTTAGGTTTGGGGAGATCGATGCAGGTGGCACTTCTAACGTCCCGTCCCACTGCCACATCCCTCTCTCTCCCTTTTTTTCCCCTTGCAGGCACTGATTTTATCTGGGATAGCAGGTTTAACAGCCCGACCAATTGAGACTCTCTGTATAGTCCCTGTGAAGTCAGCGGACCCATACACTGCCTTTCATTACGGATAAGTACAGCCTGATGCCTCTCAGCTGCACTGTAATTCACTGGGAGTGAAAGTTCATTTCAGAGGATTTTGGCTTTTTGTTAACCAAATGACTGTTAGGGTTAGTTCATTGTAGTCCACATTAAGAGGGGAGACTGAGTAACATGCATGGATAATTTTGTCAATTGCATCATTAAAGTCTAGACGACTTTAAGGATGTTTATAGGTGGGATTAGATTAAAGTAAGTGTGAGTTATCTGAGAATACTGTTCATAGTGATTATGATTTGTAATCCCAAAGAAGTTGAGAATTTATCATCATCCTCAAGTCTTTATGGTGCGGGTGAAACGTTAATATGCTGCAGTTGCAAGTTACCAAAGATATTCAGACTAACTTAAACAGAAAGATATTTGAAATACTGAAGATGTATAAATAAATGTAAATATTGTTTCTGTATAGAATTAGCTACAGCTGCTGCTCAATAGAGATTGGCGTCTTTCTAAGTTTGGTGTTGTTGTTTTTTTACACAAAAAGGAGCTATACAGATTGTACAATCTAGACAATACAGGGAAACAAAAGTCCTTGGACTGCATGAAGAGGAGGCTAAAAATCACATGGATTCAAATTTTTCATGTTGATCAATATGAACATCTCAAGAAATAGCCGTGTGTGCCAAAAAGCTCACACTGTAGTTAACAACTTTACAGTATGATATTAAAAACGAGTAAAATCTCATTCTGGCTCTTAGTTCTTAAATTAATCAAAGTTAGTGATGCTACCTTTGAAGAAACCTTATCTCAGTGTCTCAATCATGCACCTACGGTAGAAATCTAGTATCCTCCCTACCCCCTCATTTAAGATCTGACAGTGATCAAGTGGATTTTAGCTTAGTGATTAACAGCTAACACTCACTTTCAGTTAAATATTATCCATGGTGATGCCTGGACACAGTGTTACAGAGCATCAACTTTATTATGGTCAGGACAACCAAATGACACATTTAAGTTGGTTGTGCAGTTTCCAACCTCAAAAGTTTATTTCCACAATGACAGACAAAACAATTCTGCATTACAACATTTGAGGTAACCTAAACTGAGGCCAGGAGGTGGAAAACACAATTTAGTGGAGGTGCCCATACAAGGGCATTTTCAGGGAAAGGTAGAGAAGGTTTCAACAGTCACCCTAAACCAACTTGGAAATCTGTTGCTCACTTTTAACTGACTGAAAATAAGAGATTATTGTGGTAGGATTGCCAATATTTGGGTTTGACGGCTGTTTGTTGGGTGATCTCTTTTCCTTGCTTCAAAATTTCCAATATGTGGAGTCACACGATTCGGAGTCTGCTTGGGAGCGCTGCCCTTCAGTTTGCTTAAAAACTGAGGTAACAAAGACATTTCAGTCTTGTATACATCCAACGTCTCCCACACATTAACAACTGTCCAGTTAGAGCCAAGGCTGGCAGGGAGAAGATGTCAAGGCAGGGCGCTTTCCCCACTGAAAGCCCCTTGCTGCCCACTGTGACAAGCAGGAGCCTTTATGGTGAGACTGAAGGAAACATGAGCTATAGTATTGGGCCAACTCATCAGGAGAGGTGCTGGGTGTTCACAGATGCCCAGTGCCTCTCCAAATCCCCCATGATCACCTGGCAGCCATACACACTTGCTTAAGCGTGAGCTGGTTGCACAATGACAGCACAGAGGGTAAGAGAGAGACAGGGAAAGAGAGAGGGAGAGAAAGAGAGAGAGGGAGAGAAAGAGAAAGAGAAAGAGGAAGAGAGAGAGAGAGAGAGAGAGAGAGAGAGAGAGAGAGAGAGAGAGAGAGAGAGAGAGAGAGAGAGAGAGAGAGAGAGAGAGAGAGAGAGAGAGAGAGAGAGAGAGAGAGAGAGAGAGAGAGAGAGAGAGAGAGAGAGAGAGAGAGAGAGAGAGAGAAAACTTACTGTACATTTGGATTCAAAAATGGAGTTAGACAGGGAAAAAAGAAACAGAGGAGAGGGATGCGAGATGTGTGTATATGACATCACCCGCTCTACGTCCCTGCTTCCAGCTACCCCTCTCTCCTGTCAGTCACCATTCCTTTTAATACAGAGACCAGAGGGAGACAAATCTAAAGCTACCTTTCAAACTGGTAATGGAAAAACGAATCCAAGAAACTGCCTAACAAAACCAGCGAAGACTGACTGGAGCAACTGGAGAGACTCTTTTCTTCAGATCACTCTCTCACTTACTGCCTCGCTGTGGCACCCTCGCCAAGGTCTAATGCTTTACAATTTTTTTTCTGTGCAACTTCAAAACTTCAAAAGCTTGTACAGCTCTGCTCTGTGGCTGCTCAGACAACAGAACATCTTGGAAAGGGGGGCGAGTGTTGTTGGAGTTACATCAGCACTGAGGAGCGGTCCCAAAACTAACATTAATACACTCAAATTAAATGCAACCACCTGGTGGGGTACATCTTTTGCCTGCTACAATGACCCAGTGTATCACTCTGGAGGAACTGGGCCTGTGTGTCTGTCATCTACAAATGTAATCACATTTAATCAGCAGTACATTTCTGTTCGCACAAATGATGCTGAAGTTCTACACAGGAAAGTCAAATGTATTAGTTCAGAGTATACAAAGCACCTCCGTAGCAGCTATCTTTGGCCACAATAACATGGAGAACATCAAGCACAACAAGAATCAAATCATGTTATTATGACTTATTACCATAGTTGGTTATCACTTGGTCCCTTCTACTATATTTCTCTCTTGTATTTCTTCAAACTAGTGTCCCTGTCAAACCTGCTCATCATCATTCCTCCAGGAGCAAACTGTCAAGTTGTGTTAATTAGATTTTTCGACTGTAGCTGTACACAGGTCAGAAGGCGAGACAGCTACACCTACCGCTGAGACAGAAAGGGTCAAATATGAGTCACTTCAAGCTTGAATTGACAGGTTTAGAACTCATAACCCTGTGCAATAACAACCAGTGTCATTATCACCTACAGGAAAGAGACTGACAGTGAAACAACTGTTAGAAAATGCAAGAACTGCTTCTAACCCCTTCAAGTGTCGGAAACATTGAGCTATATTTAAACTAGTGATGAAGAAAGTGAAATGAAGTGGAAATAATCGTGTTAAGGGCTGCAGAATTATCTAGGGTATTATGTGTTCACCTATTTTGAGGTATGACTGCAATGCCATCACGTAGTCTAACATCTATTCAAAACACACTGAGATAAGACCTCCCGGTGCATACTGTTACTGGACATGTACATACTGTATTCCATCAAAGGAATGCTTACAACAAAGAATAACAGAGAGCTTTCTTAATGTGTCAAGGAGACTCTGTGAGAGGTTGTCAGTGTTATTTCTCAGGTCTGGTCCAGGGTGAAAAAAAGCCACAGGGGGGCACTGATCTAGAAGGCTTTCGGGGGATGAGAAACATCTAGTGATTGTCAGAAAAATAACATCCGTTTGACATCTGAATCCACTATTTGAGGTAGGCAAGGCAGAAAAGAGGGGGCTTTGAGATCAAACAAGCAGCTAGCGCTCTGTTATTGGGGGCAGAGAGGACAGGGAATCAGGTTCTATCTACAGACACATTCACATACCACTTTGAATGCAGGCCTTGTGGTTCCCTATGTGGCCAGCTAACCACTGTACAGTAGATATAATGTTGGGCTGGAGAAGAAGTCAGGAAAAGTCAAAACCATCTGCAGCTCTTTGACATGTTTAAATCTAAACTAATGGGGGGAAATGGATTCCCAAGCCAGTGCTCTCACACAGGTTTTCCTGTTTTAACAGGCACTTTGACTGCAAGGTGTGAGAAAGAGGGCACAAGGTGTGTGCGTGCATGTGTGTGTGCGTGCGTGTGTGCGTGCGTGCGTGTGTGTCTGTGTTCATGCATGTGTGTTTGCATCAACGACTTTACAGATGATTAGTAGTGGACAAACACTGATGGATTAAATAATGATAAGAATTATTTTCTCAACACACCTCTTTATCGTTCAACATTTGAAAACGATCTTGGATCCGAAAGACAACTTATCTAAGATGTCTGTTCCTTTCCTGGTTTGCTTTCTCTTGCTTTCTCCTTTTGTTCCTACAGTATCTCTCAGAGTTTCTCCTGTGAGCTTCCTCCTCGTTCTTCTAACCCTCTCTTCCTTCTTCTACATCCATTTCCTGTTCATCTCTACAGGTCTAACCTTTCAAATGCACTATTATTTGTCCAAGTGTGCTCTAAACTCTGAGGTTTATTCTTCTCCTTTCCCTTGTGGTCCGCTCTTTCTATTCCTCTCTCCTAACCTCTTCTCACCTCTGGGGGACGTCCCCAATGAGTCATCCTCCGTCTGGTACAAGGGCAGGAATACAGCAATATCTTTTTTCATATCCTTTGACAGCGTTGTCTTATTTTCCTATCCTTGTGTTTCAAACCATCTGAGAAATTGTTGCAGTTGTTACCCGATGACTCTGTTTTTCTGTTTTCCCCACCAACCACTGAAGAAGTGGCTCATCCATCACTTTAAATATCCTCTGATGCACTGCCCGCAAGAGGCTGCAATCCTCGTCAATAGTGGTACAAAAAACACTACAATACATGGACCTGACACCACACACAGTCAAGCGTGTCTATAACCACTCCCAACACACCCATACACATTAACTGTAAACCTTTCTAAAGTCACAAAAGTTACTAGACATTTTTTCCATCTAGTACAGATACACATGCATATCAAAATACAACTTTTAATGTGACTAAGGCAGAGTGTTTACAGATTATTTACTATTTAATTTACATGTGGATCCACCAAAACTGGTTCAGTACTCAATCTACTTGACACTAGAACCAGCACTAAATGTTAGTTGAAACAGACTTGCAGAAAGACAGACCATTTTGAGACACTGATCTATTTGTATTGGGATTGAAACAGAACTTCAAGAGCCAGTCAAACATGGGACAAGTATCAAAAAAATAAATAACAATTTAGACTGAGCAAACAGGTGACAAAGTAAGTGTGAAATTAATTGGGCTCAGAACTGGGCATCACTTCAATGGGCATCACTTCAATCCAAATAATTAAAAAGGGTAAATATTAAATGTGGAAGACTGCTAACAATTTGCATTAGTAGCAGTGGATATGATATGAAACTATTGCAAAAACGTCTTGATCAAATAATCTGCAATGAAAATTTCTATTTATGTCTGAAGTGGTAATAAACATTTGCACCACTTGCAAGTACACTGGGGTTTTGGTGATTGGCTCAGAATTAATAAGGGGAAAAATATGTGGCTACATACTTGTTTTCATATCCTATTGTTTTTAATCATTCAATTAACTTTTACATTTCTGCCAACTGTCTGGTTCATGTTAAGTAAGACCCACTTTCTTCAAGATTGGCACCAAACCAAAACACAAATCACAACCTGCAACCATAACACTACAAACTCACCAGTATGCAGGCATCTGAATCAGCTTCCCATAAAGTGCAGTGCTGAAGGAGGGGATAATGGGGATGAGAGGCAGGAAACCCCCTGCACTGTCCTGGCATGTCAAGCCTGCCTGGAACCCAAACACCTGGGAAAAAGACAGAGAAGGAGTGGGAGAGAGATGGTGGAAGGGAGAGAAGGGCAGGGGAAAAAGAAGGGGGAAAAAAGCAGAAATGAAAATTCAGCATTGTATAGATCAAACCATTTACTGGATCCACACATAAAAACATGTCAGCTCACATTGAGTTCATACAGCTTCTGAAATGAAAACACAGAAGCACACAGCCAGAGCTGCTATGGTTCTCTCATCTCAATCACCGCTAAACTGATTTGGCCTTATCTATCTACAGCTTAGCTGTCAAATTAAAAGGGTGCACTTTTACATGCTCTGGCTCTTATAGAGACAGAGGAACGACAACATAATCTTATGGTCCTTGTTTACTGTAAAAAAAAAAATGTCTTAAAAAAGAGTTAAAAATAAACGCTTTCAGGAGGACCTTTTAACAGCCTTGGAGGTACTGTTAAAAATATCCTTATGCTGAAGCCTCAGGGAAATTCATATACTGTCTCTATGTAATATAGACAACTACAGACAGCTGCAAGGGTTTTTGTCTTATAGTTTGTCAAGACATAATTGATTACATGGCTGAAGTGATTTGACCGCTACATTGTGATTGTGATTTAATGAGGATACACGTTGCTGAGTGTTCAATGCAGTGTGGCTGGCTAAAAGGTTTGCAGGTAGTTTGTGATGTTTACCAAACCAGAAAAATGTATTAACATTTAAAACTTAAAATGAGCAGAAGTATATAGAGTAACAATGTTAAATGTTTGTTGCAATTCAGTTTGCAATCTTCCAGTCATAAACATAAACCTAAAGACAGGACGACACATAATCAATCGATTCACTCAATTCACTCTGTCAGTGGCAACAAATTGGCATGAAGTCATACATGGACAAGATCAGATAAAGACCATGGCAATGTTCACTGAACTACAACAACAACTGACATCATGTCACCACATCTATCTCTAGAAAATCCATTGTGTGATTGCAAAATACAAATTTTTACATAATAAAAATACCACTATGAAATGCAAGCTTGGGGCCATAAAGACACAGTTTGATTCACTGCAGCTTCCTCTGAGAGACGACATATTAAAATCTGTTCTAGTTCAACAGCCCATAGCAATTAGTTATGCAGATAGCCCAGGTTTTCAACTACATTATTTTAATGTTGTTTAGTTTCCAATTAGTATGGTAGGTCTTTTCACTTATGTGGCCTCCTTGTTGAGCACACAGGCTGACTTTAACTTCTTGTCTATATGGAAAAGTGAGACAATAGCTAACTGCTACCCTCAAGACAGATACCTTAGCCCTGACAGCCAGTGTCAATAAAACACAGATTAAGATAAGCCTTGGTTTATACCCTTTTCAAATCACTTCCTGAATTAGGTGATTTGTGGTCAGAATGACCTCTACCCCGTCATGATCCCACTGTCAAAATCCAGAGGTAGTATTAGTACCTCAGCAGATACAGATACTCATTGGCTGATTGGTTAGAATGATCCTTGCCCACTGACCAGTTAACTGTTAACCCTGCAGTGACCCTGTGATAAGGACTACCAGCATGATGTCCAGCAAACATCCTGCCTTAAAAAAAACACATCCAGGCCACACCGGGCCAGACTGGGCTACCCCAGATTACTCCAGATCTGTTATCCAGGCTTCCTAAAAATTGGATTAGCTGAATTTCCTAAAGCCTCTGTAGCTCTATATATACTCCATCAGACATCTGGGCCTTCAAGTTAAATATAAATACAGACGTCATAACATCTTTATTTCTAGCTTGTTAAAAGGTATATTTGAAAAGCAAAGAAAGAGACAAACATGTTCTTTACTGTAGATACTATAGCCATCAGATATGACTTCACCATCACCTGTATTTAAATGAATAATTCATTAAATAGTGTTAGTGTGTACAGTAAACAATTTGTGTCAAAGCTAATGCACTTTCAGAGAACAAATGATAATTTCTGAATAATTTGCTATGAACATATACCCTATTTGTAGAGAGATAATGAAGACATGTATGATTGCTGATCATAAAATCTACCGCAGTTGGTATACCAACCTTTTGTAGATTATTTCAACTTGTGAATTCAAATAGTCTAACAACAAGCGGGATGAGTTTTTTGTAAAATGGCTATTCTGTCATTAACAAGGAAATTTAGCTGTTGAGCGTCAAACTATCCGTCAGAACTGTACAAGCAATGCAGTAACAGGAATGTCACAACTGCACAAGTACAAGGCTTTAGTAACCCATCAATTTGATAGGTCAAACCCATGGAGTAAACCAGAGTTGGACTGGTGCTCATCAGGAAGCTCAGTGCTGAGATTTTTATGACCAGGTGAAAAAGGGGTCATCAAGGTCATTAAAAGGGTCATTAGGGTCATTTCAGAATGGAGTTACAAGTGTGGCCATGCAGATGACCTATGGACTTGTGTAAAAATGATTTTTGATGTATGTTTACAGAAATAATAGCTGACACTTTCCTATGTGATTTTTTTTCAATGGAATCAGTAGTACAGAATAGAATATTATCCTCCTTACCTTGAGGTAGAGGTGTGCATAGCAGTGATGTAGCAGGTTGTCAGAAGGCTGGCTGAGACTGCTGACAGCGCTGACCAGCTCTGGAGCATACATGGGCACCGAGTGTTCGACATTCACCCTCTCCACCTGGAACTGGACAGAAGGTAGAGGGCGCACCGGCTGAAACACTGGCACGTTGACTGGCCCTGGTGCAGCCTGGGAGATCAAAGACATAAAAGGGTGGAGAAGGGATTCAAAGTAAGTATACATATCGCACATAATCCTAATGTTGTAGTATTTAAACTTAAGTCACCTAAAACCATCCATATCAGTCTCCCTCATATATCTCTAGACTGACTGAAGCTTTAAGTGAACGACAATTTGAAATATGAATTGTGCCTACAATGAACCTGAAAGAATGCAAAATAAGGTTATACCTTACACCAAAGAACCAAACAGCTCTTCTCTAGTTTGCTATCTATGTGAAGGAGCATATGAGAGCTTGCTTTCATGTCAGAAATTATAGTAGGTGCAGCAAACGGAGTATGCATTGCATTTACAAGCTTTTGGCAATGTTATATTAAGTGCATGTTGTGTTTATATCATGCATTCAACATTCTCTTGTGTATACACACAATTTTCTCACTTGCATTTTATTGAAAAACATGTATATATAGTTTTACTATATACTTTTTTTAAATGCCAGAAATGATGAAAACTATCCATTCATTTCGGAAATCAATAGGGTTTGGGGGCCACTCTGTGCAGAACTGTTCCGAAATGTGAGTCAACCTCTGTGTCATTGCCTGGAAAACTCTTGGTAGCGTAGTTCCTTTAAAGAATAGGGCGGTGTGTAGTGTGTGTGTGTGTAGCAAGTGATGTTACCCCAAATGCTGGAAAAGTGAACAGGGTTACCCCAGAAGTTAGCGACAATGGGTTAGCCTAAACTTAAGACACTACCCCTAACCAGTCAACCTAAGGGAAACACTGACATATATACAGTATGTATCATTTTAGGTGTGCTCTAACCTTGCCTCCCATGATGACAGGCATTAGTGTGTGAAGGAGGTTGAACTCTGCCATAGAGACAGTGACCGAGACTTGGAGCAAAGTGAGACAAGTTAGTCTGGTTGGGATGAATTCCTCTAAGTTGGATATCTCTTCTGGAGTAGCTGGGCCGTGGCTCTCATCAACCATTTCTACAGTGACAATGACACAACAAGAAAGACACATGTTAGCTTTTGAACAGTTGCCATCACACATTATAGAGGTGCAATAAAGGGAGGGGTGAAGTGTATTTTTTGACATAATGTGAAGGAGTGGGAGAGGTCTAAGACATTTGAGTTTAAGCAACTAAAATTGTTTTACAGAGAAAGAGGTTAGCTGTAAAACACACCAGTTTCTTTGAGTGGGCGCCTCTCCTCTACGCCTGCGGCATTAAAACAATAAAAAGGTCTTTTCCAACAAAAACCACCACCTCATACACTAAATAAAATAAACATGCACTATAAAAGTACTGGCAATTCCCAAGCAATATTCATTACAGTGGCTGTTTCCCAGTAGCTTTGTTTTTGAACTCTCTCATAAAACCACTCATTCAATCAATAACCAGAAACATCCGGAGAGGCAGACAATGAAGTCAACCAAGTCGACACGGAATTGAGGCTAACAAGGTCAGCACTCACCAAAGTCAGGAGTGACCAGAGCACTCAACCACTAAACCATGTCCGGGCCCTGAGGTGGACCAAAACCTGAACCCTTTGTTACTGAACGGCTTGGCTCTGTTTCCAGGACATGGGCTTGTTTCAGCTCAGCAACGGTTCTGTTGGGCTGCATTCCCAGCTCCACGGTGGGCTCAGAACCTGATCCCAATGCTGTTTTGCTCTTTGGCCTACCACCGCAGCCCGCATCAGGTTCACCTGGCACTGACATGTCTAATCTAATTGTGTGCCAAGACTCAAATCAACGTCCACAATCAACATTAACATTACAAAAAACATGTAGCTCATACGGTTAACAAGGGTATGAACACCAACATCTTCTATTTAAAACACACAGAAAAGACAAAAATCTGACAAAAAGAACATTCAAGTGTGCACTCCAACACACACAAAATATAACTCACTAAATAAACCCTGTATTTTCCTTTTCTACTTAACAGACCCAAATCTAAAATGCTACTCTGCTCCTTCTATTGTTCTTGAGCAATGTATAAAAATGATTTCACACAAATGAACACACTAAGCAATTTGCAACTTGGAACCTCCTGCTCTAAATAGGGCAAGATGTTATAAAACACAGGGCCAACGGCCAATTTGGCTTTCATTTGCTGATAGTTTTGGGAAGGAAAGTGATTCTTCCTGTGATCTTGGCAAAAAGTGGATGAGGAGGCGTGGAGAATAGGTGGATATGATGAGTAGAAAGATAGTCATGTCTTTGACCTTCTGACCAGTACTGGTCTTCTGCCAAGCACACAAACGCTGCTGTCATGAAGCAAAGGGCCGGAGTAGTAACACAGTTGCCCTAAATATTTTACAGACCAAAGACAGTCAGAACTGGGCACCATTTGTGACTGCTGATATAGACAAATCTGTTTTAAGCACTGAATGATGCTTAACAACAATTGGCTGATCTATAGAGGTATTTTCTTCCACTTGCCAGTTAATGAAACAAAATAGTGAGAGGAGAGGAGAGGAGAGGAGAGGAGAGGAGAGGAGAGGAGAGGAGAGGAGAGGAGAGGAGAGGAGAGGAGAGGAGAGGAGAACTTGGTTTAGGAAAACACGTAGGCAGATACCTTATCTAGTTATATATTGTCAATGTTTCCATCCCTCCCGGAGGTCTAACTATACTGACAGACAATGCCAGAGAGCACAGACACATATAGAAACAGGAAGGAACACACTGACCTACCCAGTTTTAGTCAAAAGCTCTATAGTAATTACCCCATCATCCATTATCTATCACAGATGCTGAAACAACCGAAACTTACGGATGTTATCGTTTCGCCAAAATGAGAGTTATTGCTACAGATATTACACACAGACACACATTCCATGTTCTTTCACAACATCCCAGGGATGAGCTCATCAATAGCTGTGCAGGGCCGATCACTAACAAAGGTGTTTGGCTTAACCTCCCTCATGTGGTCCAAAAGGTCACTACTTTCATGTACAGCTGCGTGTTGAGAGATGGGTTGCGCAAGGAAATAACAATGTGATGAGGATACTGTAAAGTGCAAAGTGTTGCAGTTTCTGATCACTGACAGAATAAGAACTGAACAAAATATTAGACAAGAGAGAGGAAGAGAAGAGAAGAGAAGAGAAGAGAAGAGAAGAGAAGAGAAGAGAAGAGAAGAGAAGAGAAGAGAAGAGAAGAGAAGAGAAGAGAAGAGAAGAGAAGAGACAGTGGTGAAAAAAGTATTACATTAGTTATTAACTATAGGCTTATTTAAGCTCTTTGCATGTGATGTCTGACCTCCATATGGCTTGCAGTAGGGCTCATATTCATGGTCCATGGCACAGGTGACCATCTTGAGGATGCGATGGACGGCGCTGCTGTGCAACCTAACGTCCAGAGGTCCAACAACCAACCTCTTGATGGACGTCTCTTGGACAGTAGGCATCACTTCTTCCATACTCACCACAGAGAAGTCTTGAGAGCCTACACACAGAAACACATATATGCAACATACTTAAAATATATACAGTAGTCTCTTTTATTACTTAAGGATATTTCTGTCAGTCAGCAACCTTACCAAAGATCAAACTGGAGAATTAAAGTACAGTAAACATATGACCTACTGTATCTAAGGGATGGAACATACATTTTAAGGGCAGCAACATTTTTCTCCCCATATTCCCATACTCAAAAGGAAATGTAAGAACAGGGGTTAATGTGTACCATTTCTTTATTAAGTACAAGAATAGGATCTGCTCATCTGTTGGGCAAAAACACAACAAGATAGCAGGGGTGTAATGCAGCAGCAGGACTCAGCTCAAACAGCCCTGAACCGCTGGAATGATGAATATTCCAAATGTCCACTTCTCTCACACAGCTGTCCCTTCATTCATCGCAGGCCTCTGTTCCAGAGGTCCACTTAAAAGACTCAGCTCCCCGGCAATAAAAAGGAAGAAATTAAAAATAAAAGAAGGGGGTGGATGAATGGCAGAGAGAGAGAGAGAGGAAGAGGACAAAGGGTCACAACCTGCTTTATTCCCATTACATACCAGTGCTACGCTGAACATTCTTACAGCTCAGAAGTCAACACTATGAATTTAACTTGAGCTGGAAAAAGGCTGGCAGATGGGGGAGAAATTCCCAGTGAATTTGGAGATTTATAAAGGGCAACGGGCAATGCCACTTCCACTTCCCTTCTTCAGTGAGATTTGGCTATGATGGATTAGGCCTAATATCAACCATATGGCTGCAGTTAGAACGGTCAGAGAAATGATTAGGAGGCTGAATTTAGGTAGGATTTAAAAGTGTCTCCATTTCTCGAGATGTAAAAAAGAAAAAAGAAAAGTTTTAATCTTCAGCGTTACTCTAATGTGAAGTCAATGGTGAGTGTGACCTGGGTCGGTTAGTATTTCAGTTGACTCAGAGTTTATGTTAGTCCCGTGGCAATAGAGACTAATTTGTTTGGTTGACACTGGATCTGCTCCGCGTCCGAGAAGAAGAGAAACAGTGACAGAGGAGAAGCATTCCAATTGGCAACGGTAACCGCAGCCGCCCCACAGGAGAAGGAGACTGACACTTATCCTGCTGTCAGATATGACTTTGACAGCTCAAGATGACAGTATCAATGTTTTTTTTTAATTTAGATTATTATCTGTAGCTGACAGCAGGAGAAAACAATGGCCCAGTCAGAAAGAGACAGAGTAGAGAGGAGTAAAATTGATGAGAAAAACAGGAGGAAACGCAGGTGACTCATGATAAATCAAATTATCTGTTCAAATCATTTAATTGGTTTAGTCCGGTATTGTTTTAAAAATGCAACTGTGCACTCTATCCTTAGAAAATTTCTGCTTAACTTAATCATTACTGTAACTGATTGTTTCCACTCTTAAAAGCACAAGCAACTAGCACCATATTTCTATGACATGAAGGCCATACAGTAGCCTTCTGATTGAATTTCTGCCATCAGACACAAGTAAGGGATTGCACTCCATGCAGATTAAATCTACGTTTTTTTCATTGAGTGTTTTTAAAATTTATTTTAAAACTTGTGAAGATTAGTCAAGTTACATCTTTTCTAAGCTTAACTGTCACCCTCAGACAGAGAGCGGCTTACCGGCAGCTTAAAAAAAAAAAAAAAAAAAAACCTCTCAACAATCACACACTAAAGCACAGAGGCATTTGTGGGCCAAATATAACATTTCAAATTGAAGGGAGAATGTTTTATCTCTTAATGGGAACTTCAGATCTTTCAGACTTGAATAAACATTCTTGAGTGCTGCAGCTGAGGAATGAGGAATCCTGTCCGTCTCTAAGCGTCTGCCAGGAAGAGTGACACCTAATTAGGCAAGAGGGGCCTATTCACTTTCTCAAGAGCTTACAGGTAGAGAGAGACAAGGGGGAAACAGTGTTTCAACAAGCAGCGCGGAGAAAGAAACTCAAATATGTGTCAGCGCAGACTAAACACTTCTGACAGTTGCCCTCCAGGTAAGTTTGGGGTGAGAGCGAGGACAGGAAGGGTCAAGGACCAGGTGGCTGTGACTCAAACAAGACAAGCTCTTTCTTCAAGTCTCCAGGGGGCTTGTTTGACAGAGAGGAGAGACAAGAAAAGAAGAGAAGAGAGTGAGAGAGAGAGAGCGAGAGAGAAAGAAGGAGATGGAAAGACAGGGAGAGTAAGAGACAGATAGGAAGAAAGAGAGAACAAGGCAGCGAAAGAGAGAACATGACAGATGTAGAGAAAAAGAGAGAGGAGGTGGCGAGGTGAGCAAACAAGCCTTGTGAGGAGGAATGAATTAGACAATACCTTTGTCGTTGCTGTTCTCCATTGTGTAGAGGTAATCCATGTAGAAAGCACCAAAGCGCTGCATGCCGGCTATCTCTGTGTAGGTCTCCTGTCAAACAAAAGTGGAGTAAGGTAAACACGGCAGTAAGGGAGCAAACAAGCTGATAGCCTTTAAGAGTGGCAGCGACTGGGGTCACGGTGGATACGACAAAGGGGGGTCAAATCAGAGATAAAAAGAGTTATTGAGAGGTTGATCTACCTTTAGTACATCAACATTTTTCAATGGCCAACAATATCAATAATATTTCAAACTATTTAAAAAAGACTTGAAACAAAAGATATAATGAGATACTTGATTACAGCAGGAGGGCAGAATTAAAGAGTCTTAATTGGCATCAAATTATAACTTTTCGATCAAATTTCAGAGCCAAAAAGGTAAATTCAGTCACAGGTAAGATGCTTAACTATTGTATGCATGTGTCCAATCTATGCTTCATAGCATTGGGAAGTCATTTACAAGATATCACGCTGGTTACTTATTAAGTAATAAGCTATTGATAAATGTAAGTGAAAATTTCCTCCTGGTGCTTGGATGTATGCCACTGGAAATATGTATCTTATCTACTAAGAGATAGGACTATTTCATAATAAATCAAAGGTGTCTGGCTACGGTCATGACTAATACTTTCATTCTCAAATTGTGAAATGTAAAGTATTTATTAAGACAGCTGCTTAAAAAAGCATGAATGTGATCAAATGTACCTGTAAGCAATATGTACAAATTTTGGGGGAAAAGACGATTAATGATCTATGCTCTATCGCATCCAGGGTTGTGCAGCAACTCTGGACTATCAAAGCGCACATTAGACAAAAGGCAGAGTACTCCCAGGCCAGGTTGCCAGTCTATCACAGGTCTAACATACATTGACAAACACACTCACATTTACACCTATGGGCAATTTAGAGCTACCATTTGACCTAAACCCACTTGTCTTTGGACTGTGGGAGGAAACCACAGCATTCAGAGGAAAGCACAACCCACAACAGAAGAACATGTAAACTGCACCAAGAACAACCCCAGCTGGCCAGACAGGGTTTGATCCCAGGAGACAGCTCAAAAAACTGAAGCCTTTTGACACCCTGAAGTTATTAATTTACAATATTATTATTAACAAATAAAACCTAGATATCGGTAGACATGTGGACTTTTATCTAATATTTTTTATCTGCCTGAATGTCAATGTATTCTTACAACATAACTCGTCATCATTTCATTTATTAGTCTGTAGGTCAAGAGCTACTGACTCAAACTTGGAGAATATTTAAAATGTATATTTGGAGAAAAAAGAGCATGCAAAAAAAGAAGGAGGGAGAACAATAGAGGCCACACACACACACACACACACACACACACACACACACACACACACACACACAAAACACCCTGCCACAGACTTAACCACTCGTTCTCCAAACAGAGATTTCAATGGGGCCTTATCAGAGAGGCAGGTTAATGAGTAATATTTATTAGGGGACCTCTAATGGCTCTGGCATGCTTTTGGATCAAAGCCATTGGCTGGTTTCAAAACCGCTAATGAATTAACACTAAAACCTTTGACTCTTAGACTTTCAAGTATGAATAGATGGATGGATGGATGTCCAAACAATTGCCTCATTGAGGGTCATAAACATTTCTGAGCTGGAGTCAACACTAGAGCTGTGATGGCTGATGAAGGGAGCTCAGAGTTATCAGGGATAATGGTTTTAACACTACTAGTTAGATAGCAGGAACATTCCTCTATTGCAGGCAGCAGCGGGGTGACTGGCAAATAATGTCAGTGGCAGTGATTTAGAGGTAAAATGAAAATCTTTAGTTTATTTAGAAAAATAATTACTGAGAAAAAAGAAAAAAAAGAAACACTATCAACTTAGCATCACTAAATATTGTAATAGCTATCATTGTAGCTTTTCCAGATGAACACTCAATAAAGGCTGGATGTAATTACTTACAGATTATTGTTTATTGACCCAGATAAACTACTGTATTAGCAAAGAAATTAATGTGCTTGCTTTAGCAAGTCAAACTTAAGCCATATCCACACTACTGTGTGTCAGGAAACATTTTTTCCCACTGTTTCGGCAGGTACAGGCCTTCAAGTGAACTCTATATATTTATGAAAATATTCAATATTATGTCTTGTGTATAATTTCCTTTCATCAATTGTGTTTGTCTGGAGAATCTTTGTTCTTTCAATAACTTGACCATCGCAGTGCTACAGAGATGTTGTGTTTTTGTGTTTGGTAAGGTCTGTGTCAATGTCAAGGTGATGAATAAAACAGCGCAGGTGAATGCATTGGTATTGGTTAAATAAGTCTGTTACTGTGTGGGCCTGTAGGCCCTTCTGTTAAATTGGTTGTTGGCCTGGCTTATAACTGACTGCTTAATTTTTGCCATATGGTTTCAGTCTCTGGTATCAGTTTTGTGGGTGAATGCTTCTGAAAAAAATGCTTGAATAGAACGTGAATAAATATCCCCAAACAACCAGTAATGGTTGGATGTGAGGTAGATGCAGTTAGAGTCTCAATCTGAAAAGCATTTGGGCATTCCATCCAGCAAAGACTGTATTTTCAACCACCAAAAGCAGATTTTTTCCAAAACAAAATTTCCAAAATAAAAATGTTTCAGCACGCTACTTGTTGGAACTAAGGATGTCCCTGATCAAGTTTTTCTTGTGCCAAATCGATCTGAACCCTTTGGGTATCTGGTGAGACCAGGTCTCTGTTGAGGTCACATGTGTCCGGCACATTAAAATAACAGGTGTAGCTTACTGACTTTGGCACACATTTTTCACAAGCTACTTAATAACTGGAGAATGTGACTCTTGAAATTGACACAATGCAATCCGCTCTCACGTCCCACTCTGTTGGAGTTGGTGGATCAACAGAAACACTTACAGTG
The DNA here is from genome assembly GCF_027409825.1 of Scomber japonicus. Classification (NCBI taxonomy): domain Eukaryota; kingdom Metazoa; phylum Chordata; class Actinopteri; order Scombriformes; family Scombridae; genus Scomber; species Scomber japonicus. The sequence goes on along the minus strand of NC_070587.1, from coordinate 22,676,711 downwards.
GCGTTACAGAGTGGAGGTTCTTCCCACACAAATGATCTTTGGTTGAATACAGACACAGACAGAGAGCACACAAACCCAACAACAGCCAAGCTTCATTATGACTGGTCATCAAGTTACTTACTGAATTTAGGTTAATTAGTGACAGCTGATACTATTTGTCTCTGTCAACATTTGTCATTTTAACCAGCAAAAGCAATTTTAGTCAGCACTGAAAATGTAGTAGCTCCAAGATGAATTTTTGGTACACTGCTACTTTTTGCGAAGGAGGAAGAAAGTTGGAGTTTTGCACGTCGGTGTATTGTTGCCAACTAGGACATCAGAATTCAGAATCACTCAACACGGTCTGCCCAAATGATTTTTCATAACCACAAACACAAGCAAAATGCTATATAAGCTGTTGATAGGAGAGCAGCGCTGTAACACTAGTAGGCTACTACTGTTACTCTACTGTTAAACACAGTAGAGTGCAGTAAAGAAAGGATCAGTTTTACTCTAGCCAATACCAGTTCCCTCTAGAAGCCCAGAATCTATCATTTTCTTATCATGACCTTGTGATTAGCAGCATCCAAGATGAACTCAGCCCTGACTCCATTGTTTTCTGGACTGCGGTAGTCAAACAGAGAGTTGGTCAAGTAGGTCATTCCTTTACTGCTAAGGCTGTCCCCACAGGTGAAGAACACTGCATCCTGCAGAGACACAGAGAGAAGTCAAGAAGAGAGTGAGGAGAGGCATGAAGGAGTCACGATCCAGCCCAAACTACTTCAAAGGGTCTTACCCCATTATAGTTCCAAAGAATTTAATGTTAATGATTTTCTTTCCCTTATTAAATGTAACATACCATCAGTGAGCACACAGTTTAAAAATAAAACACAGTTCATTAAATATATTGATTTCAACTGAGCTCAAGAGTGCTGCACAGTGCATGAGCAGATGGTGAGGCTGCTGTTGACATCGTGATGTATGTGGCAAACATAGAACATTATGGTGAATTACAAAAGGCAGCTGTATCACACTCTTCCATAAACAAACCAGACCGCATCTCTCCCTGCTTCTGAAAGCAGTTGGGAGCAGCAGAGGCCATAGGAGACATGCTTTAGGTGAAAGCGATCCCTTTTCTGGGCTTTTAAATTCCCTTTTAATCTTCCTCACTCAACTTTTTCCTCTTTTTCATCTTTCCTTGAGGTTTTTCGGCTGTCTTTACCTCTTCACGTCGGTTCATGTTTTCCTCAAAATCCCGTACTCCCATGATGCCTTTCAGGCAGAGTGCCCGGCAGCCCACAAAGCCAATCTGACAATCGAAGAAGGGCTCCCCCATCATCAGCACCTGGAATAAAAACCAGAGGAAGAGACTTTAACCACACTTTTTATACTCCAGATTTATTCACCTCTGCATAAAGAGCAATGTGGGAAATGCGGAAACTCTGGAGCCCATTCACTCCAGTGGGGAAAATAAGGAATACAAACACCTACCCGGTTAATAAAACTACAAAGCATTTTAATTCATTTAGATTAATGTGAATAACTTTGCGGGATGGTAAAGGAATTTGAGGAGAGACACGAGAATGTGACAGTATGAGGTGAGTTAAAACTGAACAGAATGTTATGAGGGGAAAATGCCAGAGATTAAGAGTCCTTTCCTCTCCAAAGAGAACACCCAGGACGTAAAATGTCTTAAAGCAGTCAACAGAAGCCCAGTAAAATCATAACGGTGCAATAATTCACAGAAATTAATTTGACTGAATTACCTTTTTACATTGCAATAAAACATAAAATGTGAAATTAATGACAGTTAAAGACTAAATTTATTGTTGACTTGTCACAATCAAGGTTATCCACTATGACCGGTTTGAGGCCATGTTGGTTTGTGGTGCTGGCGAGGTTGTGGGCTCATTTTATGGAGATAAAAAAGAGCAGGGGTCAGACAGCTTCCATTTTCCCCTAAAGAGTTGGTTTGTGCATGTGTTTGTGAGGTAGCAGTCCAGCAGCCCCTGTAACAAGGAAGGTGTGGTTCTCTCTCACTCACCGTGCCTTTGTTTGACCCAGCAGACAACTAAACAGAGAGCAATCCAATAAAACTTTACGTTTCACCACACAATAATTACAAGGCCTAGTTTTCCCTGTTTTACTAGCCATTCCTTTGCCTTTCAACGCTCTCACTTTTGGTCTCAGTTCAGGCTGCTCTCTCTCTCTTCCAGCAAAAGCATAAATTACAGAAATTGGAATTGGAAATCAGTCAGAATTCTCACATCTGGTAGAAAGCTTAGGAGCAGAAAACCCCTTTCCTACTCCAACCAGGTAATCAGAGAAAAAGGTTTAAAACTATTTTCTACACAGAGGGGGAAATGCGGAAATGATCTGACTTGGGATTGACTCAGGCACAGATTCCCCTGCAGTGATCTAGAGAGGCTTTATAAGTGTACTTTAGGAGGGAATTAAGAATAAAGAGACAATAATAATAATAATGATAATAGTAATAATAATTATTATTATTACTATAATAGAGAATCAAAGAGAGAACTGAGATCATTACAGGTATGTGTTATACATGATGAGTAATAAAGTTGCTTTCCAGATGGGCAGCATTGGTAAATATCAATATCAATATTAGATATATCCCTTAAAAATTAAGTTTGAATGCAGATGTTGTGCTGCTGTTGTATGCTACAATATGACCTAAAATCAGGCTACGAGGATTATTATATATTACATACATGTAACACATATATATACATTATATATTTACCTCAATACCCATAAATGTAACAATAACACACAGTGGATGGTATTTCACTGTTAATTTCTATTATCTGATGAGATTGGTTAACGTTTATGGATTTAGTTTTTCAAGAACTTCATTCGTGCAACAAATTAATTAAGAAGAGTCTTACCTCAATAGTGATCCCCTCTTGCTCCAGACACAGGACCTCTCTTGACTTGACCTTCTGAGGACTGTAGTAGCTGCTCTCTGACTGGGTCTCTGTCAGCTGAAAACAGAGGACATATCATATTTTTCAAAAAGGTCAAATATTGATTAAATTTAAGTTTCTATGTGAACAAGGTAGAATAAGAAAAGACTCAAATATTAGAAATGAATACTAGTAGAATGTAAATTCTAAGTGAGATGCTTAGACCGGTGTCATAATATATAAAAACAAGAATGTACAGATAGTTTAAATTATTGTTACAAGTGAGGCTGTGTGACAGTGCTGGGTTTAAAACATTTAAAAATGATTTAAGAACCAGATCATAACCAATTAAACAAACCTAGAACTTCAAATGAAAAGTGAGCAACACTTGTTAAATATAGGAGATTTAACCACCTCAAACGCTGTGAGTGGACAAGGGGAAATTACGTTTTGTTTGACAGAATAAATCGTAGTAACTGCAACAATATGGATGTCACAAAAATGCAACACTAAAGACTGGAAAGCATATGTTTCATTGTGTGTGTGTGTGTGTGTGTGTGTGTGTGTGTGTGTGTGTGTGTGTGTGTGTGTGTACCCCCATTTCACTGCTGAAACAGATACATGATTTGAAAAATAAACAAAAGCTATGCAAGTCTTTGGATGTGAAGGGCGATGAGGCCCCTGAAAATAATGTTTAAAACCCTAAACAATAACATCCAAACAAGGACAGATGACATTTTCTTAGATCAGAGACAGAATGCCAGCCTTGGGACATTTTGGTTGTTCTCCCTTCCAAGTTTGGACGCAGGCCAAGGACATTCATCAAACCACATGACAGCCACTCCTCCCTGATTTTAGGGGAGGCCCTCTCTGGATTTTCAGGGACTCTTGCAGTGCGCGTTCAAAACATGCTTGTTTGGAACGAGCCAATTACTTATCATTTTTGGAGAATGGCATATATATGTATCAAGTAACAAACGCATCAATTAAAATGACATGGAATTAATAAATTAAATGGTTTAAATCCAGACAAAGTTCACCATTGAGACTAAACTGAGGTTGAACCGTAAAAATAGTTCACTGCCTTCCATTGGGTTGATTCTGCTGCCAATCAAATGTGTCTGCACTCTTACTGGCTAGTTTTACTACCTCTGGCTGTTTTCTTCTCCTGTGTATGCACGTTCTTCTCTCAGGCAGTTTTAACTGAGCGGGGCACGTACCTTTGTCCAGCAAGTCAGAGCCGAGAAACCCCGACCCCCTGTGATGTGGCAGTGTTTATATCAAACAGTCCCCACTGCATTAAGACATGAAGCTGAGAGGCTCGCTGTTCACTTGTTTATTCAAAGTTTATTAATATTAAATGTCCAAATTGCACCAGCACTGCACATGTGTCCCCAGCTATTTATCTGCCAAGTGTTTTTTTGTTTTTTTGTTAGATGAACTGCAGTGCCCATTCAAAACATGTTTGAGACAGCAGACTGCAGTAAGTGTGAACATACATGCCAAACTTCACTGACAGTACACAGTTCAATAGTACAGCTTAAGTCTCTTCAAAAAAATTTAAATCATGATCACCTACAGGCATAATCCAACCTCAGACCACAATGTGGGTTGCAATGGCAGAACAGCACTGTCCATATTTCAGCTCATTGACTCCACGGGCAGAAAAAGAAACAGCAACGTTGCTTAAGAGATATTTTTATATATTTCTTGGGAGCAGCTCATCCAAACAAATTCACACTCGACACTGTACTTATTTGGGTCCTCGGCAGGACACCTACCATATGTGAAGTCGATCAGATGAGCGGTTATCAAGATATGCAAAGGACATGCGCACACACAGACAGACAGACAAAGGAGACAGACAAACAGACACACACACAGATTTCTTAGATAACAATCAGAACTTGTAGTCTAAAGTAGTCAAGATACAAAGGAGAAAACTAAACATTTAAAAGAGAGGTTCATTACAGCATTTAATCTGTGCATGAAGGCAGAGTGGAAGCAGAGAGAGAGTCTCCTCAAATCTACTTGGTTGGGGTGAACGGGGTACAGAGCTGTAATGCTTTTGAGTTTAGCGAAGTCTAACTGTGGGTGTAGAGCAGAACTGTGCAGGCCCCAACCCATTCAACTTTAACACAGGAAGCAGGTGCAGAGCAAGGAGCAGCTGTGCCTTATTATCCCTACTGATGGAGCAGACTCTCACCCTCACTGCCTTCCTCTCTTTTACTTCTGATGGTCTAACCCCCATGTGGGGGCCACCTCAACCTAACCCACAGGTCCCTTGGAGCAGCAGTGAGCAGGGATGTTAAATTATGTGAGTAAAAAATTGCTCTGTCTGACAACATTAATGCAGAGTGGCTTTGACACTGAGGAGCTGCCATCAGACCGAGACAAACATGACGATTGTTTATTTGGTAAGTATATGGCCACCTTACCATTGCCTAATCACGACTGGTGGGATATTTCTGACTGTACTGTACTTACAGTCAAGCTGAAACAACACAGCAGACAGACAGAGAAACAGCATAGCACTGGAGAACCAATACAAATGCTTAATATGACCAGTAATACACAGAGTTGCTGCTGCAACTACCTTCCCTGCAACCTCTCCCTTATTCTATTTCAGCCCTTTTAAAGGCTTTTGGACTCCAACACAAATCGAATGATTCTTTATGAGGCATCTTGGATGTCATAACATTGGACGTGAATATTGGGGTACTTTGTCTTTATGTCCATTTCTTTTCGAAATGTAACACAGTAGAAAGGATGAGATGGAAAAGTTGAAAGGCTTTGGGAGAGCTTGAAATTCGCTGTTGTTGACATAAATGAAAATACCAAAAATTAAGGAACAATGTTTCTTGAAATGAAAAATGGCATGAATTCTGGCACGCAACAAGAGCTTGGCAGGTGTGCAGAAGTGAAATAGGGGAACAAATGGTCAGTGCTAAACTATGCATTATGTGTGTAAAAGTCATTAAAGTATACTGCCAATTTCCCTGATCAAACAGATCTGGAGAGTAATGCGTCAGCAATCTAAAAATACCTCTCTGATTTCACGTCCATGTCAAACTCCAGTTCAGGCAGTGGCTGTTCAAAGACATGAAATTCCCTCAAACTAAATACTTCCTTGTAGGAAAGAGACGAGAACGTTTAAAAAACCATCCTTTCAGCTGTCTGCAATTACTCCAGACGAGAAGCAATTAATTGATTAAAAGAACTCAAACAATACAGGAACAATTTAAACATTATTAGAAAAGCACCAAGGTCTGGTCGGCCTGAGACATACCTCCCCTTCACCAATCACACGTGCTGTCAAGTACACACACACACACACACACACACACACACACACACACACACACACACACACACACACACACACACACACACACACACACACACACACACACACACACACACACACACACACACACACACACACACACACACACACAAGCAGTAATGTGATCTGAAGTGCTTGAACCTGAGGGGAAACGCAGATGAATTCCAACTATTCTGAGTGAGCAGGCAGGATTAAAGTTAGGGATCAATTTCTGAATAGTCATCATACCATGTATAATGTTTAAAACATTAACGTGACCCGAGACGCCATTTAGTGGTTACACTACCCTTCCCTGTACCGCACACAGAGACAAAGAGGATTGGAACTTCCTGGAGATCAAGCTGGTCTTTAAGACTCATACTTAAAACGACCACAACATAAAAGATGTAGGGGTGGGGTAGGGTGGGTAGAGGTGTCAAGAGTGAACAAGCAAGCAATAATGGTAGCAAGGAAAAAAAACTAATTGCTAACGGTATACACACGTTCACAACATTCACATTCTTGTCTTCATGCCTATCCATACTCTTATGTTGTTGTTTTTTTACTGCTGAATTACCTTAAAGGTAACAGAAGCCTTGGTGCAGTAGAAGCCTATAGACACAATGGGGTCCTTGGGTGTGTGTTGTTGGGGGCTGCTGGGAATGCCTCCAATCTCTCTCTGCTGGTAGAGGCCTTCCTCTCCTTCCTCCTCTGTGCCTACGATGGCTGGAACGAAGGACCAAGCCCAGGACACCCAACCCTGGTCTGCCTCTTCAGGATTTCCAGACTGCATGTAGAAGTCTTGGCTGGAGTACTGGCTAGTCCCCTGGCTTTCCATATCCACATCCATGCCTGGAGGGGAAACAGTCTTAATTAATTATAATGCAAATATAAACAGATTTTACTGGAGTTTAAATTGTGGTGGTACAAAACTGTCAGGGTCTGTGTCTGCAGGTCATCTGTCTTTCACTCCTAGAACAAGTATGTTTAGGATGAAATAATTCCAAACCTTGAATAATGTGGTTCACACAGTTCAGACATAATAAAACATGCATAATTATCTTAAATGAAACAGAAGTCTTGTGCAAAAACACAATGTGTTACATTTGTACAAAATACAACTTATATTGCATTCAGATCAGAGTTTGGATGATTAACACTCACTTCCCAGCTCAGAATGATTTTATTCTAACAGTTAAAAGTTCTGCGGACAAACTGGTCAAACAGAGAGAAAATTCTTGATAATGAAAGTGTCTGTACCCAGTGCAGAGCTAAATTAATTCGTTCATGCCTTCAGGCTACTTTAATACAAGCAAGTTGTTTCAGCTGTCAACTGAACACACAAAAACAGCACAGACCAACGCGGTTTCACAGTAGTTACTGCCAACGCTCCAGTATGCAGGTGTGCGAGTATATGTGTGCTGCATGAACTCACTCTCCGTACATCTGTGGAGATTGATTTTGCGTGTGTGCGCGTGTGTCTGTGTGAGAGAGGAAGTCCATTCCAATGGAGGCTAGACAGAGTACGGGGAAGCTCACTCACTTCCATCGTGCCCCTCTTTCTCAGCGAATAATTTGGGGGAGGGTCAAGTTTGACCAAAACGCCACACACCACATCGTCTCTGATCCTGACCTCTGAACTTGTCCCATCGTGTCTGTTTCCATACACATCGGGAGAGAGGAAACTGATGTCAATACGCAAGAATGTGTAATCCCATTCCTCGCGGCCTCACGTCCTCTGCGAGAAAACAATATTGTCCGTGAGGTCACAGCTTAGGAATCCCAGAGGCTAAGGCGGTGAAAATTATGACATATTTTAATTAAATCTTTCACTTTGCGAATTGGCAGTTGGAAATCCCATGTTATGGCTTTTTATCTCTCTTCCCCAATCTCCCTGTCCGATTCTATCTCCCGTTTCTCTTTTTTTTTTATCCTTTTTGTTTTCACACTGTGGAAGCCTTTGAGGTGTCAGTTCAACAAGTTAAGCTCTTTCGCTTCACGTCACAGCCCGACGAAGCCTACGTTTGAATTGCAAGGCAATCAAAATAAAAGCGCAATTACCAATCAAGTGATCAAAACATACCGGCTTAAGGAGACTTTGATGTATTAATCCAAAGAAGGGACTGAAAAAATTCCCAGAGAGAGAGATGTGGGCTGGCCAAAATGTATCCTGCTGTGGGGTAGACCGATATGACAGCACAGATGTGAAATACAACCTCTGTTGTTCTCTACTTCCCCATTAGAACAATGAAAGCTTTAATGACTGGATCTTTTTCATGGACAACTAACATTTTCAGTGTGTCATCATATAAGTGTCCATATGTCCATAATCAGAGCTCAGAAGGAACATGTATCATCTACCAATTAGACTCATGGCTGGTTATCATGAGTCCAAGGTCTCCAGGCCATGGTATATGTGTAAGTTATCAAGACAGTGAACATGTAAGTCAGTGAATAGCTGAGTGACATTGAGTCAGTGAGAGAGGAGCAGTGAGAGAAGGCAGTGCCCTCATAGGCCAGTAGATGTCCCTCCATGTTTATAGAGGGAGAGGTGGACTGCTTACCTGACCAATAAAAAGGCTGCTCTGCCTCTCACTGTATGTATGTGCTGAGTGTGCATGTATGCTTGGGCATTCATGCATGTATGCACAAGCTAAACTTGATATTTATTCAGAGCTTTTCACATAATGCACAACAATACAAGTGTAATTCTCCACCTTCTCCTTTAATTTTCCAGGTCACAGATTATGTGTCAGTTCATCACTTCCTGACAGGTAATACATATACTGACACACACTTCAGTGTGCAGGCTTACTTCCTTTGAAAAGAATGGAACACATTCTAACATATGTGTCACATATTGTTTCATTTTAACACTACCAGTGTGACATTAACATCAAAATGTTTCAAAATCCGTTTTAGCAGTCATGGCAGGAGAATATAAAACAACACTCTGCTACACAAAAGCTGTTTAATCCATATCCACAGACTTCTAAACTCAATGCCCTGCGCCTCTTCACACAAATATTAAAAAGTGAAAGGATGATTAAAAAAAAGGACCTCTCACGCCACTGGGCTAGCATAAGGTTGCCACATGAGGTTTATAATGTGGCCTCTAGCTGATAGTGTGATTGGACGGTCCATTCGATAGGGCAACAAGGGCACGTTCTCCTTCAAAGCCAACACTCAGCCTTACATGCACACTATACAGAACACAAAACACATACACCACCAGATAAACGCACAACAGTTCCAGGCAGTCATACACATGCTCACATGCTATACAGAGAGGCGCGCACACCCATGCACACACACACACACACACACACACACACACACACACACACACACACACACACACCCTGCCCTGCCACACTTTAGCAGCCACAGGCCTCGGTTCATAATTCTTCACATACTTGTTGAAACCGTACAGCTTTCGCTGCCGTGACCAGCTGGTCCATTCAAGCATGTTAGTCATCTATGTTTCCGACCGCTGAAATTTTTACAGTGTTTCACAGACTTCACTGAATTTCAGACAGTAGGAAAACTAGCCGTCTAATCCTGACAGAAAGGCTGCTTTGGTTAGTGACACACAAGTATCCCGCGCCATTCACCTATTAGGGCTATTCATTAATGAGACATTGGCTCTTACCTAAAAGAGAGATTCAAACAAACAACATGCAGCCGCAGTGAATCATGGGCACATAAACACATTACAAGGCTTTTTCCACTTCGTTAATTGGCAAAAAGAAAAACACCTTCACATGGGGGAAAAATTAATATTCCCTTTGAAAATGTTCTAGAAAGAGCCGCTTTCAATTAAAAGTCACGGCTTATTAATACAACACAGAGTGGATCCAGATTGAATCCATTACTCTCAGCTCAATCTTTTGTCCGTATATCCGCACACACACACACGCTACATTTTTAAAGACGCACACACAAATATAAGCTTCGGTCCAAAAGCATCAGTTACAAAAGCCAGCTCACAGCAAGAGTAAAAAAAACAACACACACACACACACACATACACATACACACCTCCACACACACACACACATACACATACACACCTCCACACACACACCTCCACACACATACATACACACCTCCACACACACACACACACACACACACACACACACACACAGGGCATTGAAGCCAGAGTGTACAGCAGAAACACTACCACCAGCAGCCTATGGGAAATCAAATGAATGTGATGAAGCACTATGTACGATACAGGGATCGTGTTCCAGAAATCATGTGACAATGATTGTTTCCTACAAACTACAACCCACAAAAATAAATATGCATGTAAGCCAAGTCAGTCACTATAAGCGTCAACATACATGAATGTTATAGTACTCAGAAGCTATCAATAGTTAAAGGCTGTCTGTACCATTTAAGAATAATGTTTTCTTATTATTAATAATAAATAATTTCTGCTGTAATTCTGCTACTATTATCCAAAGAATTCAGTTTTATTCTTTAAATCTGAAATAAATACGCCAAAAACCACATGTTCGTGAACAAGCCTGAAACCCCTCTCAACCCCCCATTCCAACAAACACACACCCACCTACTGCATGCACGCACAATTGCCCCATCCCACCCCTTCCCCTCCTCCGCCCCTTTCAGCTTCTTCACTCTGTCGATTACTTCCAGCATAACAAGATCTGGGGGCGCTCAGGTTCCAAGAGCTGGTCCCCTCTTGTATATTTTTGTGATGGGATACTAATTCATTCTCAGAGGCTCCGCATAGCAGTAGCATGACACCGACTCTTACATCTGGCATTGGACACTGAACTGGAAGCTGCGCCAACTTGCAGTAAAAGTTCCAGGCCAACAGGCAGGGAGTAAGTTAGAGGGAGTGAGCGAATGGCCTGTATTGTGTTGGGCTGCCTGCTTCCCCCCTCTGCCCACCCGCTTCCCCCCTCCAACGTAATTTGCTCCTGGTGGCTACAGAGGCTGATTTAGCCCAGTGGGACCTACTGTAGGACTCGATCGTGTTCTATTTGGCAGGGATGAGGATGAGCAGTTGGGGAGGGATGAGATGGGCGTTTCAGGAATGAGTTGCGGGGGGGGGGGTTAAAAAAAAAGGAGGTTTAAGGGGGTGGCTGCAGCTATTAAAAGTATATATAAAAATGTTTATGTGTGAGAGTGTGCGTGTGCCCTTAACTCCAACTTCATGTGTGCAAAGGCTGCAGGTGACTGTGAGTAGTGATAGGCTTTCTCTCACAGGCATACCACATACTGGACGTGTCTGTATGCGGTATGTCTGTAAGAAAAGCCGGCTGCGTGCATGTGTGTTTTGCTCGGCTCCTGAATGCAGGGTCTGTGATTTCCTATGGGGTTCCAATCAGAAAGGCAGAGATGGGCCTGTGTTTGATTCGTCCTCTTCCCTTCATCCTCCCTCTCTCTCTCTCTCCTGCCTCTATACACATGGAGGGGATCAGGCCTGACGACAATGGTCTGTGTCGAGTTACACGCTCCGCCGTTTGTTTGTGGAAAAAGCAGGAGGAGCGCACACCATGGTCAAAGTGATGTTCAATGTCCCATTTAGGATCAACAGCAGCGTATGGACAGACAAACCCTGCCCCCCACCCCCGAATAGAACAAGGCAATATGCAGATGAAAATGCTGTCTAAGGAGAAAAGTCAAGGCTTTGTGAATGGTGTGATGGCTCATTAACTGCTCCAGAGCTTTGAAGCACATTTTGTCTGACAAATATGACCGCTACAGGAATCACACTTCTAAATTGACTGTGAGACCAAAATACATCACTTCAAAATGAATTCTAAAAAATTGGACTATGACAGAGAAATGCTGGTTCATTTTGCTGTGCATATACACTTACAGCACAGCAGTTTCAGCAAAAAGGATCGGGCTCTGCCATAAAAATTCTACTATTTTGCTGCTAAACTAATAAAGAGCAGAAATTCTGTGCAGCCAATAGGTGCCAGCTGCAGTAGTTGCTACATCATAAGTTGCTGCTGTCGTTTATATTAGAGCAGGGCATATTCAGTATGGTTGTTATTAAAATATTCAACAGCAACAAATATTTTTATCATTCGTAGATTAGCAACTGAAGCTGCAAATCTATTCCGAACGCCATCCTTACTTAACATACTTACATAAGCAAGGGCCACTTCAGGGGCCACTGCTAGTCATCAAGTTATAAATTTTACTGAGAGCCAAAGAAACTCTTCTCTGATCTTTTGAAAACATTTCAAATAAAAAGCAACCCAAAGGCTTTTTTAGATTATAATAAATTAAAAACAGAGAATTGTTGCTGCCCTCACTCACCAGACAAACTTGTTCCAGCCTCCCTGACATGACCGCTGCCCTCTTCTCCCTCGCCTTCTTTGTGTCCTCCGATTTCCCCGTAGTAGAGGGCAATAATCAGCTCTAAAATGCGGATAAACATGGGTAGCTGCTGATCAGTAATGGACAACTTCAGGCTCTCCACCATGGTCTGGATCTAAGGAAAACAAAGAAGAAAGCATAAGAGATGGTTGAAATTTTGAAATTTGATTTGTTAAATTATATGTTTACATGTGAAATGGGCTACAGGCCCAACCACCTCTGGTGGGCTCCCACATAATGTGAATGGGAATATTTAATGAAAAGGCCCTATAAGGACTGGTATGGATTCCCCTCTGGTTAAACTGATGGATGCTGAGTGTTGCATGTGGAAGACACAATTTCTGCTCCTGTTAAACAAATATGCTGTTATATGCTGACCTGCAGCTATGAGCCACAAATGAGTTGAATGTGAGTAGATGTCCAGTATAGAGTAACAAGAAGGACATTGATACATCCCAGAATATAAAGACAGTGTCAGAATAAAAATAAGTCATGTCCAAATTGAAACAAATGTACCCACATAAAACATATAATGTGAACCAATGAACAGAACCATTTACTGTAATTGACTACTGCAGCTACAAAACACTTCACTTTGGCAAAGGGGATTGTAATACACATTTTTTTCTTTTCAACAGAAGAAATACAGTATTAACAAATTATGAATAACAGAAGACATACTAAATTCAGTCAGAAGTGGACTTGCTTGCATGTTATTCTGTAACATAGTGCTGTAACAGACAGCTACTCTAAATGTGGCATTTCATGACCATTCATGTGTGATTTTGTTGATGGGTCATTGTGAAAACCTTATTCAATAACACTAAACCACAAAGCTTGTTACTGACTGTATGTTATATTTTATATTTAATTCAGCCGGTCGAGAAAATTAGTTTCACAGATAAATGGGAGTGAATTAAATGACCACATGACAAATGCAATACAGAGACATAAACCACAGACAGCCACTATCGATTTTTTGGCTAGAACATACACACGTTAACATTATGTTCTTATTGTTTATAGTTTCAGAGGTTAAAATGCATCAATAGAAGAATTAAGATAACTTTTTCCATCAGACACAGTTTAGATATGACTACATAAACAAGCCTATAGCACATTAAGGAACAAGACAACTAAGTCTTCAGTCTGTGATGTTCAGCAAACACATTCCACTGCTCCACTGACAAAGAGTAGTGATTGCCTGTGATGATTCCCTAGTTAGTACTTTTTTCAAAACAAAACTGTTACATTATTTGAGATTGATGTTCAGACATTTCGCAACTTTAATAAACTTGCACCAATGATCTTTCATTGTACATCATTGGTTTCGTCCTGTTGCTTCGTGATATGATGGTTGTCTAGACTAGTTGTTAATCACTGGATTAAATCACTGGACTGAAATTAGTCATTATCCTGCCATTGATTTAATGAGAGCCAACAAACCGCAAGTAAGTCACATTTTTCTCTAACAACTTTGAGCAGCTATGACAGGTTTAAACTTTTCTGTCACTAGCATGTGTCATATGTTTGGAAGATAGCAAAATAACATGTAAATGAACCCATGTAAAACTCATTCTGTATATTGAGCTCTATGTTGAGCTGCTTACTTTGATCACAGACGGGATCTTGGAATTGATGTTGTCGTAGGTAAAATGGAGGCGTGTTCTGAAGGAGCACTTGTACAGCAGCGGGTCCTGGTAAAACTCAATCTTGCCACTAGCGTTCCTCTTGTCCAAGCACACCGTGCAGTCAGCAAAGTTGATCACTTTCCTGAGCACCAGTTCTGGAGCTGCACAGAGAGGACAGAAGACAAAATCAATATAAATTATTTCATGTACCAGTTTGACCCATGATTATATAGTGCTTGACGCTAAACCAACATGTCAACATATGTCCATTAGACATGTATGTGCACAGAAAAATACAAGCCTTCAGAGAGATAGCAGTAAGAGTGTGTGTGTATTGGGGGGTTACTAGTGGTTAGGTATGGTAGGTCTGTCATAGGCTAATTTCAGACTAAAGACGAGTTAACTGTAAACGGCAAGTCCAATTGGGGACAAAAGCTGTGTCCTTAATTAGGAAAAAAGCAGATTTTTGGGTCAGTGGTTAAGGCTAGGGGTTAGAGTAAGGGTTAAGGTTAGGCAACTAGTGGTTATGGTTACTAGTGGTTATTGGTTGGGGTTAGAGTGAAGTCTCCAGACTATGAATTTAATTTTATGTAGCATCCCCACAAGTGACCAAAGGCAACGTGTGTGTATATGTGTGTGTGTGTGTGTGTGTGTGTGTGTGTGTGTGTGTGTGTGTGTGTGTGTGTGTGTGTGTGTGTGTGTGTCTCTCTTGTGGAATGGTACGTTACAATCTTCAGATTTTATCTTGTCACTGACTCATTCGTCCAGACAGACAAATAACAGCAGTCATCATTCCCTGAATTATTCTATTCTGTGCCAGTAACTATTGTTGTAAGCACTATTTGCCTCATATGTTGGAGTGAGGCCCACTGAACGAGAAATTCCACAGTGGTAACAATACCAGAAAATGACCACGTCATGATTCCTCTGTTGATAAAGACTTTTGCAACTAGCTATATCTTTACATTATGTAATCATACGAGAAGCATTATGTTATTAATAGGATAGGTAATGGCACAGGTAACAGGACCAGTCAACACATTGATTTTGATCATGTTTGAACACATCAGGTGTTCAAAACTTGAATGAGCAGCTTTCTGGTTTAACATGCTCATTCTTTCCTACAAGAAATCCATGTCTCCACCTCAATGAATTGAAAGCAAAAACACAACACATGAACCATGTAACCATCAAATGCAAGGGCCAACAAGGATTGCATTTCCCACTGTTCTATTTACAAGTGGCATGCTCAGGTTTAAAATCCCCCACCTCATTCATCTTTTGTGGTTTTAAAGGTTGCTCTTCTGCATTGAAGCCCACTCTGCAGAGGCTGTCCACATGCTCCTATCAGACTGGGGGAGTCTGAATATGAGACTACTCTGGCAGCTGACATTGGGCATTTAAACAAACAGCCACGTTGCCTGATGTGTCCATTTGACCTTACTTTGAACTGACAAAATTAAACACTTACTGTAGTATACAGGTTCTTGTCTCAGCAGATTTACTAGTTAATCCCACTACCAAGGAATGTAAGCAGTCATTGCTCACCCGTGATGTCCATGAAGGCCCTCTCCCATATATCGTCCACGGTGTAGCACTCTGCTGAGGTAATG
This sequence comes from Scomber japonicus, assembly GCF_027409825.1. Lineage (NCBI taxonomy): Eukaryota > Metazoa > Chordata > Actinopteri > Scombriformes > Scombridae > Scomber > Scomber japonicus. Next base: position 22,660,870 of record NC_070587.1, on the reverse strand, counting down.
TTGACCGACAGCACGATGTCATCTTCCACATACTTCAGGATCAGGTTGTTCACTACAATATTGACATTGTTCACCACACGCCGGATCAGACTTTGCACATAACCTACAAAAATATAAGCATACAGATGAGAAACATGTTAAATGACACAATTAGTAGACATAGAAATGATAAACAAAAAGCATAGCTAATTATAAAGAGGCACACATGTACACATGAGGTCATGGTTGCTATATTAGAATACATTCCCCAGCATATATCAGGACTGGATTAATTTTGTGTTGAGACACCGTAAAAAGAGTGAAATCCAGAGCTGCATTCCCTGAAAGTCTAAGCTCAATTCCACTGACCCCTGCCATCCTCGCGGGCTCATAAATAAGAGGAGGTCCTGACATGTTATTTTTCGCCACAGTCTATCCCTTGGACGAGTACAGTGAAAGGAACTAAATATCCATAAGAAAACATTTTTACTCCCACCATGCCTGAGCAGCGCTACAAATCCTGGGTGAATTTATGAATCTCCAAAGGGCTCTCCTCTCCTCTCAGATGCAAAGTCCTGTTTAACCCCAAACTATGCGCATGCTGCCTCAAACATATCCCTCCCAAGCCCGTTAAAACAACTGAGGAGCCTGCATGAGCACACACAAAAATACACACACAACACAGGACTTTATATATATTAAACAAGACACAAGCTTGAGTTATTGATGGCACAGTCTCTAGCCTTGATGAGAAGAAAAAAGAAGCAGTATAACACAACTGATATAACACAATGATATAATAATAATGAGAGACAGAAAGGGGCTTCTATACTTTGTGGTGATGTAGAGCAGACTAGAGAAATCAATTTTGTACAAATGGAAACAAAACAGGAATATAGAAATAGATTTTTTTGGTGAGGGTGAAAGTTGGGGGTGGGGGGGCTGGTGGCTTTTGTGGTGAAGAGGCGGAGGGATGCAGTAACCAAGAGCAAGGAGGAGAGAAAGAGCAGTCCCGTAGATTGGGTTTCAGCAGAGCTGGGGGAGCCATCCTGCAGTGTTACCAGTACCTCCTAATGGCCGCAGTGACGCCCAGAAACAGAAGCTTCGCAGGAAAAACATACATGGTAAGGTCATTACTCAACAAAGTAAGAAAGAACTTAAAATATTACAGACAGGGGAGTTTCGACCATAAAATATGAAAATATACACCAATAAATCCTCCTAACCACAGGACCAATGGCATTATTCATTCCTCCCATGTACTGTTAAACACAGTCACTACAAGTTAAAACATATAAACCTTTAATGCTTTCCTCGTATTTTCCAAACCAAATGTTTGTCTTCCTGTATCTACATGCCTGGCCCAGGGCATAACAGAACCGATAATTGGGTAGAACTAAATGGTGCTGTTGATGAAAACATTTATATGAATTAGTTAGCTGTTCAGCCACTTGTACGCGGGCCTGACTACACATTAGCATAATCCAATTGACAAAATTCTCATGAGTTTGCTGCCTGACCAAACAGAGTGGCAGGAAGAGAGGATGACATAATGTAAACTTGACTAATAAACGCAGTGTGTGTTTGTGACATTTGTGCGTGTGCTTGCATGCATGCGTGTGCTTGCCTGGATTTTGTACGTGAGACCGGCTGCTCTCTTGCGTGCATGAATGTGACTGTGTGTGGCTGAGATTCGGGGGTCAGTCAGAAAGCTGCTGACGCACCTGCAGCCTGGGCAGTAAAACCAGCACTTTACCCCCTGCTATTTCCCTCTCTGGATCTAATTTGCCCATGTCAAGGTGTCTCTCTTTCTGTCTTGCATTCTCTTAGACACTTGTTATACTTCTTCATGCCTTGCACTGAGTCCAGGGCCCCAATCCTTCTCTCTGCGAGCCATCGCGCGGCTCTGAACTTCTGTAAACAATTGACACAGCCAGCACCTGTGCTGCGGCCCACAGGGAAGGAGCCCACTTAAAACTGTTCAACCATAAAATGACTGGAAAAAACAGCTCCTTTATGTGATCTCAGAACAGGCCAAGTACTCTCTTCTGTGCAATACAGGAAAGAAACACTATACTGTCCATGTTCACCATTTTTCCTGTATATGGAAAGTATTAGCAGCTATTAGCCGTGCCAGTTATTAGCCACAGAGAGAAAGACTGACAAGTCCGTCAGACAGTAAATATACTGTAAGTTGGTCTTGCTGTGTTATTCTGAAATGTAATTAGCACCGTTAACCATGTAGCCAAAAGAATATTTAGCTACTGTGACACAATAGCCCCTTTGAAGTGCTACATATAATTCACATAATCTTATACATTCCTATGACAATTTTTTTCTTTTATATGTCAAATTTGAAACACCAGGATCATAAACATAGTGAAGCACGGATTTCACGTCCACTATCGCAACAGTTTCCTGCAGGATCCTGGAAACACTGGCCTATATTTTTGGCTGGAGTGGCCACGAACCAGCCCTATAATCCCTAATGTCTGTCCGTCACTGACTCACTGAGTGATGAAGTTAGACCATTGTTCATCCAGCACAGTGTTGGAGTTTCCCCAATGGCCATTGTTCTTTCAGAATGAAAATGAACACAGCCCCGAAATCAACTGAAGCATCTCACACAGCGGCTCCAACACTGATAGGAGCATCAAGGGATGCAAAGGATCCATTTTACCAACCTGCATGGTGGCTAGCAGTTTGTAAATATGGCCGGCATTGTCAGCATAGCCATGCCATGCTGTGTGTAGCTCATACTGTATAAAAATAAGATGTAGCTGCAGTGTTTCTGGTTAAACAGCACTGTGCTGGGCAGGTGGTCAGTTTGTTCATGGTGTTTGTGACGGAATGTTAGCCTAGCATCCTAATCCCATACAGACATATGGATGATACCATATACCACAGATGGACACAGATGAAAAAGCACAGGAAGTTAAAAGATAATTAGAATAATTATCATTAAAATAAAAAAAATATGAGTGGAAAGTCTTGTTCTTGCAACTGCATTTATACCCTTTAACTTTTTTAAATTATGTTGACTAAACTTTAACAAATATTACTGGGATCACTACAGAAAATTGCCTCTAACAAATTGGCCACAATTCTATATATTGACCATAACTATAGTCATTGACCTAGTCTTCTTACAAAGTTACTAATACCAGTAATATAAGGCATCTATGTATATTAGCCATTCTGTTAGTTCTTGGGCCAGCTATGCATGGTTCAGCAGGTCTACAGAACACAAGAAAGCTCCAGGTGGAGAAAGCTCCAGCCTTTACCCTTATGGGATATTCTCTATTCATAAGTAGCATTTCCCAGTAATACCAGAACAGCTGCTGTATTTATTCTGTACGCAGAGGCCCCAGTACCAGGACAGCAGTAGCACTGGACCATGGATTTATCTCAGGAGAGTGTTTGCATTTCAGCCCAAGCAAATCTCAATCTCCCCCAATCACACGCATACTTACACAACCATGCATGCATGCAATTCTTGGACACACTAAAAGCAATGCGAGCAGACTCACAATAGACACATAAATTTTGGTGTTTGCATTGCACTCACACAATAGTGTGCGTGCACAAGCACGTAAAACACACACAAACACTTCAGCAAAATATGAATGAATGCACCCACATGCACAATGAACTTAGCCCATGAAATAATACACATGCTTTACTTTCATGACAGGCTGGGAAACAGTGAGTCGTTCCAGACAGCAGCTGTTATCTTAAGAAATCAAAATTTAGTCTTAGAGCACTATCATCCAACGAAACAAAAATGGTTAGGACGGCAATTTGCTCCCCATATTTTGTGATCCACGTCAATGTATTAGTTCAACAGGGCTTAAGAGGAGAAATGGTCACCCAATGCCTTAGTATAAGTATAATTCAACATGTGGAAGAATTTATATAAGGTGTTCATTAATGTTTCAATCAAATGTCCAAGAAATCTATTTATCACGACAAGAAAGAATTTGGCAATAAAGATGAAACTAACAAAACTAACTGCAAAACAGAGAAAACTAACATGTTTGTGGCACTTTAGGAGAGCTCAGCTACGAAAGTGTAATCCTGGCCCGATCCACCGTGCCCACAGGTAAACAGCTAAACCTAGACTCAAAGTGAGACGGTACCGCTATTAAATCTCTTTGAACTCGTAAAACAAAACACATTTCAAACAGTGTGAATGGGGCCAAAGCAGGCATCCACTGGAATAGAGAAATGCGGTTCTCACAAACGGTGGCCACTGGTCCCCCCACAAGCAGCAGTAAACATAATCACTCACAGAATTGCCCAAGGTGGAAGCACTTGGTCTTTGGTCTTTGTGTGGCTACCAATCCCATGGCATATAAATTAACATCACTATTTTCCACCACAGGGAGAACAGGGGAGGATAAATTCATTCAGCATGTGAGAGCTTAAGGCCAAATGACTGGATAATTGCTGGTGGCTGCTTTTTAGTGTCGGCCGTGTTTTGTTTTGAAGGGGAGGGGACCAGACGCAACGCCGCGGTTTGTCGACGTTGATGCTAATGAAGAGGTGAGACCGGCCATCACCTTCTTGTGTTGGTCTCTCTCCTGAACGCAGGTCGTCTTTGATGTACGTTTTTCACATCTGTTCACAGTGCCACCCTCCTATCACCCATCCACTCACACAGTGACAGCCTGTGTCTATCACTGCCTGCTGAGACAGAAGCATTTAAATGCATTTGATTAAATATGTGCAGATTTGGGGAAGAATAAATGTGACATTGAAAAAAGAATGGAAGCCAATACTGGAAGCAAAAAAATACCAATGTGTGTATCCAATCAATACTGTCTAATTACTTTGTAGTGTTGCTTCCACCTGGGGAAAAAAAGACATCTCAATCACCTGTTTTTGCCTTCAGTCCCAATCAGAGTCCTTTACCATTGACCTTTACCATTAGTCTAATTCAAACTATTTTTCAATTATAATTTTATCTATCTTTTATAAATAATACAGCAACAGTGTACTGTATTAAAAATAGTTTTCTTTACTGGTTTGCTATAATGTTTTTATATCGTCTTGTAATATAAAATGAGATTAATATTTGTATAATGAATAGATAGAGATGTTAATATCTGTTGTGGAATGAAGCTTTAAGAGAAATAGCAACTTGTAAAAAAACACAAAATTACACTTTTTTTAATACCAGAATGAACTCATAATGAACTGAAACTGTTGGCCGCGGTTTGTTTAGTGTACACGCTCCATAGATTTCTCGGTGCTCCCTAGCTTACAACACTGAACAGTTCTGCAGTGTTTTTTGACAAGCTGATAAACAATCGGTTACAGCACCAATGAGTAGGATTTGAAAATATCTGCCTTTGGCGACTCTTACTGGTAGTATGAAAAGAAAACACTGTGGCAGACAGAATGTTTTTCATTTATTTTAGAATATATGGTAATATTATGAGGCCAGCAGATAATCAGTATTTTCTTTGGCAGAAATAGGAATGCAATAAGTACTCAGGACAACATCTGCATTCATAGCAGTGGATTATAGAAAGTCTAAATAGAGGTACTCCAGAGACTAATGAATGAAAAAATTGCCAGTTTGCCTTGAAACGCAGCGCTGTGTCCTCACTTTTGAAAAACATCCTTTAACTACATTAAAGACCCCTGACAGGTTTGTTTTGTATCTCATTCTTAGGAAAACATCCTCTGTCTGAGTCATAGCAGGTTAGTTTTACGTTGTCTACCTTTTAACCTCTACCTTTTAATTAGGCGGGCTGGGATTACAGCATTCATCTGTTTCCTCGCTATTATTGAGGTGCTGCAACCTTTGACACCAGAGTTGTCTCTACAGCCTGTAATAGGTTGAAACAAGGTCCACTGCTGGAACAGTGTAGCATACACACACACACAAATGAACACAAATACATGCACATACACAGATGGAGTGAAGTTACACACACAGACACAGACACACACAGACACACACACCTGGGAGATCAGTTGGAGGCAGGCCCAAAGGGAGATGCTGGGGTGTGAGGCACCCTGCTTTAACAGCTGGGGAGAGATATTATCTCATAACATCGGGCCTGGAAATGGATCCTCCCCAGATACAACCAGCTAGGAGTTAAGGTTCACACATTCATGCAGACTCTGGGAGTGTGTCTCATGGTTGGGTGTTAGACTATGACCTGGTTCTTAAAACTGAAGACCCCCAACCTTCCTTTATTTTTCTTTGTTTTTTTCCTCTCAATAAGCCATATCTTTTCTTAATATTTCAAATTTCCCTCTGGCAAAATGAGCTCACGCCTCTCAAACATTTCATTGGTTGTTTCTTTTTTGTTAAAAAGTTGTATCTGAGATGTTTTTACTTTTATACAGTGTTTGTTGAGTATTTCAGTAGGATTAGTGGGATTGTGCTTCCTATTTATATTTCTGAATAAAAATGAAAAAGATTCAAATAGTCTGTGCCATAATAAAAATAGGAGAAAGCATGCTACGAAGCCTGTGTATGTGTCTTTATAGAAAAAAAGTGTGTCAGACACAAGCTCGTCCTAACAGAGAGCTACAAATTGATTAAAAACGTCATAAATATTTTTAAAGGCCAATATCCAGCCCCAATTAAACCATCCTTTGTGAGGTGCTGTAAAGTGCTAAAGTAAGGCAGGCATGGAATCCATTGCCCTGTAGGAGGCATGTGGTCAAGTGGCCTTGTTGATAAGAGCCATCACAATGTGATTTATCACAGACACATCCCCCATACTCTCTCTGACTGATTTACACTGGTGAAAAATGCAGTGCTACACAACTCATCCCAAAAAGAAGATTTCTCTCTGTAAATAGGCAATACCTAAATCCGTTACTGACCTCTGCAGGCACTGGGCTACTTACAAGTCAATGGATTTAAATTCAAATATTTTATGTCTTCAGCATTCTTAGAGGCCAGAAAGTAAAACCCATGTTTCTCGGTAGTGTAAATAGGTCCTAATCTCTGCTTCGCTCTGTGGCCCTGTCCTCCCCAGAATGAAGCCCTGCCTGCCCTGGTGGTCATTCTCAGAGCAGGGAGTCAGCATAGTCTCACTAGGCCCGGGGTCATCACTCACCTGGGGGCAGGTCCGGGTCACTGGGGGCAGCCTGCTGGAGGCGGCGGGGCTTGGCCACTGCCTTGGAGCTGTCTGAGACGCTGCGACTGGTGGAGCTGGAGCCGCTCTCGTGGTCATCCTGATGAAAAAACAAACAAGGTGGCACGTGAGGATAGGTAGTTAAGTAAATACAGACTTCCACACGGACCTATTACACCAAGATTTAATGTATTTAGATGTGCTCTGACAATCATTCACAATATTATAACCAGGTTAAGTTCTTATTTATTATTTATTATGATTTTACTGTAGTGTATAGTAGTAGAAAAGTATATTAATACAGTGGAGTGTGCAGGTCCTTATGTCCACAAGCTAACCTGTGTTTTTAATGCTTTGATTATGGCAACTTATCATGTTTCCACAGATTATCTAGGTTGTGATAATCAGCTTGTAATCACAGTAACCACAGTACCCACATTGAATTCTTTCACACTGTCAAATTACTCCTGACATGTATAAATAGCTATGTCTAGTTTCCCTTTTCTGCACATGCACCACAGAGGTCAGAGAGTGAAACCAAACTCTGGTTACTGGAAACAATGTAAGCAGGCTAATCTAAGTCTTACCTTTATCTGGTTATTGAGGGTAATCAGGTAATTTGTGTGTGTGCCTGAGTATTTGTCTTTCTGCACGTCTGTGTGTGCAGTGAGCACAGGAGTGATTAGGGGAGCATCAACCATACACCACTGTTTTTAAGGCCCCCTTCCCACTAACCTTCCTCCCATACCCATTTAACAACCGGCTCTGTGGGCTCTACAAATAAACTCTGGTCCTTGGATGAGAGGCGTGAAGGTCTCTCCTCCACAACATCACATGTCATCAGTGCTTGGGAGACCAGCAGCCTGTTGAGCTCAGGAATGCAAGTAAAAGATCTGTGTGTGTGTTTGTGTGTGTGGAGTAATGACGATGAAATGGATGTTCCCTTCAGAAATGAGGCTGAAGATAAACACAATGAGCAGAGATTTGGGATGAGGAGGTTATTTATTGGTTCAGCTTGGAGAGTGCCTCAGCCTAGTGGGTGCTCTGTGACTAAGACATGAGGTACGATTAAAACAATAAGGAGAAAGAGGACATGAGGAGAAACAGTGGTGGGGGTTATGAGTGTGGCTACAGAGCTAAAAGCCAAGGACTTTCACTAGATCTACAGGGGTGAATACAATTTTATTTAAACCTGCAGTGCGGAACTTAAACATATAAACAAACATCTATTCATTCAAGCCCTTGACAAATGAGTCCACACAATTTTGATAAAGCCTATCAGAAAAATCTCACATTTCACAATATACTAGAGTTTTCCACTGGCAGAGCTAGGTAATGTAGGTTAGCTCTCTGCTAACTTGAATGGGGATCAAATAATGCTGCTCTTCTAGACTTTCCAAATGTTATCCGACCGAATGGATCAAATCCTGATGGTTAAACGAGTCATTTCGCACAAAAAGGGAAAATCATCTAACAGAAATTCCCATGGGTTTCCTTTTGATAATATTTGAATTTTTGAGTAATATGTTTAAACGCTCTCCTGAAGCTCAAAGCAGGAAAAAAACAAGGTTTTCACATGTGATGTCATCAAGTGACAAACCTTGGAGAAAGTCCATTAACAATAAAGAGGCCATCTTTGTAGACTTGTAAAATTTCTACTAGCGGATTGTCATCTTCTCCGGAGGGTCTTGGTCATTGTGTTTCCAAGTTTTCACAGAGGCTTGTTGTCTTATTTCCAAGTTTTAAGAGAACTTGTTCATGTTCACAACTTTTTATTCAACAGTTCATAACCGGAGATTGTGGGGAGTAAAATCTGTCAAATCTGTTTTTGAACACAGAAGATATGTGTCCAATTTGGAATAAAGCCAGCACTACTGTAAAAACCTCTTCAACCATAAAATCTAAGATCTAAGAATAAGGGAAAGCATGCTACATTGGAATCAAAGCACAATAGACGAACTATGGCTACTATAACTAAACCTTTCTACAATTACTATGTATCACTGAACAAATACCTCAGATTCATATTCACATTCACAGTAGACATAAGCCTGCAACAGAGGATGGTAGGAAGAAATGGAAAAAAAGGAATTAATGCACAGAAAAAGTCTACCATAAAAGGGAAAAAGAACAGAAACCAAACACATTAGAACCATTCTAAAAATAGAGACGTCAAGAAAAAAAAAGGTGGAGGGTTGAGTGAGTTAACCCCCAGTATGGCATTGATTAGGGGTTACTACAGCAGTGTAACCTTTTCACAGTCAGCCTGGGCGGTAAGTTAGTCAGACAATCTGGACAGAGAAAGGGAGCCATCACATGTGTTTAGCATTTAAACAGGAGATCAGTGCAGCGGAGTGTCTCAGGAGTCTCCTCTTATCCTGACTAATGTAAACACTAAAGGTGTCAAAACCAAATATATTTGGCTACTCCGTGCGAACACACACTCATTCACACATGCTCAAATGAGCAAATGAAAACTCGCAGCCACACCTTTCCAGGCAAGTCACATGCTGTACATACACGTACACCACCCAATAAGCACACATTCCCTGCTTCTGACATTATTTGATGACAATGAACCCCTTTCTCTCTCTCTGTGTGTGTCTCAGTAATGAAGATTAGCTTTTAAACATACTTTGCATAATTCGAGTGTCGACACACTGACAGAGAAGCAAGAATCCCCAAAGTGCGGTAGAGTAAACATGCAATTGCCAAAAGAGACGAGAGAGGCCCTGGCAGAAATATTTACACTTTAGTTCAGGAAGGTCCTTTGCGGTAGAGCTGCACTATGCGAGCAGTTTTTTCTCCATCACTGAGTGGTGGGAATTGGTAAACAGAAGGAGAGGAATAATAAATACTTCATCAAGGTTCCAAAGAATAGAGATTGGCAAATAATAAGATGTAAATTTGTTGCTCATTATTCACACTTCACTGGTTAACTTGTCATCACTTCAAACAGTACAACTACAACATTTAGAGATAAGTCAAAAGAAAAAAAAGAAAGGAAAAAGGCGGCTGTTTTTTTTATTCCTTGAAATAACTTTATGAGACATGCTCAAATGTTGAGATGTTTAAGTTTACATCACAATACACTTGAGCACATTAGAATTAGAAACAGTCTCCCTCTCCTATAGGCTCTCATATCTTTACCTAAAGGAACTCCTTACCCTGCAGGCTAAGAGTACATTGAGTTCAGTGACTCAAACTGCCACTAAAAGACTAGACTGCCAAATTTGGAGGTAGCGCAAAAGTGCTCAATGTCACCGTGGGCAGTGAGCTATTCTCCAGAGGCGAAAAATGCCTTTTCAGAGGGAAGCCCTGGGACAAATGAAGCCTGCCTCAGCTGCTGCCGGGTAAACTGATCCCCCCCAATGCCACGGCAGGGCACAGGACAGGGAGGGAGGGCTAGAGGGATAGAAAAGGAGGGAAAGACAAGAGGGGCTGGGGTAAAAGGGGGGAGGGAGGGGTTGCTTCCCCTACAGGCATGTCAACTCAGCTGTTAACCAAAGATGACGGTAGCAAAAACGGAAAAGAGAGACAAGAGACAAAGAGATAAGTGGAAAAAATAACAGTAGGTGAAAGTGAAACCGTTAGAGTGGTTGAGAGACAGCAAGAGCGAGAGAGAGAGAGAGATAATGAGATCAGAACAGAGGTATAGAGAAAAAAAAAGAGCAGGTCCTGTGCAGTGTGAGTGACAGGCGAGGGGGACCCCCTACTCAGAGGGTAAGTGGGCACCCATGGAGGGTTAGGGCACAGGAAGGCCAGACCTGACCTCTGTCCCTCTGCAGACGTCTGGCTCAGTCAGGGACCAGGAGGCAGCGTGTTGAGCATGTCTGGAGGGTCAACCCTCATCTGAGCTGCTCAACACATTAAATGAACATTGCCACCACCTCCAGCTATTGTAAACAGCACATCTGTAGATACTGTCACAGTTTTCCTAGTATAAACAAACTAGCTATGACTCACGGGTCTCAGAAATCAGTCATATCTTAACTGCCATTTGTGAAAGCAATTTACATGCATTGTACTGTTGTGTGAATATGTTTTGTTTAACTTTATTGGAAAGTGGCTCATTTAAGATCACAACAAGCACAACATTACACAGTGTGATGTGAGGACAACAACTGATAATTGAAGTTGTCCATTTTAATCTCAGTTTCTAGATAGGCACCTCGAACTGTTTCACAAATACACTGAAAATCATATACAGTACCAGTCAGCTATTTTAACACACCTTCCCATTCTCTTTAATGAGAAAATGTGTGCAAACTTGTGACTGGTACTGTACATGTCTAAATGTGAGACAAGAAAGAACAGGAAAAAAATAAATAAACTTACTGCAATTTCTTGTCATTTGTGGTTTTCACATTGAAACGTGTTGGCCTAAAACGACAAAACTGCCACTGTTTGTTTTGATTGCTCAATGCAATATTTCAGAAAAATAAAATGTGACATGTTCTTTTTCCTCTCCAGATTACTAAGCAATTGTTCAATTTCAGTTGAACATACGGGGGGAAAAAATTAGTTGGCAGAATTTCGCAGTCGACAAGCCTGCCTTTCCTGAAACTGCCTGATCTTTGAAACCCAAACATTTTTAAAACTGGTCAATTTCACACAGTTTCAGCAGATTAATGGGAGCATGCAGAAGACCATTGCTGGGTAAATACGCTCTTTGTTATTGTTGTTTTTCCTCTGCAGGTCACTGGCGAACTCATGCTGACATCAAAGCAGCAGGCCTGGAGATTGGAGGCCAGGCAGTAGAGGGCAAACGCCTATTGAGTGAGAAAATAAATGAAGGAAACCCAATAGCTCCTTATCTCAGACAGACCTCCTCCTCCAAATCAATCAGGGCGCACACACACAGACACACACAGGGTCTGACATGTAGAGACCCCTGTGAGGCCCTGCAAGGGTCCACAGAGCTCCATCCCTGGGGAGGGTCCAGCAATCAGACCTCCTCTGTCCTAATACAAAAACACACATAGACAACACATTTTGCCATACAGCTTTCTTCAAACCTAATGCAAAACCTCTCTAGTACTGGCTGCCAGGGAATGGTAGAGCACACTGAGGATGTGATGGATTTCAGATTGTTTTTTCAGAAAAACACTGAAAACACTGACCGCTAACATGATACACATACCCCACAGTCAGCATTGACCACACTGTTCTCAGTCATACTATTTGTCAGGTGGATGTAACAAATTACGTTTACTCTTGTTACTCTAAGTGGGATTTTTGTGTACTTCTTGGCACACAAAAGTCTGTCACTGACTGAGTGATGAAGTTACACTATTGGTCAGCCAAAGCTGGCCGAAAGTATCCCAGAATGCATTTCACACCAACCTACAGCGAGCAGCAATGGCAGAGACCAAGCTGTTAGAATTTTCACTATAGGACTGTTATTGTGTCAGTTTATTAAGCTTCAATAAAGAGAATCGTGCCACAATTACCCACTGAAGGAGAGTGTTGTGTGACATTTACGTGACAACAGGATCTGTGCGCCTTCGCCAGTGTAACTTCTTGCCAATGTCTGCATGTTACCTTTGTCCAGTACCTTTTCAAAATAAAGCACTTCTGTGTTTATGGTAAATAAAATAAAGCAATATATCAAATATATTTACAGATACCACATTTGCACACATGAAACACACTTTGCTGGGGTAATTTACATTTAGCATTAAGGATGAATTTGATAGACTTATACTGCATTAAAACTATTTTGTGAATTAATATATAAAACTTAGTCTTAACGGCTGGTAAACCCTTATAGCAACACTGTATAGTCTACACCCAAAATCGTATGAATGTATGTATTTTGAGTATTACTAATGTTTTTCTTCTGTGTACAGCACCTTACATTACAACTACTGTATGAAAAGTGCTATACAAATGAATAAACTTACATAAAGAAAAACATGTTTAAAAATGCTGCATTGGTCATGTCTGATGTAACCAGGTTGATGTACAAATTAAAAGCCCTCTAACATTTCATACACAGTCCAGCCACATAAAAGGTTTTGACCTAGTCTTGTTTGAGAGTCTGCATTTTATTCTGCTATTAAATGGCAGGCTGTTTAATTTATATAGCTTAATAATGGTTAATGCACCCCATGGTGTCCATAGCCCTTTTTTATTTATTGTTAGTCCTAATTTAAGTGTCTTGAGTTTTGTCCTAACATTAATAATCAGTGGTAAGCACAGGCTGCAAAGTGCCTGTCTATATTAAAGGGATGCACTGTTAGCTTGGACATGAGGAATGCACTTCACTCTGTAGCCTAATGGTGTTTTTTAACTTAATTAATTTAGTTCTATCATATAACATCATCATATCATTTTTTTCTCCCCTGTTTTAACAGTGATGACCATAGTTCTCATAAGAATGGTTTCCAGCTGGCACCAAGAGGAATGAGACATGAAAAGTGGCTCCCTGTTACAAACATACAGTCACAGATTGGACCGCTTCCAGTAATGTCAAATCATATGCAGCCACTTCTTTTACACTTAAGCTGCTCAACTCATTGATGACGACCCCACTGGAATGTAAGCTGAGGGGAACCAAGCTCATCGCAGTTGACTCAAATTACCTTTTCTTTAACGTCCCATGGCTACGAACACATCCATCAGCTCAACTAAAAATTAGCTGCTAATGGGTTTTTAATGAAACTGTAACAAATGCAGAAAGCCATTACGCCATGATTAAAGACATGGGTTTCATTTTCTCCTCAAACGGAGGTAGACTAGAGAAGGACGCTGCAAGCCAAAGCTGTAAGGTCGGAATTTCACACACAGACTCCCCCTGACATTAAAAAACAGTCTGCAAAAGTGCTTAAATATTATTATTATTATGCTCTGTCATTTCTGCACAGATACAAACACAGACACCACAATCCTATACTAATAACAAATACAACACCATGCAAAAATGCACATACGCATTCAGCCTAAATATAAAGAGACATACACTTAAAAACAAAAGTAGAGCTGTGCAGCTGGAATCCATGGCAGATTGGAGGGATTAGAGCCCGAAATGAACCCAGATGAATATCACATCGTGTGACATTCTGAATAATTATCTCAATGAAAACAGCTCATTACAAAAATGTGATCTCTCTCTTTCCCCCCTCTCTTCAAGTAATTAAATCCACTACTGGGAAAGAAAATCCCTGTTTACAATGAATGTACTGCGCTAATGAAATATTACAGTCCTGAAATGTGCACAATGTGCTACAGTATTCAAAACTGAACTGGTGTATCCCAAGCCTTGTTTTTCTGAGCAAGTAAAGTGTGAGGCCTTATAAAAATCAGTATAGAGATAAATTATCAAATAAATTGAGCTTACAAGAGTAAGCTAATCAACAAAAAGATATAGATTATTTTATGATTTTGGAATCTGTAAACATTCAGTAGTCTAAAAGGCTGGATAGTGATGAAATGTATAGTTAACGTAATAATTTCATTAATGTGCTGCTCCTGATGTCCAAGTCAAAGCTATAGTGTTTCTTATACAGTCTTTCCAAGTCAATTTTCTTTTGTGAAACCACACATTTTAACTGTGGTCAATACTGAGTACAGACTGTGTATTAACAGTTAGATAAACAAAATATCCTTGACTTGAAAAGAAGGAGAGACAGCCCATTAAAATATGGACCCAACCCTGGTTTACTTGAAATGCTCTTGTTTATTTCCTTATAGTTAAATTAATTTTCTATAATGTGTGTTTTTCAGAAACCTTCATACCTACATAATGACCCCACCACATGAGAGAAGAGAAAGACTTGTGGGATTTCTCTGGAGTCTTTTCAAAAGAGGGCAACTGTTTACAAGGTCGGTAATAGCAGAAGTGTTACTAAGCACATTTTATCCCTACAAACTGTTACAATAAAGGCACTAGGTTAATTTTCCAAGCATATGCCTTCTTTCTTTCAGAAGCCCAAAATATAACATGTTCATTAAAGAGGCGGGGGGGGGGGGGGGGGGGGGGTCAGGGGCATGGAAAGGATTCAAATGGATCTGCCAAAAAGGAGACTGCACAATTACAAAACTATTTCACTCGAAAGCAGGAAGAATCACAACGACAGTACTGGTGATGTCATGCTGGAGATCACTGCCAAGAGTGCCTCCACTGTACCCAAGTCAAACTGGCTATGTTTAATATCTGCCTCCAACATGCCCAGAATAACAACAAAGGCAAACAGGGATCCCGGTTACGGACCAGACCCACTGGGTGCAACAGGAGGACTTCTGACGTCTCTGTATTTCGCTTGGACGTCTTGTTGGGCAATTGTCCTCGCATTGTGTTTACCTGAGGGGACACAGTTGGTTGCAGTTGTAGTACAGATCTTTTACTGAGTGATAGAGAGAGATCTGTACGCTGAGGGGTTCATACAGTAACCGTATCAACCACCTTAACTGTTAAGAGCCACAAGTCAACCCTTAAGCTTAATTCTCTCCTTGAATATCTTCAAAGCCATATAGACATTTTGGCAAAGGCCTGTTTTACAACATTTTAGTACCATGGACCAATCAATGCCATTATTGTTCATTACTGTGACCTGTTTCGGTGCATTTGAGCACTACTATGGACCGATTACATTCTGTGGTATTGGTTTAAATCTAAGACATTTTCTTTTGCCTTATAAGCAAACCTCAAATAACACCAACAGAAACAAATCTTGTGTTTACGGTACAGTAGCTGTTGCTGCTCCAGTTAAAGTGTGCATAATTCTTCATTAATCTAGAAAATCTCAAAGCCAGTTTATTTGTGCATGAAATCGGTTTCTTTGTTACAAAATAGCTTCTTTTCTTTCTTTTTTTTTTTTGCTGGACATTTACCTCAACAGTAAGCGGGTCAGCAATAATGCATTACAAAGCACAGGGAGTTCTGGGGTCAACGCTCTGTCGTCCCAGCTAACAATGTTTGTTTTCCACTACTGTTGTTCAAACAAAGGTTTTTAAGACATAGTAACTCCAATCCCGAGGCTTGATCAAAAGCCAAAAACAAGGAATTCAGACAGGCTAGTGACTGGTCCTGATGTAGGTGCCGTGATGGAATTTGGAACCAGGCTGAGTAGTCTAAATCACTGCTGTCTCCTTTTTCTTTTGATTGGAGAATATTCACATTTTGTCCAGTGACCTCTTAATGTGAACATACCATGTTCCTGCTGCTTATTGACACGTTTAGTATCATTGCACCTGACACATCTGGCTGTCCCACTAGTGAGAAAGTAGACAACATAAAGGGAATAAGCCAATGAAAGAGAAAGAAAGAGAAAAAGAAAAAAAAGCCAAGACAGAAAAGAAAAATCAGAGAGGGACAACAGGAAAGTGGAGGGAAAAAAACCAAAAGAGAAGGAGACACAGTGAAAGAATGGGCAAGAGGGAGAAATTGTTCCTGATTTAGATCTGAGAGGCTCTGGTCCTTCAGATGTCTCCATCAGCTAACCACAAGCCCAGGCTGAGCATGTGAGGCATGCTGCTTACGCTGGCACAGCTACCCCCTAAATGCTAATAACTGCAATGTGTTAGCTACAATAAAACGATCCGCACAGACCCCTGACATACACACACACACACACACACACAAGAGCATGTACAAAAGACACACACCTCTTAGTCAACTACAACTGACACAGGGGAATTCCCCAAAACGAAGGGCAAGTTTTTAATTTAACCTGTAAGTTAATTACTAATCCAAATAACTAGTTCCAAGTTATTTGCCAATTGTTTATCATGTAGCTCCACTATAAGAGCAAATGATTCATTTTGCTTTATCAAATGAAATTAATTATTAATTTTTGTAAATGGGGAAAAACAATGAAAATCCTAAAGAGATCTGTCTAACTTCTCTCTATTTTGGTTAGTTGTCAGGACCTGATATGAAAGTACACATTGTTAATTTCCATCTCTCAAAAAGTGCCATCCCTTTTGTTGCAGGTTCACCCATCATTTCTTACACTATATTAGGCACATAATACAAGACATAAGCACCCCTTGAACAATGTAAGCACCAGCCTCCAAGAACAGCGAAAGCAGGGGCTGAGGCTACTCTGACAACTTAATTGCACATGTGAGGTGCAGCTGGAAGGCACGAACTGTAGAGGCCTAAGTGTTCTTGGAGAGTATCAATGTTCTGAAACCAGCAAGATAGAATAAATCAAACAGAGAGAAATGGGAGAGGACTTTCCGTCAATGTTGAGAAATACCAAAGCCATATTGCAGGAGGTTTGAGCACGCAAGCGGAATGTAGCAGGCCTCATGTTTGCATAGCTTTTATACACCGGGCTCCAAAGCAACTGAGGTACTGTCAACATTCATCAACTAACTTGAGAGATGGAAAGCTGTCAACCTTACTTTCGAAACAAATCATTTCAATTGCGTCGTTGAAACATCTTGGAGCTATAACCCAGTCCTTGTCCGTGGAATCTCAGGTCTCTTACTGTCTTCATCAGTGTAATGAAAAGAGACATGTTTCATTCTTTAAAGGGGAACTCCTCTGATCATGCATATTAAACTCTGTTTAGGTCAGGAGCACTACTGCATATGTGTAAAAAATGTTGAATAAAGGCCTTTTGTGGTCACAGAGGAAGCTACGCAAAAGCTGACAAACTGCCGCAAATGATATCCACAATGATCTGTCTGCTGTTGAGCTGAGAACTCAAAACTGAGATTTGAAAGTTTCAACACGGTTTGGTAATTCTGAATGGGATCTGAAAATTTCAAAATTGAACATTTGAAGATTGTGTTTGTAAGAATCAGAAATTTCTTCTCAGTAGTGACACTGATGGCCGTTAAGTTAACTGCAAGCAACATCCTGTTGCTGACATCTCTCACCTCAGTCAGTCAGCTCCTGTGGCACTGTGGCGGCTAGCTGTCAACCAGCACCACCAAAATTATGCTTTAATCAACCATCCAAACCCAACCCAACTTGCAAACCGCCAACTTTTCTTTTCTTTTTTTACCAATCATGTTTACTGAACACCGATAAGCTCAGCGAGCTGTGGCCAGGGAGCAACGTGTAGCGGTTTTGTTGTGAAATGTGTGCTTATTACCACCTTTGGACTAACGACAGAAACAACAAAAGGGGGAGTTATGTTCTTGTTTTCTGCTCCCATGTTGAGGAAATAATGTTTCAGCTGTGAGTGTGCTTGGGAGTGGGCAACTTGTCATTGCGGGGGTGTATTGTTGTGAAATGTGTTGTGGTTGACGGAGGCAGCTAGCCATCTCATTAGCTAGAAAGCTAATATCTGCAGGGTGTTGTGTTGTGTCACTATGCCAGTCATTTGTTGACGTTAGTGGGATAGAGGCAAGGCAAACGAGAGAGTGCAAAAATGTCATATCCTTTGAATTTTAGCGGAAAATCCAGCCCGGGTCTTTCATGTAAGAATCCACAGGCTGTTACAGACAATCGAGAAAGTTGGGGAAGGTCTCAAATTACACTACAAACTCTTCAGTCATTGGCAATAAAAAAAAATTAATACATGTAAATTATGTTACAGTTCTTACATATAGAACCTTTAATAACTAATTCATAATTGTACTGCATGTCTGTAATGTCTGTAATGTTACTAAATATATATGTTTTTTGTACACAGCTTCCATAGTCATATTTGTTTGGGGCAAATAATTACTGTTCAGTATAGTTTGGGTTGTTTTGAGCCACTATTCAAGTTTTAGATCCGAGATTAGAAATCACAACATGCAAAGCTGAAACGGAAGGTTAGAATCTTCAAATGAGATGTGTTAAGCCAGTTTTATGTAATTACTAAACCCATTCAAACCTTTAAACTCATTAAAATGTTTCACTTTTTAAGCCATTGCTTTCAAATAGTTTGATTGAATGTGGATATTGTACCTCATACTACTTGCACTGTATCTCAACTAACCGGCATCTCAATATCTCTAATCCCTGCTCTGTCAACTGGAAGTTATAAGTCCATGGAAGTTTTTCTGGAAGATTTGGAGTGAATGCAACTTAATTGTAGCTTGTAAGTTCTTATCGTGTTGGTCAGTTTAAAGAGGCAACGTGGTCTGTGTCAAGCCAGGGCGATACACTCCTTAAAGATCTGCATGTTTATTATCTTTTCAACTAACCATATGCCTTCTCCACACAATCTCCTTTTCTCCTCTCCCCCACCATGGAGAGTGACATGTTGTGCAATTATTCATATCACATTCTTCTTCTCTTACCCACACATTACAAGGGCCCTTGCCAGCCAAGATAAAAGCAAACACTACCAGCTCCGGCACACTCTCGGGTAATTGGAACCTAACTCATATAATAACACCCAAAGTAGAACAGGGGAGCTATGCCTGAAACGCACTAGGATCAGTAGTCCTCTGTTTAAAAGAATCACAAAGCGTTACATATCAAATGAATCTAATATAAGGAAAAATAAAAGATTCACACCCTACCAAAAAGCTTGCTACTAGCTCTCCACAGGTGATTTTAGTGGTTAAAACATCGTCCCTTGTATGGTATGCAATTCCTATAATAAGAGTAAAATTATTCAGAAGTCACACTCACCACGCATAGCACACACTCACCCTGAGACCTGAAACACAGACCACCCACAGTTTGTGTAACATGGAGTCACACTGCCTAACTTTTGCCATTGAGAAATTACACACAAAGGCACAGAGTTACCGTGTTACTCCTTTTTGTGACTTTATGTCTCACCCAAAGTACATTTTTAAAAAGTCAATCTATCCACATCTATAAATATACTTAAAGCAATTACAGGAAGAGGAATATCATAAAACCGCCAATTCTGGTGGCCTTAGTCTGGAGAACAAACCAAAAAACTAGAACAAATAAAATGAATGAAATCAAAGACTGTCTGAAAAGCAGTCTTTAGTGGTAAACTTATTTTCTAATTTAATACAACAACTTTTAATGACGGCTGTTTAGATTTAAGACTAATAAAAAAAAGCCTAACTGCAACACAATATCTTCCCAGAATTTCTGTCAGAAGAAAGCACTAATAAAGCCTTAATTGCAAGGTAATCGTTTCCCAGACTGCAATATCACCAGGAGCACCCAGCAAATAATAAGCTCCACTGAGGGATTGCTGTAGTCCGGATGGCCTGAGAGCAAGGATTAAGCTGTGGAGCGGCAGCATCCTGCCCAGAGTGTATTGATCACCACTTGACTCACTGGATGCAGGAAGCCGCTGGGTTTAATTTTTCCCCCAACTGCTTTCCTGTGTCTGAGGACTGTCTGAGGAGCTGAAGTAACCTCATCCCACCAGGAACCCAAACCTCCATCGAAACCTCAAAGACCTCAAAGCATTGTAACACTGTGGGTTGTGTAGCGTTAGCTGACTCAAAGGCAATGGTGGCTGGCTGCGAGGCTTTCAGCTGGAATGACACAGTTTTGTCTTGCCTTGTGCAGATGCTTTAAATTAATCTGGAATGCCGAACAGAGACCGGTACAATAGGTCAATCTGGAGAAGTGGAGAAGTGGAGAACTTGAATGAGTAGACAAACAGATACAGCACAGAGAATTAAATGATTGGTTTAAGAATTATGATTTGCTGGAAACTATTTATTTTAACTTTATCTCTACATACCAGAGCCTCAATTCCAAAAAGTATTCTAAGGCTAACATGATCATAAAATCTAACTTACGAATCGTCTTAAGCTTAAGAGGTGTTTCCTAACAGCATCAAAACTGAAGACACTCTTAGATATGATGGTAGAGTAACTCCTACACACCTGTAAGAGGCTAAGAGCATTTTAAGAAGCTCTGGTAGTGGCATGAGGAACCAAAAATGTGTTTATTGGGTTTGTTCATTTTTAAGTCCATAATTTCATCATGTTCTTTGTAGAAAATAAGAACATAAATTTAATAACACATATACAGATTAAATCAATAATTGATTTGCACAACCGATCTGCCAGTTTCAGTCATCACTGTCCACGTGTCCATCTTCTTGTCCAATATTTTCATCTCTTATGGCTAAAATGCCATTTTCCTGAAACTATATTTTCAGGTTCTGCGTCTTCTCTTTTCTGTTCATTTATGGTGCATATGTTGTGTGCCACACACTTACATATAGCAAGTCTAATACAGGAAACGTTTACTTTCTTAAACTGACTTCCACACAGTAACATGACTGATAAAGGGCAGCAAGCTGAAGGCTTGTTTACTGAACATTAAGCTTTGTTTTCATACTGAATCATTTCAACTATAAGATAATTCTTTAATTGACAGACAGTCAATATGAAAAGTTTATTTAAAATGTATTCAGCATCATCTTCAGCACCAAGTACAGTGGTCGTTAAGAACAGTGTGCGTGTTTGCTTGTTCTAAAGTACTGCTTTGGGAATTGCATGTGGAAATTTGTTTCTATAAACGCTCCAAGAAAATAGATCCCCTCCAGACATATTTTGAGATAAATATTCAGCTTGTAATAATAATAATAATGTGTGTCTGATATGGTTTTTCAAAAAAAGAAAAGAAAACTACAATTACCACATTAAAATGACACTTTCTCCCTCATTGAAAAATACGATGAATATGCAAATATTGTTCATTTCAGAAGTGTAACAAGATGTCTCCTACTTCACTGTAAAGTCCATTCTCACTGTTTGTGCACTGGGGGCTACAATATTCCATATCATACTTGTTTAAGCTGCATATCGACCAAGGTTGGCTCCCAAACTAGTTGCGATGTCACAAATCCTGCTCATAGGTATATGCATTAAACTCAGATTTCAGTCAGCACAGAAACTTTTCACTTTCAGTCAGTTCGACCCACAACTCCTCCTGTCCACATGTCAAATGTTCTTGGGCAAGATACTGAACCCCAAATTGCTCCCAATGGTCATCAGTCATCATTGTGTGTGTGATGAGTGATTAGCAGAAAAACATTGTAAAGCTCTTTGGATGAAAGTGCTACATAAATGTAGCCGTTTACCATTTTTACATACATCATTCTGTACAATGACCCTCAAACATCCAACTGTACACACATTTTTGACTGAGGATCAATTGTTATTGGGAAACGAGGCCCAGAAAATCTCATCATTATTACAACATCCAAGTCTTACTTAGAATGAGCAATCCTGTCACCAAATGTGTTGGTTTGAGGCCACAAACACACTGTATGTGGGACAAAGACAGTGGGAACCCTCATCTCTGTTCTTCTCTCCACTGTCATCAGTTCCAGTCTCACCCAAACTTTTCTCCCAGTCTTGCCAATATGAGACAAAACACTGATGTTATTGGTTGACAGTTTGTTAAAATTTATGCACACCCCTGCCTGTATTTCAATACAAGAGACAACTGTTAGAGGGCACATTTGTAGATGGATCATAAAACAAAAAATGGACGTGTGCTTTCGGGAAAAGTTTACACCAAAGCCTGACAAACTATAAACACTCTGGAGCCTTTATCTTCATACCCACTGAAATGCTGCCATTTCTAAGACAAAACGGTCAAATACAAACACAAATATAGAGGCTTACACACATAAACCCTTTCATAACCACTCCCGAGTAAATATTCTCTGATGTTTAACCCACGTTTGTCTCTCTACAGTTCTCTTTGTTTCTCATCCGAACTTTCAAACTGCCTGAGGAACCAAGTGTGCCAACTTCACTCCATGTTTTTATTATCAGTCAGAGATGGATTCTGTTACTGCTACGAGGGGATGGATTCAAGGAAAATAGATTCTCCAAAGCTCCATGTCTTCACCCTCTGTCTCCTCAGTCCTGAAGACAAGGCCCCGCTGAGCTGATGATCAGACGGATTTATGGTGCAATCTCTGTAAGCCATTTGCTCCCTGCGAGCCGGAGAATCAAAGGCAAGATTTCCGGATGGCATCGGGACAGAGATTATCCAGTTTGTGCTATCTGATTGCAAACTCCCACGGGCTGTTTTCTTTTACTTGTTTAACATTTTTCCTTTGTGTTTTCAGACTTGTGAAAGATGAGAATTGCACAAGCACAAACAGAATGGGTTTAATTCTGTCTGAAGAGACCGTGAAGGTACATTTGATTGCATATGACATTTTTAAAGAATATAGTCCACATTAAAAATGTATTTTAGTGCAAGTGACTTCACTTAGACAAAACATGTTCAATGTTTTAATTATCACTTTGTATCATATTCACAGTCCATCAACAAGAATTGCAGCTTCTTAATTTAAACCAGAAAGTAAAGCATTGCTAGTACCACAACAGGCTACACACAGAAGGTGGTAACATCCATCCCAGGTTTCCTCTTTAGTGGGTTGTGGATTCAACCCGAGTCGCCAAACCACACGTTAAAGCAGTAGCATCCAAAGTCTAACAGCTCCTCTGGGAATCAACTGTGCATCTGAGGTCACAATGTTTTAAAATCTGTGTGCAATTATTAGATGGCAATCAAAAGTCTTGTATCTAATCTATACATTTCAGTTCAACTTTTAAAGTAGCAATTAGGCGATAGATATAGAAAAAAGGAGAATACCAACTTTAAGAATTTAATAAAGGGGTTCGTAATTCAAATGTATTACTCATTATTTAGGAGTAATGTTGTTTGGTGGTGTGAAGCGCTAAAAATAGTTTGGAAGGAATCTGAACAGAAGAAAGGGCCTAGTTGGACCATATGCCAAACCAACAAGTCTCAGAGGCACCTCCCCAAATCATCTTGAGGCAATGCATCAATCAGAACCTCCACATCAGTGGCAAATGCACTCAGCGGCCATAAAACTCCCAGATCAAGCAGCGAGCCGAGCCAAAACCAGAGAGGCTCTCCTCGGTAAACCCAAGCCCTTATCTTTGTCTCATAAAATATAAAGAGCGCTTGGGAGTGTTACTGTAACTGCTGTCCAGCCAGTTCCTCTCCATCTTTACTGATCACACCTCATCTTCAACATCTGGAGCAGTTTACCAAGATGTCAAGAAGAAGAAATGAAAAAATGTGCCCTTAATTTTGTTACATGACATCAATGTCTTTCATTAAGGCCTGAGTTAAGTTTTGCCTATTTCTGTTGATGTGCTATAACTATATACAAATACAACAAAAGCCAAGCAAATGCTAAACATCACACCACAAGCCTGCTCAAATCCCCAACATCTGAATTAAAAACCAGTGTGTAGAATTTAGAGGCATCTATTGTAAGGCACTTGGCAGGAAGGGAATATAATACTCATATGTATGTTTTAATTAGTGTATTATCACCTGAAAATAAAGTTATTTTTTCGTTTTCTTAGAATGAGCCCTTTATATCTACATAGGGAGCGGGTCATCTTCCACAGAGGCTGCCTGTTGCACCAGTATGTTTCTACAGTAGCCCAGAATGGACAAACCAAACACTGACTCCAGAGAGGGCCTTTTTAGCCACCACAGATTGTCCTGCACACTGGGAAAGGGGGGGGGGGGGGGGTGTACTCATTTGGTTGCATTTTGGAACCTCACCACTAGGTGCCACTAAATCCTACACACACTGGTCCTTTAAATGGCAACACCACCTAATGAGACTTGTATGGAAAACATTTCAAGGATGTGAAGACTTTGGTGTGAAGAACACAGTAACACTGTAATGGTTGCTAACCCGTTCTATGAGACTTCCATGGAGCAAATATCCTAGATGGAGACCTTATGAGTTCTATTAATAGCTCAAGTTTTCATAGGAGCTCTGTATATAGAATGACAGATTTAAAACCACGCTTTCATCCTGTACAGCTCTTGACATTTTCAGACTGCTTTTTAATTTAGAACCGTCTCAGATCAAACAGTTTATTCATATCAAGTAAATCGAAAGGAGACACATCGTGTGTGTCTTTGCACAAGAAGAAAGAAGTTGACTACTACAAAACCCTTTCATCCCCATGACCAATCTCCTGTTACATACATTGAGCTCTTAGGCATAGACGGGGGCTTAGTTTAATTTCACGTGTAGATGTCCACACTAATAATTCAAATCATACATGAAGTACAATCATTTAAATTACTGGACTTAAACTGTATAGTAAACTATATGGGCTGCATAAACAATAAATCTGGAAACTAAACAAGAGTGGTGGAGATTTGAGATAAGATAAATACTAAAGAAAGCATGTGCAATGTCTAATATTAAGTCTAAGCTTGCTTCAAAGAACCATGTGAGGTTAGGACACAATGAAACACACAGAAAAACCTATGTATTTTGTTTGTAAATGGCCTCCGGTTTGTAAAATTAATGTCAAAAACAAGTTGACAACTATTACCATACTTTCTGCTCTACAAGTCCTCATTACAGCTTATTTTAAGCAATTACACTGTCAGCAGGAGCTGTAATCTCCAACTGCTGCTAAACGCCCAAATTTCCACATTTGCTGGAAACTATAATTGTGAGCTGCTCTTGGTGCTTTGCAGATGGGCCCTATTGAGCAATCTGAATATCCCTAATATTACCCAGTTCCTCTCAAGAGGAAACACGAAACATTAAAAAGCTCCAAATAATTTTGGTCAAATTACACAACCCTTAATGAACTTCAAAAGACGTGCGGATGTTTTTACAGGCCGGTGCTCAAGCTTTAACTGTAATTATGAAAACAAACCATATTAATGATATAATTCATCATTTCCACACTTTGGCCGCACGAGTCCCACCACAGAGTTCCTGTCTCTACTGGACAAAAGAATCTACTAAATTTAAAATGTAAGATTTTCCATACACAGATCAATTTTTCTGCTTTTTGAGAATCCTGTGGGCCATCACCCAAATTACTTGAGGGCTTCAGGGAGAATTGTCATGGCCCATGTTTTGCA
This sequence comes from Scomber japonicus, assembly GCF_027409825.1. Classification (NCBI taxonomy): domain Eukaryota; kingdom Metazoa; phylum Chordata; class Actinopteri; order Scombriformes; family Scombridae; genus Scomber; species Scomber japonicus. The sequence goes on along the minus strand of NC_070587.1, from coordinate 22,635,046 downwards.
TGTACATATGCCAAACTCCCTGCATCCCTGCTAGAACCTGATTAAAACTGGAGCTGGGCCTGACATGTATATGAACAGGATATGCTGTAACCTCCAGAGAAATATAATCTAGTTTCTGTGAGACTAATGTGACAAAGGCCCACATAGCTTTTCTTTCAATCAAGGAAATCAGCTGACCATGGTGGGAACCAGCCACCACATAGATGACATGGCAAATAATCCTGTTTTCTAATGTTCTAATATGTTGAAAGTGCAATGTGAACATGAAATTAAGCTAATACAAATTACCAACATTACACAAATCTAAAGGATATAAGGAAGCTGGCTGCTTTTTCTTGGCTTAAGAACACAGTAGTCAGTCGGGGCCCTTACTGCCTCCCACTCACATAGGAGAGAAGTGTAGCTGCTCATTTAAATTCCTCATGCTAGAAGGACTTCTGCTGTAAGTCTGGCTTGGCTCCAAATTATGTCTCATGGGTGTACATACCACTGAATAATTTGTCCAAACGTCATTTGCAATTCCCCCAAAATCTTTTCTTGACTGGAAGCTTTTACAAAACATCTGTAACAAATAGTTGTTTTGAGACTACATGCATTACACCAGTATCAGCACTGGTACATGACCTTAAGCTGTGTATGGAGCATAAAAAACAAGTTTGAATTTCCATCTAACTAGAAACCTGATCGCTCCAGCAGTAGCCACCTGCACAGTATGATATTTACCATTAGTTCTGGGCAGCTCAAGCTCATGTGTTACAAATCTTTTTGCCGCAGTCTATATAATTAGCTGTAATTGACTTCCCTTGAAATGTGTTTCTTCTGGGACATCTGGCCTTGAAACTTCAACCTTCCCATAAAGGGCTAGCACTGAGCTACACTTTCAATTTTGCAAACTGCATGGGTGGCAAAGGCACCACCAGGCTCTTCTGCAAAAATAAATAGATGAAAAATGTATTTCATATTCCACACTTTAAAAATGAAAATATTTATAACTAATCTAAATAGGATAATAGAAATATTTCTCTTAGGATAACTGTTTTCAGATTTATGTCTATGATGATGCATGATATGGCTCAAAAAGTTTTAAATGATCATTTAGAAGCCAAAAAAAAAAAAAAATCACACTCTTGTTGCTTAGACAGCCTGATTTGAAACTATCTGTAATCATAGTTTATGTTAGAAAGAAACATAATACTTTGAGATTAAAAAAGAGACCAGTGACATGCTATGGACAGTCATAGCCAAGCAGGAAACAGAACTTGTCAAATTTAGTAAAGCTGCATCAAAGTTTTCTGAATATTTTAGGTCAATGAAGCTCTTTTTAAGAAAGAAATGTGCTATGTGAGAGTGGAAATCATATTGGCAAAGTTGAACAAACCATATTTAAATGACAGAACAGAAACAAAAATATTCAAAAAATAGCTAATATACGTTTTTATCCTGAGTCCATCTTTTTTAAATAAAGGCTGCATCTCTTGATAAAGTGGAAAAGAGGATTTATAAACAGTTAATTTTGGCACATTTTCATCCCCAAACTCTGAAAAGGGCTCCTCACTGCAGATTATCCTAACAGCACTTTTCTGTACACAATGGGCTATTTTTCATCTGAGAAGCTTTTAAAAACACAGCTCGAAATCCAAATAGCTGTTTAAAAAGGCACACATTTGTCATTTCACCTAAATGAGGCAGTGCTTTCTTTGTTTGCTTTCCTATTGTTTTAGTGCATTTTTCATCAGACCCAAATTATCGAGGCTAAGTAAGCATGGATAAGAAAGACGAAAACAACTGTTACTTAGCTGTCTCAAATTAGCAAGTTTAAACCATGCCTGTGAAGTGCCTGACCGCACCACAGCAAAACAGGAATAATATGGTTGAGATCTGTCGTTAGCAAGTGTGGCTGCAATACAATATTCCATGACAAACATTCCTGACTTAAAGAACTGAGACTTATGTTTTCACTTTGATGCTTGTGTGTGGGGTAAGATAGCTGTTATCAGGCCAGCAGCAGCTCATTACAGATGGAAACCTCTGAATTAAAAGTTGCCCAGCCAGGAACAACATGTCATAAGCTGAATGAGCACACACTTGCCTAACAAATCAACTTGAAGAAAGAGGTGGTGTGAGCAGTGGGATGTCAAACCCCTGAAGACCAGATCCGCTGATAGAGTTGATTTAAGAAATTTTAAAACTACAACCAGCCTGACCCTCTTGCTTTTACAGTTCATATTTACTATATGTATAGTATACTATACTATATATATATATATATATATGAACATTCACTAGCCATGAAAGCGTTTTTGATTGCCTCGTCCATATGTTTCAGCTCGTTGACATGCTGTTGGAATCATGCATGTACAACTTGTATAATGGCTAATAGTCATATACTGTTGAATCAAAATGGGTGAGAATGACAGCACTTTAACTTCATAGTAACTATGTGTTCCCCCAAATACCTGGTTAAGTCATCACAGTGAACAACCTAATAGTGCTTTGTAACTGCATTGTACTTAAAAAGAATACCTGCGACTTTGTTTTCGTTTTTTTAATAAACAAAATATGGTATTTAAATGTGAGAAGTATTTGCAGGTAACTGATGCGAAAATACAATGACATTACTACAACTTTAAGGATTCACCATAAATTGAATATGAAGATTTTTTCATTTTATATAAACTTAGGATTGTAGTACTCCTTTGTAACAGTAACTCCACCACAGGATGAAGTTCAACAGGGACAAAAATTTCAACATGTTGCTCACAAATAATAATATTAAAATAATGACGTGCTTTTTTAAAAAAACTGCCTTTTTTATGTAAAACAAAGGCCATTACAAAACTTCTGGGAGAAAAAGGACTGAGAGAGCTTACTTTGGCATGAGGAGGAATTTCACATAAATAACAAGAAGATCTGGCCAGCCTTGTTTTGGCCCTGTGGCGGATTCAAGGATAACATGTTTCTCATACCAGTAAAGAACTAACCTGGGCTCCATCCCTCAGCTTGAGGATGCACTCCATGGTGTTGATGGTGATGACGACAGGCTCCGAGCCCAGCTTGGTCCAGGGTACGTGGATACGCAGCTCATGGATATGACCGCTCATGAATGTAAAAGGCAGCTTCAGCTCCTATAAATATACAGAGACATAATAAAGATAAAAAGAACAGATAGCTATGAAAGTATAGTTTGAATAATATGCACTATAGAATTACATCTGCCGTGCAGGCAACATCGTAAAGAGCATGTGGCAATATGACTGCTGAGACTGAAGGAACACTTGGAACCTTCATTCGTCCATTTCCTAAACTGCTCTTTGAAACTAATATTTGAAGACGAGAGGATAGTAAAAAACAACAGCTACAGATAACATATTGGTCACGCTTTTAACAAAATCAGTCAGATTTTCTCAGAGGCAAAGGAAGAACTGTTCTGCATCTTGAACTACTCTGTGTGAGAACATGAAAAGTCCCATGAAACCAAACTGCCTACACACAGACTTCACATGCCTCCTCTAGAAATTCAAGCCAAAGAAACAAATAACCAAACATATTTCTGAGGAAAAGCTGTCATGGATTTACAGCATGTCTGCTTGATAACTCCCATAATGTTTCATTTAAAATGACTCGTCATATTAAGAAGATTATCTTTAATTACACATTTTAAATGAGGTACTCTGCAAATTAACTGCAATAAAGTAAAAGGCAAAGGGAGGACAATTGGCCAGGTCTTGACGTGGCATCACACATCAAAATACTAACACAATTCCCACTGTCGGTTGGCTTCAAGCTGCTTCCAATAAGAACTTTCATCACAATCTCTGTTGGGTTAGGTAGTGTTTTGGTCTGCTCTTCAGAAGCCCACTCAAGAGAAAAGAAAGTTCTTTTAACTCGTGACAGATTGATCTAATCCAGACATTACAAGTGTAAAAAAGAACACTGTGTCAAAATAACACCGCAGAGCAAAATATCGGAGTAAATCTATCAAACTTCCTCTGAAATGACACTAAAGATACTGCATCTGTGCTTGGCTGAACTGCATTGCTGTGGTTCTTTTCTGGTTCTAGTCAAGGCAATACATCTTAGCTACACACACTGTAGCAAACATGTAGACAAACTTGAATGGAAAAATATACTAGTGAGGCACATGCTTGTCCTCCACTCATTAATTCTTTTCCAAACCTTTTTACTTTATTTTATGTTGTGAGTGAAACAACTTTAAATCTGGCTTCACTGTAAAGACTTTCAGGAATGTTAGCAAAGTCATGTTCATATGATGAGCTTCTTCTTGTGCTGAGAGACCAAAATGCTACAATTATTCATTTCAAAAAGCTAAGAGATGTTAGTCATTACTAGCTTGGCCATATCTTATATGTACCTGGATGACCTATGTTGAGGAATGAATGCAATAAACAAAAGACAAAAGTGCAGTAAACTACAAAAATCTACATAAATATAACAGAGGTATGAGCAGACACACCTTTAATCCCTTGAAGTTAAAATGAAGACATGAAATGTAGAGAGTATTGGAGGGGATCATACCAATGGAAAACAAAAAATATATATTTCATCACAGTGTCATTGCTGCAAATAAAAATTACCATGGTGAGTATTATGTAGTATCATGTTTAAGTGCCATTAAATGTGAAAATACAACATCTGTCATCACAATCAGTCTTGTTTTGGTCTTGTGAAAAAGTTAAAGATAGCGTGAGTATGCATTCTTTACATTACCTGTTCCAGTACATCCAGTTTCAGGTCCAACTTACTGAGCACCACATCTCCTCCCCAGAGAGACAGCTGCAGGTCAGATGGCTTCAGATTCTTTATGTACTTGTTCACATAGCTCATCAGGAGCGGTGTGACATAGGACTCCAACATCTTGTCCCTGTCCTAAACATGTCAACCATTGAACAAAACATTGTGATGTAATTTAATGCGGTCGATATTTATTTACATTACAGTATTTATGTAATAAATCCCCTTTTGCTATTGTTTTCCAGTCTCATTTTTTTTTTAAAACCCACACAACTGTTTCTGATGGCCAGGCCAAAAAATAGACATTTTTCAGAGCAGATGTTTTGTTATATCATAACACAAGAGCACAGGTGTAATTCATTTTTATCATCTTTATTGGCCAAGTATGTTTATATATATACAAGGAATTTGACTTCAGCTTAGCGGCTCTAAATATATTTACACAGAATGACAACACAATAATCTTCAGAAATATACACAAGGAGTGAATTTCTGTGACCTGTATACAGGATAAAACTTGTGCAAAGACATAAAGAGCTCACAGAGTGCTGAATTTTTTTTTTTTTTTTTTTTTTTTTTAATGACATAACTGTGTATATTGTAGGTAATTATGTACAGTATATATAGCCTGTTCAGACGCAGAATAGAGTTGTGACTAAAATGTATTGCGTATTTTTAATATTATGAATTTATTATTCAGGTGTACCAGTTCCAGGGTGTCATTATTGTGCCTACGTTTAATTAGTAGCACCTGTGCTGTTTCAGCTATGACTAGCATCTGTAACTTCTGCACTATGTCCATATGTTACTATTTTATCGTTAAACGTGTAGGTTGTTTATGTTCTAACCCTCACTAATGCACCTTGTATGTAAACGTAAAACCCTTATCCTGTCATAGGTGTGTTGTAAATATGAAAAGTCCATTTAAAAACTAACCAAATGAAAGTTATTCATGAAGGCTGAAGGTGTAGCTTCGTGTATAACACACAGTTAAACTCAAGTGACGCACAAACAGTATTCTATTCACGGGTGACGCAGTTCGAGCTTTAATTCACAGCTAACTTTTCAAAGTGAATTTCGCGGTCTTACTTTTAATTGCCACATTTTTTTATTTGCATTAGTGTCTCAATAGCCTGCTAGCTAAAGTGACTTCACTTTTTGTGCAGGCGACTAAACGGGGAGTCCTGCATTAACATTAGTTGGCAACTCTCTTTCCTAATGCAGAGCAATGTAGCTAAATATAACTTGTTTTGAATGAAGCAGTGCATAGTTACGTAGTAAAAAATGTTACAAACTGCGGAGTAGTTAGCCAGAGAGGCTAGCTATGGTCTCCTGTCATATCTGGTACAAGCAGCAGAGCAAAGAAGCTAAGCTAACTGCTGACAATAAGTCGCCATAACTTCGTTTCAGCAAACTCAAACGTGTGGTGTAAGGCAAAAATAGAAAAAACTGTCCTTACTTGACTCCCGCTTGTATCCTGTAGCTACTCCTTTAATTTGACGTTTAGTTAAGGTAACAAACGCATCCCGTTAACTGGCGTTAGCCTCATCTCTCAATAGCTTCAGCTCAAACGTCATCAGTAAACATCAACGCGGCTTCCGTGAGTCCGGTGTTGCTTTTCCGTTCTGTAGGAAACGCGAGCTTCATAGCTTCAAAGCACAACGCCTACAGGGCTTCAAAATAGTGGAAAGTCAAACACTAGAAATTCCCTGTGATATATGACTGGGTGAAATTTGACATTTAGAGTACCAACTTCGGTGATCACTGAAAATGAATCCATGAGAACATCACGTAGATGTTTGATGTACAATATCCTCTAGATGTGGTTACTGCAGCAGCAGGTGCCATACTCCCAGTTATTTTAGAAAATAACAATAACAGTAGCACATTTTTTGTTTTTAATAGTCAGCAGGCTTGTCCAATCAAAAGGTGCATGTAAGTGGAACGCCGGCCGCATGGCATGAACAAATTTACGGAGAGTACCAGAAGGCATCAGTACACGTAATATACGTGCTGTCTCTACCACGCCCACAGCCCTTATATGGAAGCTCACCTTTGCTGAGGGACATTACAAGTAGTGTCTATGTTTAGGAAATTTTCCTTGAAATAATTTAAATATTTTTTAAGTAAGAAATTTCATTCATTTCCATCACAAATCAAGTTTCAAGGATAGATATTCCCTTTAGATACTGTGAGGGAGATATGCAAAAGAATAATGGAGGCTAATCAAAGGATCTTTGCCTTCCAGTCAAACAGATGACATGTCTGTTTTCAAACTTTTTATTGTGTGGCTGGTTTCACCTTAGACATGAAATTAAATGCCATCATAATGCTGACATATGCAACTAGAGGTTCACTTAAATGTACAGTATAGCTAATGTTACTGGAATAATTAATAAATAGCGGACAGACTGAAAATGAAAATAAATGAAAATGCAGTGGCAAATAAAATGAACAATGAATGCTGAGAAAAGACTGTAATGCTATTCTATGAAAACACTATAAATCTTCTTTTTGGTGTTCCAAGAACAAGAGTGATCTTGTAATTATAAAAGTCTGCCTTATTAGATAAATATGATTTCGGAATTCATGAAAAATCAGGGTTAAGTTCCTTCTTCACTTTATTGTCGGGCTTGATGCACCAGTGATTTCTGCGGCCAGAGGTTTCTTTCACTATGTCAGATCTTTGTTTCTGAGATTCTGTGTTGCCACTGGGCCGTTTCTAGCTGGACGATATTAAAATTACAAATTACAGGACACAAATAAGCCATACACAACAAAAAGTTAAATGACTGTGCAGTTAGTAAAACTATAAAGGCCCTATAGGTTATTGTCGTGAGTTACTTTCATGTAGGCTACTCAAATTTACGAGCTTTATTTATTATGTTATTATGGGGATATGGACAGTGTGGCTGGATTTATTTACTTTGAATTTAAAAAAAAAGTGGGTGTCTGTTACAGGCCATTGAGGGTCATATGGAGATCATATGAAGTCAGAGGAGTGGAGCTCAGTGGCCTGCAGCCAGTGCCGCCTCTCCCCTGTCAGCTAGATAAAACGTCCTGAGGACACAGTCCACAAAGGCCGGTCACCGATGAAGTTCACCATGTGACTGTCCACTCTGTGCCAACTCCGTGTGTGTGTGTGTGTGTGTGTGTGTGTGTGTGTGTGTGTGTGTGTGTGTGTGTGTGTGTGTGTGTGTGGGTGGGTGTCATTGCTCTGAAGTCATTTCAGTGGAATATGTGCTCTGGTAATTAACAAAGTAGCAAACATGATGTCTTGTTAATATCACACTTTCATACAGACCCACTGACTTGTTCTTTCTACGCCTGCTGACAGGGGTGAATTATATTTAGTGAACTGATTATGTACACAGCATAGTCTAGTGAGATCATTACGGCCACATTAGACACTGGTGTAAGTAAAAAACAAACGTCCTTCCTTTAAATGCATTTCAAGTCTCGAGTCCTCTGTTTAATGATGTGATCATTGAGAACACATAAATAAAATATATTTATCTTTACTTCTTTTTTTTTTTACATTATTCACCAAGCAGCACAACCATTTCCTTATATGGTTATGGATACATTTCAGTTGAGAAGTGTCTTGCTGAAATATAAATAAAAATAAATAAATAAAAACGAATTCAGAAAGTGCACCTGTTTACTTTTAAAATGTATCATTATTTCGCCCCTCAAGACGATTTAAAAATCCAAATTATTTTCTATAAATGGCATAGCCTATTTTAATGACATGGTGTACATCAGTCACACATGCACACTTATTAGTTCTTCTTCAGCGTGTCTCTGTGATAACATTTAAACCACAGAAGTGTTGTTTAATTCATTCAATTTATTTACATAATCGAATTACATTATTAGTTTATTTTTAGCAGTTACTTCCTCTCTCCAATCAAAATAGGCTTTCTGTGTTTATTATATTTCTAAAAAAAAAAAAAAAGAAAGAAGAAGAATTACGTTGTTTCATGTATTTCAGTATACATCTTTTCATATTTGCCTTGTTGGCAGTGTTTGATGTTTTTATGTTTATGGTTTATTGGTGAACATGGACGGTTTTTGTATGATTGTTGAGTCATTTTTTTGTAAATATGAGCGTGCTGGACGCATTGCACATCGTTGTGTCTCCATTAGAAGAGAATGAGGAAAATAGTGCCTGTAATACATACGGCCTTGGTTAATGGCCTTTCAGCAGCAATAAGCGCCGTTTTAAATCTTCTGTTGTTCTTGTAACAACTTGTTCCAGACCCTGTTTTCGAAACCATTAAAGCTAAATGCTGTTTTTTCAAGCAATTAATTGCACTGTCAGGTGAAAACCGTGTTTTTAAACCATTCCGCAGTAGTCAATAATGGCTGGTGAAATCATGAAACAACAGGCCTGAAGGCCAAGAAAGACACAGCGAAAGAGAGAGTCTTAAATCTGCACCGAATAATCCAAAATGAATAGGAAGCACCTTTTCTCTCACAGGCTCAAGCTCCGATGGTTAATATTCAAGCGTATTTTGATCAAAGGTTAGTTGGATGAAATCCAAATCTGACACTTTATGAATTTACACAAATATACACAAATCTAAACCTGGGTGTTAAAGCGTAGCGGCCATAGCGCTCGCAAATTTGCAGTGAAGCTACTTCCTCATAGCTACTGTATGATTCATAAATTACATATCAACCATTTAAATATCAAACTAATGCAGATCTCAAATATGCCCAATTTGTGATTTGTAGAATAGAGTCATATTCATCTTCTCTGATGAGCACCATTGATTTTATTATAAATATTATAAATATGTACAATAACATAAGGCCGCAGATTGGTGTAGCCTATACTGCAGATCCAAGATATAACAGAGGAGGCCTACTGTGTCTCAAGAAAAAAAAAAAAAAGAAAAAAAAAACTACACAGCTGAATGTTGTCTTGTTTGTATTGGAAGTGATGAATGAATGAACCCTGATAATTCCCGTTGATCGTCTCTGTCTCTCTGGGTTGAGCTGTTTTCTTTGCACAGGTGACTCCTGTCGCCGCTTTGCAGGTCACTCATGGTATCAGAGGTGATGTAGATAAAGACATGTGATATGGCTGCTAATGCGGCTAATATAATACTAATCAGCCCTTGTAGGCTCTAGATATTGAAGATAATAATGGGGCTAAATTATTTTAAGGAGGTGGGTGGTAGACAATGCTGCGTATATAACTTTAATATAACATTATTATTAAAGAAAACATCATTTTTAACTATATATAACTAGGTAATTATCAGTCAAAAGGACAGGACTATTTGGTCTTTTAAATGACTTTGCTGTCTTAAAGACTTTAACAGCCAAAGACTTTCTTGTCATTTCATGCCTGCTGCTAACTGATATCTACTGGCCTACTATAAAAAGCCCAACAAGTAAGCCACACTAAGCTCCCACTGCCTGCTGGCTGTAAACATATAATCTATTAACTATAAACTTGATGGCCATGGTTAATGGTTTCATCTAAATATTGCTTTTTGGTCCGTAACATTGTGTCTCCTGTTTCATGGCATCTTAAACATTGAAATGAAAACAGAACAGATGCAAATGTATCATGGAAATATTTATTTCTAAAATACAATTTAACATACTTTAAACTTATGACTGTTTTTGACAACTGTATCATTTCAAGGTCAGAAAAGAAAAATAAAAAACAACATTATTTACATGGTCTTGATATTTACAGGTGGTGTGAAAGCAGGACATGGCCATGGCTCCGCTGCTGTCCCACTTCAGGGTTCATCCAAATCCCACTCTATGATGTGCTGCAGTAAACGTGTCCAGATTTGATGAGTGTCTTTGAAAAACAAAACAACAAAAAAAAAAGAAAGAAAAAAAAAAGAAGAAGAAGTCGCTGACTTGTCTTCCTGTGTTTTGTCCTTTTGTTATTTTGTTAGTCTGTCCAGGCTAGTAGTCCTGATGTGGGCTGTGCGTCAAACTGTGCCGTCGCAAGTCACAGTTGCGCCGAAACACCTTTCCGCAGCGGCCACAGCTGTAGGGCTTGATGTCTGTATGGGTGAGAAGGTGAGTTTTCAGGTTACTTCTTTGATTAAAGGTTCTTCCGCATGTGGGGCATTTGTGGGGAGACTCCTGTTTAGATTTAAAGCAAGCAAAGGATTATTCCCTTTAATTGTATAGAACGTCTATCATTAATATCTTTCAATCATCTAAATAAATCCACTTTTGTGTCAGTTATAACTCCCATGAATTATAACTTCCATGTGAACCGCTCACTTGTTTGTTTTATTTTTTATTTGAATTTGGTTATTGGCCAAACGAAATCGTTTCGTGAGACTTCTTAATAACCCCATGCATGCAGTATGTCGTGCATAATAGGTGAATTATGATCATAACGTAAAACATAGAAGGTGGCAGTTCATAGTTTCAGATTGTAGCCAGCTTACCTGCATGTGTAAGGTTTTATGGACGGCTAGAGTTCGAGACTGACAGAATCCCTTCCCACATTCTTGACATTTGAATGGTTTTTCCTTGGAGTGGATGTATCTGTAAAACAGAAATAACACTTCATCAAATGTCTACTCATGCAACGATTTGCTTGTAACAAACTCCAGAATCTTAAGAGCGAGTGTCCAACTTAGTGCGTAAAAGCGCTTTAGCGCCCTCGTGGAGAAAACTCTGGGAACAGACCTCCATATATGTTGCCATAAAATAAAGTAGCATTTTTATAATTTATTATTTTTGAAAAAGACATTTATAGAGACGAATGTGTTTGTGATTAGGAACAGTGTTAAACTCAGGAATGCAGCTTTACACTCCCCTCCTAACCCACAGCGTGTAATTAGTGCAGTATGAGTAGAAATCAGTCTTACCTGTGGTCTCTGAGATGGTCTTGTCTTCTGAAGGCCTTGTGGCAAATGTCACAGGTATACGGCCGCTCGTCTGTGTGGGTCCTCTCGTGGATGAGGAGATTATATGACTTGGTGAAATGCCTGCCGCAGAACTTGCAAATAAATTCCTTTTTAGTCTTGGAGGGGAGCCTGCCCCGGGTGGGTTTTCTGTCCGGGGACAGCTTGCTCAGCTCGGAGATGGTTCCCCCTAGTCCCGATGCCAGCTTCGCCAGATCCGCAGCTTTCGGCGGGTCCTCCTGAGTGGCGGCGAGGGCCAGGTTGGCGAAGTCAAATCTCGGCCTGTCCTTGTGCAGCGAGGGGATGCCGTGCGCAACGGCGGCTTGTTTTGGATGGAAGAGCTGAGCTGCGGCTGTAAAGGGTAACGCTGGGAAGGGAATCCTGGGGTCCATCAAGCCCTGGGCGGCTGCCATCTCTGTGATTGTCGACCTCAGTCCTTGGATGTGCGGGTAGCCAAGAGTCCAGTGGTTCATGTGCATGGTTTGCACCGCGCTGAGGCCGTACAGTCCCTGCAGCTGGTCAGCGGGGAAAGTGTTGACGGCCTGCAGGAAGGAGTAGTTTGTGAGCTGGAGGGCCGGGTGCAGGGGGATCGGAGCGTGCAGGGCTTTGCTCCCCATCTCGGCTCAGTCCTCTGCAGAAGGCACGGTTTAAAAAGCCTGAGGGAGGAATGAACAAGTATAAAACGGTGAGGCTTGTGTGTAAATGACACGTTAGAAGCAGTTATTATGTGGTGGCATGAGGCAGGCAAACTATGACCTTATTTTGCTGATCATGACACAGTAAAAAACACCTGTTTTCCTGCACGAACTATTTTAGTTGAAATGCACATTTAAACACAACATCACATATTATTTTTTATTCTAATTGAACATGATGGCATTCATCTCATAAAATTATGTCAGCCCACAGAGGTGATTATATTATCATCGTCATCAAATGTGGATTTTTTTTCCCCAGGGCGCAAATTAAAAATGACTCCTACCTCTTAGCTTACAAGACATAGAGCTGACAAGGTAAATTAATTGGAGAACATGTTAAGCAGTATTGTTCTCTACTGATAAAGATATTATGATGAATAAAACGCTGTGTGTTGTAAGCAGCACACAGTGTTGTGTTGTTATTTCACACAGTTTTAATCGTGAAATGAATGTTAGTTCCTTTAAATCAGACGCGCTTCAAAACATTTTAAAAAGTAAATCAGTCATCGAAAGTGTAATTAAATTAAGTGGGTGTAAAATGACTCACATGGCAACGATTAGCACTATAAATTATATATTCCCATCACCCGGAATAAATCACTAAATCTCACACTAATTAGAAAGGACACGTTGTTGTTTTTGACGGTTGTACTTCATGTTTCACAATGCAAAAAACAAGTGCTCTGTATGTAGATTTGTCAAGTCTGAAATTTTGCCAGCAGTGATCAAATATGTTTTTAGTTGCGTGAGCATGAGTCAGAGCAAAACACACACAAATGCTGGCTATTACCCACAAGAAAGTGACTTTTATCTTTGCTGGAAAAAGCATGCACTTTTTTATGTTTATGGTTGCGGTAGTAGCCAGTTAATTTTATAGGCAGTAATATTTTTTTTTTGCTTATAGGTCGATTTTATTTCATGCTGCATGTTTTTGCATGACTTGGTCTTCCCTTGAGCAAAAAGAACGTGGTACCAAATATCCTTTATTTTGAATTTACTTTTTCTACAGAAAATGTTTGCGTTAAATTATAATAATTTAAAAACAGCCTTCCAATCATAATGTAGGACAAACAAGGTGAGCTGACAGTGCAGGAAATTCGAGGGCCTGGATCCATGTTTGTGGGAATGACAACTTATGTTTTCCCACACAGAAAAGTTTACCGTGGAAGTTCAAGCTCAACTGGCAGAGAACCAACTGACTTTTACATTTAGTTAAGAATGAAAAATAAAAAGGGGGAAAAAAGCTATATTTTCTTGTATTTTTCAACCACGTGTTTTAATGCTGTTTTTTTACCTGATCAATCCAAATCAGATTTCTATATATTATTTTTTATACTCTTAGGAACCTGAAACTTTCTGGAGATTAAGGCATTATTCACACTTGAAGAGGGCTTGCAGAGTTAAAGTCCTGCTTACATGTTAGCCACAGGGCTGCTTGGTTATTTCAGTCAGGTCGTTTACATTTGCTTCACAGATCTTTGAATTCTGTCTACTTTGCTTCCCCTTCCCCAGCCGGGATGGGGTTAAATATAATTTTGCACAGGTGCAACATAAGTCACCATGCAGGCACTTGTTGTTCTTTCCCCCCATATGCGCAACTTTGTTCAACCTGTTCTCCTCTCTATAACCTTTGGATTACATTTACACTTTGACAGTAGCCTAAGTGCCTTGTCGTGTTCTTTAAATCCCTGTCAGTTTCTTTCCCGGTCGAGGGGTTTTACATTTCTATAAGTCGTGACAAGTCTTCACACGCGCAAGGGCCACTGCTTGTTTTAGCAACCTATACGTGCTGTGGACAGAGAGCACTGCTGTCAAAATGTGAGGGTGAACTATGACCCCCACCTGGTGATCATCACAAATCAATAATCACCCGTAGAAACAACTTTTCATTTCGTTTTCGTGCATGAAAAGTGGATCTATTTTCTAAGAGCTTGTTCTCTTTGGTTTAAGGCTCAATCAGTAAATGTTGAATATTTTCTTCTGATTCAAAGTTAGAACAAGCGAGCTGAGTTAGTTTTGCTCCCTCCTTGCAGTATACTGACATATACCCTGCCAAACAGAATCTTACCCCAATAAATAGCTGCCAAAGGTCCTGCGGTATGTCAGTAATCCACAGTAACTATAGAGGCGACGAGCTCCAACAAAGCGTCGCTAAAAGTTTTCCAACTTCCAAGTCCATGAAACTTTCATGTAGCCATGCAGCCAACTCTGGTGTCTCGGATCTTTGCAGAGAGATGTGACAAGTTGTGAAAAATTTGTGGAAAAGAGACGAAGAAGTTTGGAGGAGAGACAGCAGCAGCGTGGGAGTCCCGTCCGGAGCTGGGGCTGGAAGTGTGCGTAATGCGCACCGGTCCTTCACTTTTCAGGGCTCCGGCTCTGGAGCGCTCAGCCCGCCCTCCGACACGCCTCCCCCCCTCCTTCTCAATCATTAATTCCAATGTTCCTCCTCTGTTTATTTGTGTTTGGATAGCAACTGGGGCTCCAGACCATGGTAGAGAAACGTGTTCTACTCAACCTGCTCCTCTGACACCTCTCATATACCATATAGCCAAGGCTGATACCTTCTTTTGGAGAGATTATTGGAAGCGCAGGAGGAAACCCTGATTCCCTTTTCCCCCCACAACTCCACGCTTTTGAAAACGTGCTTTTGGATACTTGAGCAGCTTACAAGATTTTTTTTTTTTTTTTTTTTTTTTTGAAACCATAGACCCCATTTGTGAAAATGGAGGGCACATGCAAGAGCCACCACATTAAATCGTTTTATTTCATTGTGGTAAGAGTAAAGAATTCTGAGGTTTGTGTGACCAAAATAATAATAATAATAATAAAAAAATAATAATCCAGAGATCAACAGCATGATGACCAAATACAACATAAACAGTTGTATAAACAGCAATGCGACTTGTCTTCAGACTATAAGCTGCTCTTCTATCTTCAGTAAAGTATGATATTTCTCTTTAAATGATAAGAAAACACTTAGGCTACATTAAACCGGCTGATTACACACAGGTTGCTGGGACAGTTTTACCTGTGTTATTTACAACTAAATGAGCTTATTACCACACAAATCATCTATGTTCTGCAAAAATTAACTTAGACTTTATTATATTTGATAAAGTGAGTGCAATAAAAATAGCCTGTTATGTGCTGAGGGACAAAGGTGTTTAGATCCGCTTTCATGACAACAAAAAAAACCTATTTGTTTTAAGCAGACAATAATTGAGATCTTCTCTTCTCTTCTCATTTCACGCTCTTTTTCACTACGTGTATAGAAAGTGGCGGAGAACAATTAGGCTGCTCTTTCATTAGTGTGTGGCTTGTTTCTGGCCACACATTTACAGTAGATAGTGTAATTAACAGAAGAATGAAAAGTTCAATGTGCTTCATACACAGAACAGTGACATTACGCACATGCTGTCAACGGAGATGGTTTATTTGTCGAAAGTTCCACGCAAACGTAAATCACTGATAAGCTTGTTGTGTATGATTTTAGATTCAAACATATTTAAATCTAAGCTTCAGTTAGTATTTTTTTTTAAAAAGCAGCCAGTTTATTTCCAGTGATTTGATCCCGTTTTTCCTCCTGATGACTGTATTTTTTACTATGAATGACATAACGACTAGGCTCAGGGTAAGGTTTGGAGTTTTGAACATGAATGTGCAATGCTTCCATGGTGAGCGCAGGAGGACTGGCAGAGGTTTGCAGTTGTTGCTGCACTTCTGGCTTTGCTGTGGATCGTTGCTGTGCTGAATGCGAGTCTGCAGCGCCGCCTATTGAAACTTTAACAGAACAACACGCTGCTTCCTCTTCTACTCAGCTGTTTGCGGCTCTGACAGAAAACTGTCTGTAAGAGCAACTTTTATATTCTTTTGTCGACAAAGAGAAAAAGAAGAGAAGTTGATCCAAAACGGCATCATCGCTGTGGTAGATTCTTGGTTTTTTTTTTAATAACAAAAATGAACAATATAAAGAGTTGAATGTTTAAAAACGAAACCCAACTTAACGCAATAATTTGAGTATATATAATTACTGCGACTAAACAGTGCAGTTTGTAACATTTTCCACGCAAGTCTTTCAAGCAGAGTAAATAAGCGAATAAGAATAAAGTGTGTGGACAGATCTCTGCTCATTATGTGAGAGATAACAACTGCAGCACTTGTCTAAGACGTTTAGTCGATCCAAGAGCTCATGTAGTTTAATTTTCGTTTTCTTAGAGCTGCAGAACATTTTCTGCACACAGCATGCTTGTGGTTTTCGTTGGGTTTCACATCACCCAGGCCTCTGTCTTCACTGTCAAAACACTGAACAATTGCAGGCAGATTAGAAGATACACAAACCCCCCCATTTTTTACATTATACTGATGATGGCATTTTCTCAACATATCCGTTCCACTGTAGAACAATGTAGATTGTGTTTATTTTTAGTCCTTTAAGAAGGAATCCATCAAGACTGCCCGTGGGATTTTAAATATCTGATAGTCTGGGTTATAATAGACTTACCAATAATTAAATTTCCATTTAGCAGTGTAATCAATGCAAAGTCGAAAGTCATAAAAATCTTAGAAAATGTTCAAGTACTTCTGCGAGGAAAATACCGACTTCCTGTGGGAACCGAAGTTTTTTTCTCTCTCTCTCTCTCTCTCTCTCTCTCTTCAGAAACTCTGAATCACACAGCCTCATTTCTTTCAGCAAACCTGCACTTTCAATTATAGGCCAACATTTTTATATGATATCGTTTTTTATAGTGTATATTTTATTGTGAAATTATTTTACATCGCACTATTTCTACATCTCATGTTATTGTTTTAATACTCTTATTCTGACACACAATAACACTCCAATAGTGATACTAGCTTGTGTTTGAATTTCCTATGATACGATTTGTTTTATATACTTATAAAATGAGACTCATCATGAGTCATTAATCAGTTTATAGAGACCTCCGGAACACGGTCGAGTTTGATCTCGTTTTAATGATCCTTTGCATGACATTTGGTATGTGCTCTGAATTTGAAAGTTTTCCTGTGAAATGTGTGCAGTATAATGACTGTATTCTTTTATAGTTGGGCTCATGTCGGAGCTAGAGAGTTAGTGTCTTGCCCTTTGGCCCTGCCCTGAGTCCCCTGCAGCCGCCATCATTCTCTCTGATAATCTGACTCCCACAGAGTATCAGTGTCGCAGCTCAGTGCAGCTGCCAAGCCTGTAATGGCCGACACTCCTCTTCCAATAACACACAGTGACATTAGAGAACACTATTATAGATTGTCAGTGAAAACACAGAATAGATGTGGGCGACCAAATTTCACTTTCAAATTGTCAAAGTATGACTGAATTCTGAATATTTCCTTGTGTTCTGGTAATCATTTTACATTTAAAAAAAGTGCTTTGCTGTGCCATTTTACTTCTCCTACTTTACTCTCATGGAGACAGATTCATACATATATCAGTATCCAGGCCTTTTCTTAACTAACAATGTAACAATACTCTTTCCTGATGTATTCATAGTGTATGTTGTTTTAAACAACAAAAATACATTTAATTCAATGGGAGAAATCAGGTCAATTAACCTTCCCATTAGGTTCAGAGTGCTTCTTCTTTATTGTATATTAACAGTTTCTCATTCCTCAAATCTGAATTCCTGTCAGATATCATGACACAATAGTGACACCAAACTGATGTATTTTGCCCTCTTTATCTATCCTGTCACTTTACTTTCAAATATACCTTACCTCCACTCTGCAGTGTCCTTGATAGAAGACGAGGAGCTCCTGTCTTGTTCTGGAGTCTGACTGGATCTATGTGTGTGTGTGTGTGTGTGTGTGTGTGTGTGTGTGTCTCTCTCTCTGTGTGTCTGTCGTGTTGCCAGACAGGATGTCAGGTCCATACTGTAAGAGCAGGGGGAGGCAAACCTGTCACTCTTACCTACCTGCTGTGGTTTCAGAGCCCCCGCATCCCCACCTACACTCTCACTCATCTTGCCCCAGCAGCGGTTCTCAGGATGGGTGTTTTTCACTCAAAGACCCTCAGAGTCATATTTTCCTCCACATCACACTGTTTTACATGAAATTGTGCGTTTCTAGAAAAAGGGGGTTACGCCTCACTCTCTCGTTCTCTCTCTCTCTCACACACACACACACACACACACACACAGGTTATTGTTGCTTCAATGTAAAACAGAATTATGCTTCTTCTTTTTTTTTTTAGCTTTTTCTATTTGGAATGTCATTTTTTGATACATTGGAGAGAGTGCTCATACTGCTATGGATAAAATAATAATAAACTGATTTAAATAATTATGAAAAGTAATAGGCTAAGTAATTACTATCCATAAATAAAGGACACAAGGAAATAGTAAATGCCATTTTAGCAGATACAGTAATATATCTGTCACTGGTTAATATTTTTGGTTTGGTTCAGCAGTGGTCTGATGACTGTACTGAGCCTTTATCATACAAAATAACTTATATTTTATAGATATTATAACTTATAACATCTACTTATGTTGTGGCAGCCACCTTTTCTAGAGTCAAATGCAAGTTCATTTTAAACTGTTTTAAATTATCATGATAGTAATGGTTACAATGGATTATTCCAGTAAGACCAGTTATTCAAGTGAAATAAATATAATAAGGACATAAGTGTGGATTTATCAGAATGTGTCATTCATCTGTGTTAAAACTCAACATTTAAAGCAGATTTTTATACTAAATTTAAAATATTTGAATATTTGTTAATTCAGATATTACTTTAGGCTCCTAATGCTGATAATAGTGCTGATATCATGACATGTATTTTTTAAGGATTTCTCTGACAAAAACATATTGAGAGAAATATGATTAATACTACAAACAGATATCAATCATTTTTTTTAAATGAATGAATGAATATCTCTACTAGTTAAACTTGATTTTAGTTTGGGACAAATGGGGAAATGAACTTGATACATTTTCTTAAACTGGCCGAAGAAAACAGAAGACAATGACACTGTGCAGACTTCACTTTCCTGGACAGTTCAGTACATACTGTTAAACTGACTACTACACTCCTGCTTTATTGTACAAGATTGCCCCCTATTGGTTTACATTCAAATTACTGTTGCAGCCACATTTCACTTGTATCATCATCAGCTGTTTCACTCTGTAATGAGAGCATTATCATCTGATTAAAAACTGGTATGAATAGTGCGGGGATGAGACATAATTAATATTTGTGAAATCAACAAGAATTAAGTGGCATAAATTAGACTTCTCTGTGTTAAGTAATATAAGCTCTGTACTCTTCTCTTCTTTTTATGCATTTATTCTGCAAATTCCCTTTGTCTCAAATTTCACTCAGAACATTAAACACAAGGAAAAAGTAGAGGTTAGACTTAAGTGTTTGTACTGTGTGTGTGTGTGTGTGTATGTGTGTGCAGGAGCTGTGGACTGGCAGTGCGTCGGGTATACACAGTGCATTCTTCTTCTCTCCTGCTGATCTCTTCTCCATCTGCTGTCCATTGCCACTCTCTTCACTGGTCTCCTGCCATCTGTTTAACAGCACTCTGCACCTTTGCGTGACCAAATGCCTTTGCTCCCTGCAACGTCATCCACTTTGCCAGAGAGGCATAGAGAAGAAAACCGCCATGATATCGTGCTCCTTCAACCAATAAAACCCACCAGTTAATGCTGCTCAAGCCCAGCACCAAATCCCATTTGTCAGCAAATAGCTTCCTCCGGGTTGTCTGTGCTGGCCAGGCGCTTCTGTAGAGCTCCCTGCCATTAACATGACATCTTCAGTTATTTGTTGTCTGGTCTGACGGCAAGCAGAGTGAAGAAGCACTGGAGAGAGAGAAAGAGAGAGAGAGCAAAGAGAGGGATCTGTGTATGATCATAAATGTGCATCAAAAAATGTCTCATCAGACATCTGATCTATGTTAAACCATCAGCCGGCTTAACTGATAGCTCCAAAAGTCAACACCACGTCTGTGTTTATATAAAGCCACATTCATTTGAGCTAATTTAACACTTAACGCTCCTCATTTGGTCTTTTCTGTTTTTAATATGTGGGAAAAGCCACAGGTGGCTGGGATTTTAAGACAAGAAGCTGTAAACAAAGGCCTTATTCTACAAATTAAACTGAATTAGAAGTGATTGCTACACTTGTCTGGTACCTGTAGTGGAGTGGAGGGATTGATAGTGAAGGAATGAAGTGATGGGAGCATGTTAGAGATTAGGTTAGGGGAATTTGAGGAAATACAGGATTGGATGGATAAAAAGATTTGAGAATAAAAATGGAAAACTGGCTAGATGGAAAGTGAGAAAAAAAGAGAGATGAGAATGTGTGTGTATGTGTATATGTGTATGTGTGTGCGGGGTGCTGTTGGAGAATATGTGTGTGTAAAAAGCCAGCAGGACAGCTGGGGAAGGTGGGCAGTATCCTGCAGGCTCCACTTCCTCTACAGCTACAATATAGGCAGAGAGGGTCATATCAAACTGTCTTGAGCGTGCTTTCCCTGATTTGAGGTCACTGCATTTTTGCATTGTTATGTGTTCGTCATGAAAAAAGTATTTTCTCAAAGCATGTTCTGAAGCTCTTCATGGCTCAGCTGTGACAGGCGTGACCTTTTTGCTGCTGGGTGGGGATTCTCTGGATTCAGCTGCTCTGCTCGTGCGAGGGCTGGGATGGTTTTTAAAAGGTGCTTTAGGCCTTACTGCCCTCCATACATTGCATCATGGCTAGTTTTACTCTTTTCTCATATAATTAAAATGTACTCTGCATACAGGATTTGTTTTATGGTGAACTTCTCTGCAACTTATGACTGTCATATGTCTGTACATTTTTCATTTGGAGGCAATGGCACTTTTGGTTGTGTTATTACACATTTGAATATACTGTATATGTGATATCTGTACGATAAATACAAATCTACAGACAGCAGCAAGTTAACTTAGGTTAGCATAAAGACTGCAAACAGAGGAAAAAGCTGGTCTGGCTCTGTCCAAAAGTAACAAAATTAAATTACCTGCTCCTTTAAAGCTCTAATTAACATATTATTTCTCAGGGTTTATGTGCAGGACTTGTAGCTGCGGCCAATAGAGCAAGGTATATCAAGTTAATTACTGCACTTTCAAAGTACTGGATTCTGTAGCCTGGCTTGCTCTTTCCTAACCGGCTGCCTGCTTCAGCCTTTTATCTTATGATCATTTATTAAACTTGTTTGAATCATCTCCTCGAACTTGACAAGAAAGAAAATATTTCTCAAAATGATGAACAATTCCTTTAAAACTTCTCTGACAATTTCACAAAAAAGAAAAATGTAAGTCATATAATCCTTCAGCGCTATACTGTGTGTTTGGCATCTAATACAGTGTACTTATTGAAGTTATTGAAATCACTGAAGTTGTACCTTTGTGGGCCCAAAGCGTTGAATCTTCGGGTGAAAGTCAGCTCGCACTCCCTGCTGCTCATCAGCTCCCGCTGTTGAAGTGATGGACAGTAAAACTCTCGCTGCACCTGTTTCCTGGCCACACTCAAGTGTTGTTAATAGGCTGATGAGAGACGTTAACAAAGTTACTGCAGCACAGTGGAAGGATAAATCAACAGAGGGGGAGAGTGTCTCATCCAGTCTGTCAGAAGTGACATTTTTAAAAGGTCCCAGTGACTGCTGCATCCGTCCTGTACCTGGGGTGAGATGGAAAGATGGAAACACAGCGAGTATGAAGTGATGACAGCGGGGGATGGAGAGCTTTAACAGTGCTTGGATGGAGAAGAATAGCGGCTTGGATAGATACAGAGATGAAGAAATGGAGGAATGGCAGAACGGAGGGAGGGAAAGATGTTTGAAGAAGCGGTGGGGGAAAAAACAGAGATAGGTGGAGGGAAAGAGTTGAAACTAAGGAATGGAAACAGGGAGGAACAGCTGAAAAAAAGTTTTGATGCAAACTACCAGTCATGATTTAGTGCAATCAGGCCTGCTTGAAAACATTTCTGTGATATTGTTGGGTGAGGAATGAATAATGCAATAGACTAAGTCATTTTCCCACATCAACAGCAACAACAATAACATTCATCCTGTGTGATTTCATATAATTTCTTTATTCCCTTGCCTTTTTCTCCCTTTGTGATGTGCCAGACGTATGTGCATTACAAAGAGAGTCAGGAAATGGCTTTCCACTTAAAAAAATGAGAGCAGATCTTGACACTGTTACAAGAAGGACCTTTGGCTGTGAAGGACCTTTGGGACAGCTACTCTGCAGCAGGCGGC
Source organism: Scomber japonicus (assembly GCF_027409825.1). Classification (NCBI taxonomy): domain Eukaryota; kingdom Metazoa; phylum Chordata; class Actinopteri; order Scombriformes; family Scombridae; genus Scomber; species Scomber japonicus. The sequence continues at coordinate 22,612,456 of NC_070587.1, read as the reverse complement.
CTTTTCTCAGATGTTCATATGAGCATAGGACAATCTAATTAAATCTACCCACAAAGAGCAATATTTCTTCAGTGTGTTATCATTATTGTGCCAGTGAGTCGTTGAGATATTACTATCATAAAAGACTGAAAGGCAAAAGTTTCTCTCAATGCTAAAAATATCTGTGCTGGCCAGAGTCCAGCATTGTTGCTTCTCTCCCTCTCATTTCCCTGCTCTTTGAACTAAAATAACATCATTTTCTGAATGGACTCTTGTGTTATTGATGGATTTCTGCTCCACTGTGGTTTGAATTAATAGCTCGGATGCCTGTATGGTTGCATTTAGTGTGTGGACACACGCATGCATGCACACAAACATACAAAAAAAAGCTTTCAGGCATTTTTACATTGGCGCACACTCTGCACTCTGCATGCTAACTCACACACACTAAGTAAATGTTAATGTACACAGGTGCAGTCTTTAGGGAGGTTGCTTTTGCTCTCTCATCAGTCACTCGTAATCACTTCCCTTCCAGCCCAGTAAATCACCGTCTTTTACTGATGCATTTATAGGATGCATGTTCACAACTTGTAGCAAGGGAAAAGTTTGACCACCACCAGGAATACATTATAAGCTTCTGCATCCATACAGTCACACAGTCAATACAGTCATGCAGTCAAGTCACAGACAGGAAATATTGTTTTATAAATGTCTACTTGCTCTCTGAAATGTATTTGTGCTTTTAATAGGGTTTTAAGCTGTTTACGACATATGGGTGAGAGTGGAGTTATTGGTCAAGGGGGGGCTGCTGGGCGGCTGTGGATATTGGCAGGTTGCACTGCTCCACCAAACTGGTCCTGGGGAGGTCCCAATGACCTGTTTTATACCAACACTGGTGCTTTGTCGTAAAACCAGGGGGAAGTCGAGTCACAACTCGAGTATTCGTTTGAAGCGGATGGAAAAAGGCCTCCTGTGGCAAGACCATGCGAGTGTTGTGTGCTGCTGTGTCTGATGGGAGTGGAAATGCACAGAAAAACAGGCTACTTTGTCTTTACATAGACTTTAGATTGGTGCCCAGGTTCTGGTAAAATACTCCTAATACCACCGAGGAAAGAGAACCACATTCCCTGCTTATTTTTTTGGATGGAAACAGTCTCTTGTCACTGGCGTTTGAATGCCGTAATTGGACGTTTAGGGGCTTTTGGATAGAGGTGTGATGTAGTGTTAAAACTGCTCGCAAATCACATATTTCTCACCTCTGTGGAGGTTCAAATCCTGGCTCTGCCACTCTCCGCCCGTACCGCTTTTGAAATTCACACGGCACCGTCCTGAATGAGACAGGTGAGGAAAACCATCACTGTGGAGTGGTGTTTCAGTAGATTTAATATTTCCTAAAAGCCTTGAATTTTACCTGTCACTTGAACAAAAAGTGTCTCTGCATGTGCAGTGTGCGTCAGAGTGATGGATGGTGTAAGTATGTTCCAGGATTATGTTTTATGAAAGTTAAAGGGCCCTGGGGTTGGTCTGTGAAGCACATAATCTCAGTCAAAGTGCTGGGCTGGATGAACCAAAGCTTTATTATTAAACACCTATGAGAGGGCCTATAGAGCTGGTGGAGGCCCCTGCACATCCAACTTAACACTCTCTGGCGGCTCTCATCACACGTCCTTGCCATTTGGGCATGAAATTAAAATGCTTCTCAGGAATCCAATGACTACCACGGATGAAATAAGAAATGCATTCCTATGAATTGAAACATTCTGAAAGGGCAACCTAAGATTCCCTTTGAATGTGCTGTCATGTACGACCCTTATGCTATCTTTCCAGTTTTTTGGGTTTCTTTTCGTACAGTGGTTTTATCTCTGAGGGGAGAGTATTAAAAAAGGTAATACTTTTGGCAATATGTTTCACATTTGATGGTACAAGTGAGAATTGGCTATAAATGATGTGGTATCGATTTCACATGTGGAGGAGGAGTACCAAGACTCGAGCAGAAGAAGAGGAAAGGGAATGCAGTCTCCGGGATGTTCATGGAAGGCTTACTGGAGGCTCTAGGGGGCCCGGGGCCTGGTTCCGCAGCCATGGGAGCCGTTAAAAATACTATAAAAGTTCCAAATCCACAATTATTCTGACTTTTTAGATTTATAAATCTTGCTAATGCTCATGGTGGGTGTATTACTGCTTTAAACATGGAAATTGATTGCCGCTCCCTTGGTAACGATGCACTTGGTAATTATAAAAGAAACCATAACAGTAACAATTTTTTATAGAATCTGGCACAGTAGGTTTGGTAGTACATAGTAACCCATACGGGTCAGTTTGAAACACACTGAAAGGAGGGTACAGCCAGATTTTATGTTCAAAACATTCCCGAGTCCTACAAGTTTACGTCTGATGTCTTTGGCATTTCTCGCTCACTTCTGGACTGCACTGGAGTGGTTGACTTCAAAACTATTAACAATGGATCACAAGACTATATGCCTGCTACTTGGAAGGATTAATTCACATATAACTATCACTCAGCTGTGCAGTCCTGCTCAGCTCTATGGAGTGTTTTAATGTCTTTCAGCTCTTGTTTTGGTCTTCCTGCCGGCAGCTATGAACTTTCTGTCCAGCATTAAACAGAAAGATGAAGTTAGCAACTAGCTGGTGAACATAGTGGAGTATTTAGCAGTAAAAGAGCCACATATTTTCCTTAGGGAAAAAAACAAAAAACAAATAGTGAGCTTTCATTCTGGTAGCCAGAAACACACGTTCATACAAATGAATTATAATTTGCTTTGTATCTGCAGGATGCATAAATAGGCAACTGTTTTCTTATATGTTTACCATATCAACTTAAAAGACTGATATATGTGTTTACAGCTTATTTACTGCCCCCAAGTGGCCAAGAAATCTGTTACTGCTGGTTTTAAAAAGTTGCAGAAGACTTTGGGTGGTATGAGGATGTCATTGAGAGTGTTTTTGGAATAATGACAACTTGCAAGATTTACGTTCTTGCCTGGGTTTTATGCTCATCCATCAGTTTATATGCATCCTGTCGTGGTTTGAAGTAACACAGGGGAAAGGAAGGTTGCTCATGCTGAGGTTCCCTGATTGGAGGAACAGAGCTTGTGTAGTAGAGGCTTGCAGCGCAGTACAGCACATGTAACTTTGGCAAGCCCCAGCTGGCCTGGACGAGGAAGCTGGAAATGTTTACCATGGTCCACATGGCTAATTTGTGTGTTTTTATTTAGCTGTTGTGTATCTGGGACTTTTGGTTGGGAGGGGGGGTGGTATTGAATAAGGGGTGCAGCAACAGTCAACAGATGCTGTCAAAGTGACCGCAGGGAGGAAGCAAAGACAAATGCTCCTCATTACAGTGCTGACTGCGGCCCAGTGGCCCAGTAACCAGCAGAAACCAGCTTCATGTCTATGACTGTACAGCTGGAGATCAGCTGATCCTCACTGGCTTTACTTACAGTCAAGTCCTATCCACTTCTTCATTGCTTCAACTTAAAAAAGATACACCGTGGCAGCCAGTTGCACCAATACAGGAAAGGTGCAGAAGCCTTCGTTATAGCAACCACTATACTGAACCATATGCTGACTCAGCTGAGGTTATGATTCCCATCATCATTTTGAAACCATATTTACTATCCAGTCATGCCATGATGCACTGACTGACAGGTCAGGGCACTCCCTAGTTAGATTTGGCCTGCAGTGCAGCAAGCTAGACCACATCCGAGGCGCTCGGATTTCAATGTCAGTGGAATTCTGCATTGTCTGAACACTGTCCAGTCACATTGTTCATCTGAGAAACATAAAGAGATGTAAGAAAATATGAGCAGATTTAATTAAATGTAACCACATGAGATGCATAACTGACATTTTTAGGCCAAATGTGGGTTACCAGAAATTCACTCTTAAAAGACCTTTATGATCAGATATCAAAAATCATATTGATATGACAAGTGTAACTGCAGGCTTACACTCCTCTTGCTTAGATAACCTATTTGTCAGTTCAATTAATCTATTTACTTCTGATCATAAAGATCTGATGATTATGAAAGAACATTTTACACGTGATGCACTCTTGTGTGTAACAAATCAAAAGAAAAATGTCCCTTTTTCAGCTCTATATACCTAAAATGACTTCAAACTTTAAATTACATCTCTTCTGTTACTGTTATCCTCTTGGGCCCTTTAAGACCCAACACATCAGTTATGCTTCTCAAACAGATTCTGTTGTTTCCGCTGTCTTCATATTTCCAGCTGGTTCCTGTTTTCTTTATGATGAATTGGATGATATTATAATCCATTATCTCAATTATCTTTTCACTCTCCCTGTAAGTGCTAGAAGTTCATTCATATGCTTTGTGTTACAGCACAAAGTGAGAAAAAACACATTTTTCCCAGCTCCTCACTGACTGAATTAACGGCACAGTGCAGCATGTCCACTGGGGTGGTTTCATTGGGCTGTGAAACCAACGTGAGCAATGTTCCTGACCCCAGTCAGGAGTCAGACAGCGGTACGGGGGTTACCAGGGGTTACATCGGGCCCCTATGGATGGACAAGCAGGGAACTGTAAACCTGGAAGACCAGGAGCCCGAGCGCTGTGTGTTTACCTCGGTGCTTTTATAAGTGATGTCACCACATTGTAAAAAGATACAGTTCTCAACGGCCCCGTCCTTTTGTTACTATTTGAGAGAATAAACACGAGCTAAGTGCATGGAGAGAGATGGAATTAGAGGACTCTGTGGCTGCGGGGTAAGCAGGGGTAAGCAGGCTCCTGTGGTGCATGGTGCGTCCAAGCAGCTAAAGTGGGCTGTGGGGATCTGTAACTGTCCAGGTGCTGCGAGCTCAGGCCCAACCTCTGCCGGCCAAACCCTGCTCACTGGTGAAGAGGGAGATCCTGCCTATAAATATTCAGTCATCCTGCCTTTTTTGTGTACAGGGCTTCAACAGCAACAAAAACACCAATTCCTGATGATCCCTCTGGGGGCTCCACTGTGTGTCTACACGAATGTGTGAATCATAGTGTGTGCACTCTCTCTCTTGAAATGGAAGCCACGGTGAATCACATCCTCAACTTTAGTGTCTGTCCTCAAAAATCACATTTTGAAAGCTCTTCTCATTCCAGCTCCTTTCGAATTCCATAAATATTCAGCCTCAACTTCATATCCCTGCTCTGTCTTACTCTTTACGATTCTGTTTCTCACAAAGGTCTTTGTGGTATTGCAACAGAAATTCACTTTACATAAGTCAAAGCAGCTATGTGTGGTATAAGTGTAGCCGTATGCGTGAAGGCAATGAAACAGCTTGTGTTTTATGTGAGCTCTCCCTGCTCAGACAGCTGGGTGGTTGCTGGGGCTGTGTTAACCTACAGCTCCAGGGGTCCCAGTCTACACTGTACTGGTGTAAGTCAAGCTAAGCAATTCCAGGCCAGCTGCAAAGGCACGAATCTGGATATTCAGATACTGAATAGAACAGAGAGGCTATTTTGCCTCTCAGGACCTTTCTGTTGAATAGACTTTGCATTCTTCTTCTGGGAAGCTTTAAAAATCTCATGTTGGTACTGTGCTCCTCTGAAGCCCTGCAACCCCATCTTTCTGTTGAGTCAGACACACTTTGTCGCGTACACCATCGAAACCGGACCACTGGAATGATGTAGCAGCCTTTATGCCTCTCCGGTCATTTTTCTGATGAGACCTCTGCTGTCTTGTTGCCTTGCTCCGTTTCATGGTTCAAGTACTTGTATGATTCCTTGGCTTGGACTTTTATTAGCTTTTCCCGAGCCTCAAAGAACTTGGCCCGGCCTGCTTCTCCCCGGCACTTTCCCACTAATGAAGTGCACATTCTGCCGGAGCGCTTGGCTGAGCCCTGTTCCTTGGCCATCCCTTAATGGGAATTTCCCCTTCTTCCATGCATCCCTGCCTGCCTCGCTCTCTGCCACTGCCACTCTGGTGTGTGTGACTCATGTCCTGAACAGGCAGCCATCAGGGACGTTTGATTCATAAACCTTCTTACACTTGTTTGCCACTGTTGGACTGGTTGGCTCACTGTCTGGGCAACTGGCTGGCTGACTTGTTAAAGGGCTGAATTATTGCAGGACTGGGTGGCTTAAAATGGGATAAAGGTTCAGAGACTGAGACACTGACTGACGTTGAGCTGTTTACTGTGAGGAAAAACTTTTGTGTAAAAAAAAGTGTAACCCTTGTAAAAACAAGTGTGTATTTGTATGCGCTGTCAACCTACTGCGAGTGGGTTTAGAACAAGAAAACATTCATCATCTGCTCTGACACATTTAAGAGGGTAATGTCAGATACTTTGACGCTGGAGCTGCAGACAGCCACCATTGCATTTTCCAAACTCAATCTCTGAATGCTGAGAAGAAAACAGCATTGGTGGAGGAAATTAGTTCAGATATGACTGCTTCCTTCCATACATGTTTTGCAACTACTAAAATTCAGTTATCCCACCAGTGACAGCACCTGTTGCTCCATAAATGAAAACAAATTGAACTGCAGCAAATTGCTTCTTTTCTTTTTTTTTTAATTCCATGAGGAGCTGTTCAGCATATGATATTTTGGAGTGTCTTAATCATAGGAAAAATAATCCTTGTATGTTTTCGTTGCACAGCTCAATGAGGATGAGATAGTCTACATCCTCAAATCAACCTTGAAGGGTCTGTGCTATCTGCATTTTATGAGGAAAATCCACCGGGAGATGAAAGCTGGGAATATACTCTGTGACAGGGAAGGTCATGCGAAACTGGCTGATTCTGGCCTGGCTGGACATTTGACGGTGAGCTTTGATTCCACTGGGCCTTCCACTCTCTAAAAGTCAACATAATAAAATCAGGTCTCCCCTGGAGAATATGGCATATGATAATCATTTCTGTCCGCAGTGATTTCACCGCTATTAAACTAACCTTTCTGATGCAAAACAAAAGGCTGGGAGCAGTAGACTTTGGAAGTGTTTATTTCCACACAGTCTTTGCTTACATTTTATGTCCAAAGAATGCTGTTGGGCAGGCAGCTCTCGCGAAACATTTACTGCCCCTCGTGAGCTTTCATCTTGTCAGAATCTAGGTCTACCTCAAGAAAGCACTCGGGAGCTGCCAGAGAGACAATATGCTGAGGACAGAAGAGAAGAAGCTAGACTCTTCAGGCTGTGCAGTTAATTCCCATTATGAGCAGTCATCATGTTTCCAACAGAAGTTTGTGGTTTGGGCGCTTGCTGCTTACTCAGGACATTTTACTTTTCCCACACTGGCGTATCTTTGCTGCACTCATCTTATGGCCAGAGCTCCTCAGAGGGGGTTCAAAGAGGAGCCTTCAGCCCCCTGTGGGTGGTTTATCAGTGGACGACTCTTTGTGGGCGTTGAACTGTGCTGTGCCTGAGGGCAGGGGATATATAGTCCTATGGGCTAACATGTCCATTGAGAGAGGAAGAAATTAGCTGAATATGCAAATGATGGAAAATACAGCACAACGAGAAGACACACAAAGCTGTGTGTAGCTGTCTGTGTAGAGTGAGCTCAGAGGTCAACAACACAATCATTCAAGCCCCAAAGTGACAAGCTTCCGCCCTGCCGAAGTGTCCTTGAGCAAGACACTGAATCCCTCCCGGTTCCAGGAGTGCCGCTTTGTGGCCAATCCTGACCTTTGACCTCGCCATTGAGGAGTGCAGAAGATAAGAAAATATTCCCCTTAGGGAACAGTAAAAATGGCAAATTATTATTCTTAAGTGACAAAGATCCAGAGACCAAAATAACAAGAGTGGAAAAAATGACAGAGTGAAAAGGACAAACGAATTAATCTTCATCAGCTCTCCTTTCACTGAATTAAAATAAGCATTATCCTCTAAAGACTCCTGGGATATTTCTAACCAGAGCTGGTGACCAATGCTTGGAGGTCCGTCCCCTGGTTTCAAACCGCACAGCTGCAAACAGGCCCAGTCTGCTTCTGCTTCTGCTGGCTGGGTGGTCCATGGTCTATAGAGCATAAGCGCCCCATTACTTACCTGGCTGCATTGTTTTACTTTTTGGACACTTAGCCATTTTTGCTAAGCACTTGATGATTTAAAGAGATCCATAAAAACTGCAGGACCGTGACCCTCAAGAACCTGTGTTGGCTGAGACTGAGCTGGACTCAGATATTGGGAACAAGGTGGAGCTATAGGGAGGGTGTTAGGGTTTCAATTTAGTATGGCTGGAATATATATATAGTACAATAAACCATTTTAAACCTGGGGTTTAACATATGTAACACAGAAATAATTTGAAAAGAAAAAGAGCGAGGGGTGAGACGGGGAGAATTTTTTTGGTCCGATTTACAGCCAACAAATCTGCAGAGTTCATCATCCGTTTCTCCGTCAAGGCTGTGAGGGAGGGAAGAAGGGCTGGGTAATAGTGTGTAATGGTGATGTGTTTTACAGGGTCATCCTTGTTCTTGTCCAGGCTCCACTGGCCTATTTGGAGGCCTTCTTTTCACACTGAAACTGAAACACTAAAGATGCTGTTTGATCTTGTTCCCCTTCTTTCGTAAGATGTAACGTCTGAGGCCAAAAGGCCTTTTTAGCTGACAAGAGATGTCATCCAAAACCTGAGTAATGACAGTTATATGTTTTCTGGATACAAGTGTATAGAGATTAAGGGAACCCTACCACTGGAAATAAAAACATCCTAAATAGGTGTATTCTTCTCGTCTTCACACGAGAATATTCTCTGGCGGAGGGGAAAGGCCAGTAGAAATGATGCTGTGCAGACCAGAAGCCTTACTTACACATTGCCTCCTCTCTTGCTGAACCCACAGCATGGCATATAAAACCTGCGGTAGGAAACAAAAAAAAAATGAGCAGAGCAGAGCTAATCTTTGGCTTTCCACAGAATGTGACATTTTTTTGCAAATAACAGTTGTACATGTGTAAATTTGAGTGTTAGAAGGCCGCTGAGGATATGACCTACAACTTTTATGAGCCTGGTTATCCTTAAAAAATGCGACAATGAAAATGAGCAATCACAACCCCATCAGGCGAGCCAGCATGGGAAAAAGTGTCTCACAAAGATACCCTGAATAAGTTGAAGTGATAAACAAATGACGGTGATGGAGTTTAAATGTGGCCCTTCTTCATGTGGTCTAGGCGGTTGTACTTGGGGCTTACTGTTCTCTTATATCCATATGCAATCACTGAAACACTCTCAGCATGAGCTTTTTTTTATTAGATCAAATAAAGTAAACAGTCCCAGTGAGTGTTTTTGATAAATGCAATTTGCTGCTATGCTTCTTTCCAGGCTGCATCTTGTGTTCAGCCTGTTGTAAGTTAATTTGCCAGATCAACTGAAAAAACAGAGAAATCTAATGGAAAACACTGCCCTGGCATCCACACTGCATACCGGTGGTTGTCTAAAGAATGGGAGCTCTTTAATGTGGTGATTGCATGGTTTCAGTTTGAAATTTAGTTTCCGTAAAAAGAATGCGCTCTTCCGTTGTGTTTTTTCCTTATTTTATCCCTATTTCCTTTCATTTGTTGTTTAAATTATCAGCTTTGTGTTTTTTCCAAGAGAAAGTGCTGTTAAGGTACCAGACCTTCCATAAATCCAGCAAACTTCCACGAATAGAGGGGAGGGGAGCGTTGGGATTTTGGGCAAAAGTAAGCAGTCTTGGAAAAATCAAAGGCGTATGGCACCTGAGGGAGGTGTACTCCCAGCCATAGTTTTCATTTATGGTTAGCTACGGCTGGTTAGGAACTGGGTTTGACACTACTGCAGCAGTGGCGCGCTTCCTCTGTGTCCTTCCCCACTGTGCTGCGACTTCTGCAACCGCCTCACGCCTACAATAAGATGTTAAGGTCCTCTTTCAAAACTGTCATTTATGCTCTGAACTGCCTCTCACCTTTTTTGGGGGAAGTTTCACTTGTTTCATTCCAGAGCACACCGGAGAGCTGTGACGGCTGCAGTTTTGGCTGCTTGTCTCCTGCAGGCCTCCATTTTTGGCTCAGCTTTTTCCTGCTGTATAAATAACAAATAACAATAAATTTGATTTGGACCACACTTTTAATTCACAATGAAACTCGGAGTGCTGCAGTATTAATAGCATAGAAATTAAGTAAGAGTAGTAAGAGTTTTGATGAATAGGAATAGGTTTTTAGAGCCTTGTTTTAATAAGAGTCTAGGGTCTGTGCTGCCCTCAGATAGTTAGGCAGGCTGTTCAACGAGTGCGGTGCAGCAGAGCAGAAGGCATAGCCAGCATCTGCTACAGGGGGAAAAAACACATCCAGCAGTCAGCCAAACAAGACTCTAGCCTTTACAAAAAACACGTTTACAAGGCCCCAGGCAGAGCTATTCTGATGCAAAGGCATCGTAAAGAAGAAGGAAGTTGTATTGACCTTAAACCCAGTGTCCCGCTGACTTACAGAAAGCATAACCTTGTATGTATAATTCAGACTGAGTTTAACTACCGCCATCTTGCTTAATACAACCATCAAGTTCCCCTAATCATCATAACACCGCAATCGCAAGTTGTCACTCTGAGGTATCGTGATGGATCTGCTGAACGTCCGGCTTGTACTGCGCAATGTGAAATGATCGTGTTATTATATTTTCTTTACCTCCTATTAAGATACACACGGTGACATTCACAGGCACGCATACACACACACACACTTGAGCACGCACAAGCAAATGTTACACTTCATCATATTCACCAGGCCGCTCCAATCGACATGGACACAGAAAGTAGGCTCCCTTATTTTCTCTGGAGCAGGTTGAGGGCTTGTGGTGTAGGTCTAAATGTGGGTTATTGTTATTCGAGAGTACGTGCTGGAATATTTGGGCGTATCGATTGCTTTTTGCCGCAGGCCTTCTTGGCAACGCCACAAAAGCCTCTCGCTGCACGCTGCCAGTAGGCCCATTTCTGCTACACTTATTTTTAATACAAGTATTACATGACTTTGCTCTCTCAAGGTTTCAGAGGGGAGGAAATAGCAGATTGAATGTAAACAAGATTAGCTTCCTTCTCTCTCTCTCCCCCTCTCTCTCTCTTTCGCCGCGGCACGGCCAGCTGCTGCTTCCATGCTCGGTTGTAAATCTGCCAGGATGGCCGCGCTGTGTAGAAGCTGTGCTGGAGAGAGAGAGACAGAGATGTCAACGTTGGTGCTGTCACTGTCTGGCAGGAAGCTGGGATGAGCTGCACCCCTCCCACCCCCCCGCCAACCCCTTCTCAGCTGCAATATGAACGACAGATTTGTTGTTCCTTTCTTCATCTTCTGATTCTCCAGCACTCCTGACACCAGACTCCAGAGATTCCATGTTGAAATTTTGATAGGTGCAACTCTATAATTCATTTCACAGATGATTTTTTTTTAATCCACTATCAGCGAGCATGTGGTTCGCATCTCCTGTATCACCTCCGTCATGTTGTACATTTGTCCTTCCCTCCTTCGGTCCTGGAGCTCACTGACGCAGGCCTCGGTTCCTTCTGCTCCCTCAGCTATCAAAAACTAAATATAGCAGATTTGTTTCTCTTTCTGAATATATCCCACCTGCCAAAATACACAGGCCCTGCTTTCTTAACCTTGCGCAGTGATTTGGAGTGGATACGCAGTGAAAGGAGAAGCTGTGGCGCTCAAACATGGCTGGCTTAAAGGCGAGGTAATGACACTGTCTGCTTATGTTTTTGGAAGCTGTGAAACCACCAGGAGGGAGCCCCCCACACCCCCCCCACCCTTACCTAACTGTTTCATTATAACTTCATGCTATTACTCATATCAGAGAGATATTGATAATGATTACCGCTGGAATTCCTCCCCTCTCTCCTTTCCTATGCTGTACTTACATAAGCAGGCTTGGTACAAGGTCCTCGCTCATAGTCTCCGAAAGCTTCTGGCTTCGCTCAATTGAAAGAGAATTACAGCAAAAATATTTTCTTTTAGAAAGTTAACATCAATAACATTCAAGTGGTATAGATCATTGAGCTCATACCCATTTACCCTCATTTTTCTTTACAGCACTCCTGTATATAATCCATTTATTATAATATAAACTATGAAGTCATCCGCATGTGAAGAAGGGTAATGGTTAACTTGATATTTTTCGACTTGTAGATATTTAGGGGGAAAAAATCACAGAGTGTGTATAACAGCTGGCACTGTTCCATTTCAAGTGCACCAAAACTCAAATGACTACTGAATGCTTGAAACAGTTTTAATCAACTTTTTTTTCTTTTTCTTTTCTTTTCTTTTTTTGCTGTTGTAAGGACTGCTTTTGCTCGCATCTAATTTCTAGCAGCATTGAGTAATATATTACACAACTGTAAGCAGAAATCAAATAGCATCTCTCGCTTTTGGAGTGTAATCAAATGAAAACGTCCGACGGAATCTGCTTGATATTTGAAAGAAATTACAGCGCGGCTCCTTTTCCAGATGCAGCGACTCGTTCTGAGAACTGTAATCAGCCGTCAGTTCGGTCGTGCTCGGTCTCTGCGGCGTGCGCCCCCCCGACTGTAGGAATGTAACTGACTTCAGGAGAACTTGCAGAAACCGATGCTTCATCTTCCACCTCGACGCTTTACATTTACAAATGCAAATAATGTCAACATTGCATTTGCATTCATCACCTGTCTGCCTCATTCTGCTCATATGGGGATATTCTCAGCTGACACACTATTTAATAATTAACTAAAAAACAAATTACTTAAATTGTCATATTAATGCATGAAGAAGCCACAAATGTAGCTTTTTTGTTTTGCCACAATTGATCCTGACTGAAATATCTATTAGATGGATTGCTGTGAAATGTGGTACAAACATTCTTGCCTACCACATGATGAAATGTAATAACTTTGGTGATCCACTGACTTCTTGTATGTCTAATACTCATGGCTAAATACTTGCAAAAACTAATGATGTCCCCATTCGCCTCTGCTGTGCTTTCACATGGTGAACATTACCTGTTAAGCATCAGCGTGCTGACATCGTCATCGTTAAAGCATTCAAAGGGCAGCCTCACAGAGCAGTTAACCACGACTGTAGATTCTCAGTCGTGTTTTATTTTTGTGTGTCTGTAAATGAGCTAAATTAAAAGCATGAAGACAAACATCGGCAAAAAAATAACCAACGAAAAGCGGTTTGACAGCTGCTGCTCTATACAGTCGTGAATTAGCACTCGGGCCAGTCTACGGTATGAATGCACACCTCTGATTAGAATATATGAACGGCATCAACTTTCTGTCATCGAACTGTTTCTGTTTCATAAAATAATTACTCACGCTCTACTGTAATAACCGCGCTCGCATAGCACACGAAATGCATCACTTGTCACAAACCCCTGCTTCGACGCTACTTAGCGATGACGTGCGATCATGTGCCGCTGAGGGGGCTGCCAGAGAGCTGGTTTACATTCTGACCAGCTGATTTGAATGATTAGTTTTCTCTTCTTTCCTCTTCTCTAATCAGTGGAATCAGTTTATAAAGCCTTTTTCGGTTGGAATGAAAAGCTGCATGACAACCTCTGCGGCCCTCGATCGCCTCGGCCGCTCCGCTGGTTAGATAAACAAATGCTGTGTGTAACAAACATGTCTCGTTTCAAAGGGGCGTTGATTGGAATTGTTATTTTTTTGGGACATATTTTTTAATGTATTAGACAGCTGAGATTATTAAGGAGCTGAGGCTGACATGAAAGCGGGGGGGGGGGGGTACTGATGGGGGTCTAAAAATGTACTTTTTAAAAATAGTAACTCCTAAAGTAAAATGTGCAAAATATCCAAAAAGTCTGAGTTCTTGTAATAAAGTAACTCATTGTAAGAGAGCAGCAAGTACCCAGCACCCTCCCTCCCTTCCTCTCCTCTCCCCAGTGTCTCTCCCTCCAGTCACCCCCTCTCATTCCCAGGCTCTGAATGTGGGTGTCCCACTGGGAATTCAAGTAGCACATCGGGTCAGCCACTCAATACCCCCTGTTTAAAGGGATTCATTGCAGACTAATTGGGATAACATGGCTGGAAATGTTGACCTTGGTATTTCTAAACAAGGTTTCAATTAACTTGTAATAAGGCCAGGCAGCCAGGCCCTAGACGGATCCTCCACCAGCAGGAGGAAATGCGAAACATGCCCCAGTTGATGGTTGGCTTTTCTTAACTTTGATTAATCACTCAGAGAGTAAGCAAGTAGGACTGGTAAAATAATTAGAAGGGGGAAACACCCTGTTCTTGCCGCGGTAGCATTTTAGAGCGAAGGTTGAGTTACTGTAAGATACGTCAAACTGTCTTCTGTTCCCCCCTCTTTTAAATCCAAATCAAACACATTTCTGTGCCTCCATAAAGAAAATCGACTGTGAAAAACAATACCTCCGCACCTCCCACCCACAGAGAGATGTTGGACAGGCTTGTTCGCAAGACTCCGGTTTTTCATTTCCCTTATTTGCATAATGAAATCATGTTCATTTGAAGTGGGAGACTAAAGAATTTGAAATGTCTTTTTATGTCTTAACTGTGCTTCTCCCGCTGAGGGTAACCGTATTCAAAGCACGATTCTGTTTCTTGAAATATCAGAAAGTGGTGCTTCCCCATCTTTTGCGTAATACAATCAAGAGAAAATACAGCTGGTGCCCTCTGTTGTCCAAGGTGTGACTGTAATCTAGTACAGTCCAAATACATACTGCAGATATGTTTGATCTGTTTCTAATAATGACGTGTCCCTAACAATCTGCCATTAATTTTTTTTTCAACAAAAAGCCTCCTTAAACCACATGCTAAACTGGCTCGGACTTACAGAACTGATACTTTGAGGAAGTTTATTATTTCACATTATATTGTGTACAGGCTCTTCAGATGTTGGTGCCAGTAGGCCTGATCCAAGCAGGCCTAAAAACGGGGCTGCCAGAGTTTTAGATTTGGTACAGGAACTGAACTGAGCCACCTGATGAGAGACAGAATGGAGTTCTGGCGAAAAGACGGAGCGCCTTTTTTCCCTGCTGCTGAGTCAGCGCTTCGTCTTCTCCTCGCATTAGGTCATTTGGAGCCACGGGACACCAGCTGACCTGCGTTGAATTATCGTTAATTCAAAAAGCAAGAGCGGGGCCGCATATCTGTGGGCTGCTCTGTTGACAGGAAGACGCGAGGACGACGGGATGAGGAGATAGACCCGGTCGGATTAAACTGAAACTCAATGAAAGTGGACGGCGAATTCTCCCTCCCTTTCATGTTGCTGCGGTATTATCAGGTTGACAGTTTTGTGTGTTTGGCTTCCTCGTCTTCTTCTCTGCCTTCCTCCTCCTCCTCCTCTTCAACTTCCTCCCTAATTCTTCTTTCCCACTATTTCAAATGATCATGAGTCCAAAGAATGTCTATCTGCAAGTGTTTAACACACTGGTCTTTGAAGCACGGTCCAAGTGGCTGGTTTGTCTGTGCTTTGTTGTTCTAAATGCTAGCTGTATTAAATCACCTCCCAGTCCCCGGCCTGTGTGCTTCATCTTCTCCGAAACTCCATCTACATTTCTCAAGGAGGAAGTCCTGTTCTGCACTGCTGAGGCTGTCGAGGGACTTGGCATATTTACACAGGTTTGTAATGCAATTCTAATAGCACCGTGACACTTTAAATACTGATTTTTGTTGCTTTTGGAGCAGTTTCCCTCAGCATATATCATCACACTGGAGACAGGAGCTGACTGAAAGAGAGCGGGTTGCTTCTTTGTCACTTCCAATAACTGGTAACATACTTTCTTTTTCTCCCCTTCTGTCTAATCTAAACCTAAACACGTGTTGCCAAGTGGGAGATGATGGAAAAGAGCTGTTGATGACTTGCTGAATGATGCTCTTGATGCAAACTATACTGTCAGACGGACAGTCTTGACTTTCCATAGCGCTGTCTTTTGGGAGTTTTAAGAGTTAAAAATGAGACCTGACAGATCCAGGGCTTAGAAAACAAACCCATGTTTTAAGGGAATTCATAATAGGTCATACAGGATAATGTCTCTTGCATGAAACACACCCATACCTCAGTTTAACAGCACAATTAACTTTGCATTCATGGAAAGCACAGTGGCTCGTGTTTGCTTTTTATTCCCAAACATTTGCATTTGATTCCTTTTACAGACCGTCTTATAAAAGACTGCGAAATGATGGAAGGACTACAGAGGACGTGCAGTTAACCGGGCAGAGGAAACACACCTTTCTTTTACAGCCAGGGCATAAACAGTAGTTTATGGTTGGAGTTTTACTGTCATATTGCATAAGCAGACAGGTCCCCTTTAGAAAAAGAAGTTAAGCTCTGGCTGAGGTAGATGCTCTTATGAAATGTTTGAATCTCTTACTCCTACACATGAATGAATTAGATGTAGGGTAAAGGTGCTCGCAGGCGCTGATCAACCAGGATTAGTCCGACCCGCACCTCCTTATTCGTCTCATTTTCCCCCCCACATATTTTTCAGAAGATATCAGAGGAAAAATGACTGTGTGTAACAAGGAAAAATATGACTTAGTGCATATATTGGAACGGATTTTCTTTACTTTAACTGTGCTTTCACTACATCTAGTCCATTATGGATGGAAAACAAGAGATAACTATCTTGACTTTAAAGAGAGCTCCCCTTCCAACTGCCAGTGGTCTGAGAAAGATGAGCCGCTCTTATCAGCTCGCTCAGCGCTCAGCCTTCACCTCTGCCTCATACACACCGGTATCTGCCTTTTGTCAAATAGCTACCCTAATTTTATGGCTTTACCACCCTTTGTGTGCGTCTCTTTGCCTGTGATAGCGTTCAAAGGTGCATCCACCCAAAGATAACAGTTTACAGTAGTTAATTGGTGATTAAACGACAAGATGTCCTTGTAAAACGTCGCTACCTGTGTTATGATGTTTTAAATAAAATTTTTAAAGATGTAAATACGTTCATTGGGGTTTTAAAGTGAACGTTTGTTAGCTTTTGAGGGCGTTTATTGGCTTCTTGGCAATGAGAGAAAAACTTGTAAAAATGCGTGACATGATATGATATATTGGGCCTCTTCAGAGTGCACAGCATCGATAAACATGGGGATATTTCCGTATATTAAAAACTCTTTGGTCTTATGTGAGGTTAAAACTTTGTTGATCGAGTTCTGGTTCGGCTTCTTTTCCACTGTTTTTCTTTTCAAAGCGGATGACGGTGACATGATACTAATCTCCTCATCCAGACCAGGTCTTTCTCCCGCTGTCATTTGCAGCGGCAGTCAGATTTTACACCAGGGACAGGTCTGCCAATGTGAGATTTGCAGCCACCCCAGCCTCAGCCAGAGCTCTAAACCCATGTAATTACATTTTAAGCAGCGTTGGCTGGTTGAAATACCTCGAGTAATTAGTTTTGTTTTTCCACTCTTCCTATAATCTTCTCCTTTTGTGTGAGGGTTTGGACCATGAGCTGGAAGAGGGGAAACAGAACAAGTCAGTAGGTAATATGGAATGAATTAAAAAAAATCTGACGTAGTTGGATGTAAGAATAGAATGACCCCCCCTCATCCTCCGGTCGCTCCCTCCACCCACACACACACACACACACACACATATACACATTCACACAGACCACCTGAAATGTGTTTTGGGGTTGTTTCCTTTGATTAGGAGTGTTATGGGAGTGCTGCACAAATATAAAAGCTATCCAGACGGTTTTATGGTGTTTATTTGTGGTACCACCTGTGTTTCCATACCAAAGAATGATCTTGTGATGGTGATGAGGAACATAGAGTGTAAAAGGAAGTACAGTCTGTGCTGTGCTGCGAGTTCCACCGGCCAGCCAAAAGCCAAAAAACATGCCTATAAAGTGCATCTTAATTTGTTCCTGCTTCGAAGAGGCCAGCAAATCCTCAGCTCAGGGCCTGACTTTTTAATTTGCAAGAAATCTCCAAGGCACAGTTGTCACCAGGCTTTGAGAAGGTCCCTCAGACCCCCACGCCCCCTATTTCCACCCCACCCCCCCACTTCCACCCCACCGCCTCTGTCCTGTCTTCCTCCTCCCTTTCCTCTCTCCTCATCTCTCCCCTTCTCTGTCAAATATTTATAGCTGATGGCAGATAAGATTATTTCAGCCGCAGACCTCTCAGTGCCAGCTGCTGCAGACCTTTGCTCACAATAAAGCCTAAGATGCGTTCCAGGCAGGGGGGAAGATTGTTTTATTTGAAGCTCATCCTAGGCTTCTATTGATAGGAGGGTTTAGGTGCAGCAAAGCAGGACGCACCATTCACTTTCTTGGCTCAGAGCATCATTACTGATTTCTTATCTTGAGATGCTGGGAATTATATGCTTCCTCACTCAAGGTCCTCTGTGCTGAGTCATGGCGGTGGGCCCCGGTTTCAACCTCTTTTTTTTTTTTTTTTGGGGGGGGGGGTTTAGGGTGAAAAACAGACAAAGTTTTTCGTGTTAGGTCATGAGGAAGTGCTGTCAACACGGTCGCCTCGTCTGTCTGCCAGTTCATGCATCTCGCACTTTGTAAGCCCCACACACACACACGTACACACACATATACACACACGTCAACTGCCAGAGGCTTTGTGAGACATATGTGTGATGATTTGCAAAGTGTATATACAAGTTGACCACAGTGTATTAAATAGCATTCAAAGAAGGACATGATCTATAACTCAACTTGGATGATTAACATGTTTTTTCGCTGTTTGTTATAAATTATTTACCATGACTGTAATCATGATTAAAGGAGCTGACATTTGTCTGTTTGGAACTCTGCAGAAACAGGAAGTCTTACTATGAAGCCGGACACATTGAGAGATATTTGCATTTCATACATGTGCTTTTGTCAGAGTGAATCCGTGTCAGGATCTCTTTATGTAAGGCATAAATCAGCGTGATGAAATGCCAGGGCTAATCCAGCTGAACACACTACAACCTGTCATAGTTGGACTAAGAATGGCCTCCTAGCCAGTCAGCTCATGAGTGGAAAATTAATCTTGTTTAATAAAATAGAACGCCATCTGGGCTTTGCAGTCAAAATTGCTACAATATGTGAAAAGTCATCCCGAAAAAAGTTTTACTAACCTCAAGCAACCCCGGAATTTTTGCGGCTGCACAAACGGTTTGGGAGCACATACTGCGGCAGATGCACAGATAAAGAAAATGACAGTGGCCTTATTTTTTTCCTTTTTTTTTTAATCAAGATGTCTTTCAGCTGTGAGCAAATGCCATAAAACTCAGAGCATTAAAAAATTCCTGTGCATCTTCAGTGAGTCCAGCACAGTCAGCATAGTAGTTTTTAATCATATTTGATAATTTTATAATCTTCTTTAGTTGTCCTTAAACAGAGTTCATCCAGATAAAAACTGGATGTATCTGCAAATTCAGAAGCGGCATGAGGCAATACATGGGTGTTGCTGTTGTTTGCTCTTATCAGCTGTTCAGAGATGTCTGTCCAATAAAGTGGCACATGGATATTCACTAACAGGTTCAATACAGAGTGAATTAGATACACTTTGTGTCGTGTTCTCAGTTTTATCTGCCGTCTATCAGTCTTTCTTGTTGACATGTTTAGAGTGGAAACACCAGTGGTGCCCTCTAATGGCCAACAGGCCAAAAAACAAATAAACATGGAGGTGGTGAGACATTATCAGAGCTACTGTCCATTGATTTCTAAGAGTGACTTTGAACCTCTTTTGCACTATTGCTTCCTGATTAAAGGACTCTTGCACGCACAATTATCTTCAAAACAAAGTTTTTATCTCTTCACGTCACTCTATTGCTTTATCAATGTTTTAGATTAGCCTATTACTTATAAAAGGACAATTGTAATAGTCCCAGAAGGTACAACACTTGATTGGTGTCCAACTGTGTTTTTATGGAGTCCTGGTTCATTTAAAAGGTGTTTAGAAGAACTGTATAATCATTACAGTATTATACAGCATCCTAGATATAGTTCTTCATAGTTTAATTATTGTTCCATGATTAGAAAAAGTTTTATATTCATTTTAAATATTAGTTACTTTTATTTTCTAATTTATTGAATTGCATTATTTTGATGCATTCTTTGGGGTATTTGCACTGCATTGATTTTTCTTTAAATAAAATAAAGAACTAAACTATTTAAGAGGTTAATCCAGATAAAAAAACTGAAATTATTCCTTCATGCATTTATAATAACAACCACAAATTAGCATGAGAGTTTAAGTTAAGCAGACCAATTAAAAATGAAGATATTCAAGTTTTGGTTTTGGTTTTCAAAAGGGGTTGTATTAAAGTTTCAACAAAGAATGGAATCTGTGATATTTTATGCATCTAACCAAATATTCTGTGACAAAAATGGCCTGAGCATTACAAAAGAAACACGAATCTTCAGTTATTGTACTGGGTCAATAGAGATATAATGTGTATGTTACGTCCTGCTAGAGAAATGGTCTATATGTATACTTTTATGTTGGTGGAGTGTATAACAGCCAAACAGCTTCTCTGCCAGACTGGAGCCAGCCGTTTACCTTCACTGTCTGCAGTCTGTTGACTCTTCCTATCCTACACTTCTCCACTCTCACCAAACATAGGTGTGAAAAAAAGACTGTGCTTCTTTCTATGTGTACATCTGCCTGCCTACGTGCACACGTACATGTAGATGGATATACATTTATGTTTTTCCCTTTTATGTCTGTGTGTGAGAGAGAGAAAGATTGATATGTCCATTTTCACTAAACCAACTGGATGGTGACCTCATGAGCTTATGGTATGATAGCTGTCATTATGACCTTTCAAAAAAACACTGCTTGGGAGCATAAAAATGAGCTGATTGTCAGCAGAGCAGGGCAGCAGATCCTCTCTACGAGCAGATGCCTGTGATAAGATAACGATAAGGCTGCTAATCTGGCCTCCACATCAACATGTTGACCACAGCATATCACTGTCACCATCTAGCATGTGTCCTCCGAGGCTGATGGTCCGATGCTGATGACAGAACAGCTAACAGGTCCATTAGAGCAATGAGGCCTGCAGGCAGACAAAGTGACGGAGTGGTAGACAGACATTGTTTAGAATATAAAGTGCACCTGTTTAACTACTCTGGGATGTAGCTGAAGCTATATAATATTGATTATGATGTGATAAGGACGGGTTGTCGTGTCAATAAACAGTCACACCCTAATCCTTTGCATGTCAATGACTGCCGTTCATAAGTTTTATTTTCCCTTTTCACTGTGCACTTTCACATCCATCTTTCATGTACTATTCCAAAATCAATCTTTTATATCAATTGTATTTTCCAAATGTGCCTTACCCTACTTTATTTACCACATGGATCTATGTAAACATGTTCTGCTGTACTGTCATATGTTCTCCTTATCCTTGTCTCATCTCTGCCTGTGCCATCACAGACACTTACTGAGACTGTCCAGTACAAAGGTGAACTGTTTATTGGTGCCGATCTCCATCTTCTGGAAGCCACAGACTGCTACGTAATGAAGGCATTACTTATGTTTCTTTTTTTTTTTTTTTATCAATCTGAGTGCTCTGATAGCTGGCTACCAACCTTGTTTGGATATCTCTTATTATCTTTTAAAGATAAGGGGAAGAGTGCTGTGGGGCTCAAAGGGTATTAGGAGCATAGCTCAAATACCCACTGTCTGTATTAAGAAACAGCAATGCTTTGATAACCGACACAATGTGTGCAAAATGAATCATATGTGGTGCTTTTGTTACAGATTTTACCTAGAGTGACCTACCTATAGGTATTAGTTCATATCTATCAAGGCGCCTTAATGAGTGATCTGTTTCTTTTTCTTCAATTTTTTCCTCAGTGCAGCAGGTAAGAAACCAGAAAACAAAAGCCTAGTCATGCTACTACTCATGAATGTAACGTGCTACAACATGCTTACCATGTTTACCAACTTTTTTTGCTAACTAGTATTCAATCTAAAGTACAGCTGAGTTGAAATATTACTCTTAAAACCACAACTTTCAGTCTCATAGTGGTATTAGATGAATAGTCAGAGGATCACCAAAGTCAATAGGATTCACCCTCTGGGGACCAAGAATGTTGCTGTAATTATTTTTTATTTTAAAGATTTATTTTGAGCATTTTTTTGCAGTACATGGCATAGAAGCCAACAGGAAACAGGGAGAGAGAGGGGGGAATGACGTACAACAAACGTCCCTTGCCGGAGTCAAACCAGGGACACTGCTATTATGTGGCATGCGCTGTAACCACTCAACTACCGAACCACTCACTAATGTTTATATAATTTTTTAAAAATAAAATATATCCAATAGTTGTTGAGATTTACCAGACTGGATCAAAGTGGTGGGCCGACTGACCAACAGACTGGCTTTAAACATCCTTAAAAGTCCTGCATTAAATAGCCATATTTTTAATTAAATACAAAAATAAGTTTGACTGTCAGGGGCAATAAAAGATCTTCTCACTCATATCATGTTGAAAATGATATATATGAAATCAATATTTAAAGGACTGTTGAATCCCTATACATCCAGAAGCAAACTCCTAAGGAGTCTTATTTTAGATTGGACTTACTTGGGAATTCAGATAATGATTTTTACAGCATTAGATTTTCATGTCACCAATAAATTTTAAGGATCCAACTTGTTTATTTGCTTGGGGAAAGTCCTTCAATCATCCAGCATTATACAATAGTTTTAATAGATACCAGTTAACTTTTTATAGGGTGAAGTTTGATCCTGACTCGTGCTCGCTCAGCTAAACGACCTCAGCTTCAGTGTCAGTTCACCCTGAGCCTTCGTTGAGCCTCTGTTTGTGTTCTGGCTAGACATCGTCTATAATGAGCGCTGATTAGTTAACTTGTTTAGATGCCTCTGCTATTTTAGTCTCCGCCGCTCAGCCATCCATCTAGGCCCAGCCCCGCCACCCTCACCCATCCTACCACATGGGTGACATTCTTTAGAGGTGTCTGAGCCACAGTTAGAGGCTACTACTGGGCCAAAGGGAGCGGTCAGGGAGTTCAAGTGCAACGTCTTGGAACATGCATTTTTCGTGGAAAATTAAAACTCGAGTTTAATGCTTAAATTACACTTTCATCTAAATGCTCGGTTTACTGTCGCTTGTTATTAGATATTTAATTGAACCGACATAAAAGTGGTTTGTCTTGTCCTCTGTCTCTCCTTCCTGCCCTCTCACTTCTTTGTCTTGCCCTTTTCTATTTTAACAGTCTACAGATGTGAAGAGGCGTTGTTGGGCCTCTATATTCACCATGCTGCCTAGCCCTCCTGAAGCCACCTACACTAACTGGACCTCACCCTCTGCCTGTTATTCTTTCCACTGGGGAGCTGAATGAATGTTGGAAGGGCAGGGAGGAGGGCCTTGCCTTTCAGCCCTCCAGTCTGGGTCTGTGATGCTGAGTGGTGTTTATTTGTCAATGTTCACCCCGTCTTTCCTTCCAAACCAGCGGAACCAAAAATTTTAAGCGACGGAGTGAGCAAAGATTGGTCCCAGGTCTTCAAGATGAAAATCTATTTTTTGAAATTAGTCAACTGCAGTTCAACCAGAACTTGAAAAATGGGTCATGTGCAGGCTGTCTGGATTGGAGTTGAGGTTGTGACCCTCCAGCAGATTTTTTTTTTTTTTTTTTTTTTTTTTTTTACAAGGCCTTGCACAGAGTCTACAGATGCTTCTATAACCCTTGTAGGATGTGTAATAGCATCCTCAAGGTGTACAATATCTGCTGACAAGAGCACTAAATCTGATGAATCCAATACGCAGCAAACTGAGGTCAAGTTTGAAGCATTACAAGTAGCAAGGAAGCTTATCTTCTAGGTTTCTCGCAGGACTAGCTGTAGTGTTTTTCTTGTCTTATGAGCAGGCGCAAGTTTCCGAACTCAGTATGTGTGTGTGTATGTGTGTGTACGCGTGTGCGTTTGTGATCAAGTGCCTGTCTACGAGTGTGTTCTCTGACACAGTGCTCTGCTGAGACCGCGTTGCTGTGGTGTTTGTGTACAGGGTGAATATGTTTTTATCTGATGGATGGAGGTACGTGTTGGCGAGTGCAGCGAGGTGGAGGGGGGCCCGCCTCCAGAGAGGCTTTAAGCGGGCCAAAGATAAAGACTCAGAAGTGATGGGCTCTCTGTGATGCCCTTTTGTGGGAGGAAATTTAATGGAAGTGGCTACATTGGTAGCAGATGGAGCAGTTTCCTGGATCTCTGTCACGGTAGAAATATTAGACTGCCTCACACACATACGCACGCATGCACGCACACACATACGCACACACACACACACCCCACCCCTTTAAATTTGTTCACCAGATTTACAGTACGATAGAGACAGGGAGATCGAACTGGGAAGTGTTTGCCTGGGATATCAGGCACCAAGGGTTCATATTTTTCTACACTTTTTTTTTGTCTCTCTCTCTGTTTCATTTACTCTTGTGTGTGTTTCTCTCTATTTTTCTTTTTGGCAGCCTGTTTTTAGGGTTCCCATAAAACCCCTTGGAGGATCTTCTGGACACTGGAGCAACAGGCTGACAAATTTGGTGACTTGCTGAAGAAAGGTTCTGATAAAGAATAAATTGCTGCTCGGCTTTTGCAGGCTTAAATGTGTGTGTGTGTGTGTGTGTGTGTGTGTGTGTGTGTGTGTGTGTGTGTGTGTGTGTGTATAAATATGTGTGGGGGCTGGCTGTGTGTGGGTGGATAAGCTGAGGGTTGAGTGGTTGAGTGAGATGACAGTAATAAATTCATTCACTTTAGTGCCTGTTGATTGCATCATCAATCACATTTATTGATGATGTGTTTGGCAGACATACTTCTCTGAGTCCCTGTTACTCCTCTGTAAGATCCTGACACATCCTACACAAAAACAGCTAACTGAACAGTGGACATCTGTCAAGTTGTGATGTATGTGGTCACATGAAACAACTGATATCACATTGAGATATCCGTTACCCCCCAAGGGTCCTCTCTCTCTCAATCTGAATTAAGTCAGGTTTCAAGTTGAGGGCCGACACACAGCACTGCATACTCTACCCGATGCCAGGAGCTGAAAATAAAGTCAATGTTGTCATTGGAAAAAAGCTTTTTTTAATGAAATCACATGCAAATTTGGTGCGCTGAAGGCAACAACCATGGGGTTTGTGTAAGTCACGGTAGTGATAAGCGTGGTGCAGTTTCCCCCCGCTGTAATGCCTTTGTTTATACTGTGGGAACAGCTATGCCAGTAGAATCCAGCTCTGAGTATTTGCTGATGAGGGTGATTACGCTGAAGAAATTAATCGTGGTGTTTTTGATTCATATGAAATAATGGAACAAACCTCAACAAAGACAGAGCGGGGAGGCTGATTTGGTCTGACAGTTTGTGTGGTGTTTTGTTGATATTTGAAGTTCTTTCTGGAATGTGAATTCCACTGTGTTCAGCACAGAAATGCAGTTTAGCCCTAGTTGATTTTGGCTAATTAAGCCAGACTCCTGAATGTTTTGATGTAAGTCAGTGATTAGAGGGCTCTGAGAGGGGTTTGAAATGAAAGCCAAACAGTTGTACCCCTGTTCCCTCTGTAGTTTGTGTGGACTTTGAGTTGAGCTTTAGTAAGGGTTCATTTCATAGATGAATGGCAAAACTTTGTGCACTTCAGTCCTGCATGGTCACCAGACACTAATGAATCTCTCTCTTTACACCTGATTGTCCTGGTGTTTGTTTTACATTCTTGTGTTTCATTGCAGCCTACATTTCTCTCAACAGAAGTGAGACGGACCCGTTTATTCTTCATTGGTTAGAATGATTCAAGATCCTTAGTTTAAATCAAAAGTAGGACCAGAACTTTTACCACATTTCTGGGATTGAGAGCAACTTTGCACTGGAGCTGAAAAACACCTGCCATGTGTGTGTGGAAAACTTCCATCAATGGTCAAAACATGGCAGTTAGAGCAGGGTTAGTGTTGTGATATATAGCACACACTTTGAGCAATTTCTTATCACATTTTTGAGGTGGGCCTCCATTTTATTGACTCTGCTTTCAGGCATTTGACCTACAGCCATCAGCACTTCTCTCCCACTCGTTATCTCTCTTTCTCTCCTGCTCCTTCACTCTTCTCTCACTCCCTTACCTACTACTCACTTTTTTTTTTCTTTTTTTTACCCCCGTCACCACCCCCACTCTCTCTCTCTCATTCCTTCTACTTCTTCACTGGTGGGAATGCCAAATGTGTAACCCTGTTGATGACCTCTCAGGGAGGTCATAAATTTTCTGTTGAAAGATAGTGGGAGCAACACAGATAGAGAAATCTAAGGATGGTAGCTAAGTGATCCATCAGACCCTTCAGTACAAATTGTAGCTGTGGTAAACACTTCCAAATACCAGCTCGACCACAAACATCTGATCTAATAATGTGATTACAGCTCTGAATATTACTGTGATCCTGTATTAATAGACTTAAGTATTAATACAACTAAATGGAATAAAGTTGGCATGTGTTACCTGTTAATCAGTCAAAAGGAAGGGCACCTTCAAACCTGCTAGTTGATGTTCTCTCCTCTGATCCAGATGGATCTGTGGCTGAACTCAACAGATGAGCTCATTGAGCCAAGCACGCACTACGAATGATTTGACTGCCTGTTATGTATGTGTGTGGAAGACTGGCTGATATCTTTAGATGGTGTGAGAGTCTGAAAATGCAGACGGGGCCTGTACGTAACACAGTGGCCGGCTCGCTCCACGCCACACCACAGCCCAACCTTTCCAGTCCCTATACATCACAACCCTGCACGTTCCCTGTTTGCTCCCAGATAATGCTATCAGAGCTGATAACTGCCCCTGACCCCCTTTCCCCACCCTTCTCACTTAGACCCTCTGGCATCCCCCACATGCCAGGCCACCGGTTTTCCAGCATCAGCTGTAATGTAGTGATGTAGTGGGGAGAAGGAGAGAGAGATGCCTGTACCCCCCCCCTCCCGGCCATCCTATCCTTTAACCCCCAAGTCTGTCTGAGCCACATGTCCAGACTGCCGCGCAGATAGGCCACACAACATTAAAGCTCATCACCACCACACCCCAATTCAATCAGCCACCGTCGGCCAGCGAGAATCCCCAGGACACCCTTCATTTCCCCCCCCCCTCCCCCGGTCTTTCTTGTTTTGATAGCTGCTGATGTCATTCCGCACATTTTTTCACAAATTAGGAGGGCTGAAATTACGGGGCCACCACGCCTCGCTTTGCCTCGCCATGTTGTGCCAGCCCGACGGGAGCTTAATCCCCAATATCAAAGTGTGGCTGTTGGCTCGAGCGTTACGGGATATGGTGGCCTCTGTCCGAACCCACCCGCCTGCTACCCCCCCCTCCTCCTCCTCCTCTCTTCTCCCCCGGCTGGTATTTGAAGTGACAAGTGAAAAGTTGAGTCTGAGTTCCAGCAGCTATGTGGGGGTGTAGGCAAGAAGAGGGGTAGTTACAAATCACCAAATGATAGAAAAGAGTTTTTAGAGGGCGAGTTAAGGGCAAGGGAGTCTCAGAGATGTCAGTTATGGCTGACTGTTTTTTTTGGGGTGGTGGAGAAGGGTATAATGATGGGAGATGATAAGATTACCAGGGGTTAGTGGTAGCTGTAGTGCTGGTGGGGGGTGAAAAGAAGCAAGGATGGGTGGCTGGGCTTGGGGAGGGGACATCTGGAAGCTTGGCGTCTGTCATGGGGGAAAGCCCTTGGTTGCCTGGAAACCAGTAGGAAACATTTGTAAATATAGCCATTGTGCATTCTAGATCTCGCCACTGATAGCAGCCTATTTATGTGAATGGTATTCAGTCCAGAGAGAACAAACTCCAACCACGTAAATGCAGGATGACAAGACAAAGGGCAAAAAAAAAGGAGCTCTCCTGCTACAAAGTGACGCTGGACATCTCATTAGGACATGTTCTAATTAAAAGAACTTCTGGTAACTACTAAATTCAAGCACAAAATGCGGTTTGACCCCTAATAAATGGAATGATAACGAGAAATTCACAGTACAAATGCGGACACACTTCCCAGGAAGACCAGTGACTCCTCGGTCCCCTGAAAGCCTGTAATTGCGGTCATCTTCGATATTGACTTTGTCATTTTTACAGCTCCTCTAGATGGTTCTCATGAGCACCCTGCCAAGAGAGCCTCATTGGAGGCAATGCAGTTAATGGTTTCAGACATTTACTCTCTGTGCCCTGCTACAATGTCAATGCCAGAACTGCCTGTGTGTATTGCGAGTGTGTCGGTGCGTGCGTGTGTGTATGTTGGAAATGACTGCCTCAGTTATTATCAGGGTAATCCTGAAATTGGAGACAGTATTAGAGTTGGGCATGTCATTCAAGGGTGGGATCCCGCCTGTGTATTGACTACCGTCGTTTCCAATTAGACAAAACATTTCCTCAAAGCCTTGCAGATCGGGGGGACTAACACAGTCCTTTTTGGATGTTCACCACAGACAAACAGGTCGTTACTGGCTAAATGAGATCTCTAGGTGATTCCAAGAATACGGATATGTCCTCCCTAACCTCCACACTCCTCCCAGCTCTCTGCTTTTTCCCTCCTTTCCCCATCCTCACCTTTGGCCCTGGCTGTTGTTTTCCCATGAATCCTCATGTAATAGGTGTGGATATTAGACTGGTTGGCCCAGTGTCGGGTGACAGTGTGCTCAGCTTTGGGCTGTATGAGACTGCAGGCCTGTCATTGCGGCCCCTCTAGACGCTGCTGATGGAGTCATTTGTTTTTGCACATTAATTCAATTCTGTCCCCAGACCAGGGTCGGACACCTGCTTTCCATTGCGGTGGAGAAGCCGGGGGAAGGCAGAGGGGACGGGGTGGTTAGAGGGCTTGCTGGGCCACCTGCCGATGTTATTACAGTAGAGCGGCACCCAGACGAACACACTCTGACAGCCTTCGACATTCATTCATATTCTTGTCTTTGTTGCTTCTGATAAATCACATGCTAACATGTCTAAAATGACCTTGTTGTGTGCTCATATTTTACAAAAGTTACAACTACATAATTAGTATGTGATAGAAATTCTGTGTGAAGTGTGACTTTTTCTAAACAAACTGCCCAGGCTCACACATGTTTGGTTAACCTTTTAATTCATCATACAGGGCTGTAACTCTGAAGTGGATGGATTTTACAGTTACGGTGCGCTGAGGCCACCTCACTCTGCCAGTTGTAGAAATTCCGTCAGTGATTTCCGCTGGTGGAGGTGAGGAGAGCTCTGGCTTTAACGCTATAACAGTCAGTCTATTGTTAGACCTGCTCACCCATGTGGAGCATGATGGTCTGTGTGGGCTGGTTCAACCCTACGGTACACTGCCCCCCAGTGCTCAACACGTCCCCGTGCCAGTAAAATGTGGAAATCAGATCCACGGTCACCTACTGTTCACTGATTCACTGACAATCATCACGACGTCGCATTTCCCCGGAGTCACATGCACGAGCGCAAAGCCAAGCACCTAAACGCACAGGCAGGTAAACAAGAACGCTTACACACCTCTATGCCACAAATGGTACGCAAATTCACACAAAGAAGAGAAACACACGTGCACGCACACAAACACACACATTCAAGAGTCACACAGGAATTACACATTAGCATCTATTAGATATGGATCTGCTCATCACCAGTAACCTGCAGCTAGAAATCCAATAGCCTCATATGATTTGAAATCTGGCAGTGTTTAGCAGCTTGGTCCCAGGCTGCCCAGTAGAGCTGTGTGTGTGTGTGTGTGTGTGTGTGTGTGTGTGTGTGTGTGTGTGTGTGTGTGTGTGTGTGTGCGCGCGCATACTTTTGCATGTGTGGTGCAGTGGATATATCTGTGTTAAATATTATTACATATTAAAGTCCTGCGCATGAAATGTCCTCAGGCGAGGCGGAGCAAAAGGTGTGAAATAGAAAGCTGTGTTTTAAATCAGGCCCTCCAGAAGTGTAAAATGATAACATTTATGGATCAAGCTTAAGGTTAAACATCCACAGTCATGATGTGCAGTGTGTATTAAGTAATTCCAGGTTCCTCCATTGTGTTTGTATGTATGAGGGGGAAAGCAGATTGTTGTATACCTGTTGTATATGCCTGCAATCAACAGATAGTTATACAGACAAGTAAACTGCGGTAAGCCAGGAGTTATACAGAGTTTTTCCCATTACAAAATACTCCATTATATAGAGCTATTCAGTCCAGACTTTACATTAGGGGGCCCTAGTTCTATAATCAGTAGCATCAGTGAATTGTGTAGTTTCACAGTCAAGGACACTGTAATTGAAATGCATTCAGCCTGCCTGCCTCTCCGTTCACTTTGAAGCTCCTACAGTACATAGCTTTCTCCTCTGACATAAGGTAAATAGGAAACTAAAAGCTGATGTAACGTGTTGCCTAGCCTGCAATCAGCCCACTTACTACTGGGACGGACCCAATCAATGCCTGCTTGTCAGCCTGCCTGCCGCCCAGATGTAGCCTCTGTCTTAAGCCCCTGCTTGTTTAAGAAAGCCCGGTCCTGGAAGTAGGTTTTGCAAACCAAGGCTTCCCCTGGAAATGACCAATTAGGGGGTAATATGGACCTGGTTTCCTCCGTGCCAGTTTGAATCGGTGCACTGGCGCTATAATGCGATACGATCTGAGAGATACATGGATGGAAGTGGTTTGGAGTAGCATGAAATGGTTCCCCTGCCCCCCCCCCCCCCTCCCTTCCTCTCTCCCCAACACCACCACCCCCTCTCTCTCTCTCCACCCTCCAGGAGTAAATTGGAGTACATAATTACTGCAATACCATGTGAGCCTAATTGATTACTGCTCCCCCTTGGCCATTGGCAGCAGATTGTGTGTCTGAACAAATCTTTAGTGACCACACATCCAGTTTAGTCTGCGCTGATCTGCCTAGGATGTAATTTCAGTACCTCTGTTTCTTTTTCGAGAAACATTCTTCCTTCAGTTCAGCTACAATGCAGCAGATGCTTTGACCTGTTGTCCGAATAAAGTTGAGGTCAGGTAAAAATGCACATTTAATTTTTCCAATATTACATATTAGCCACGGAGCATTCAAAACCAGAAAATACAGAAGATTGGGTTACATCTTTAGAAATCAATTTAAATGACTGATTGTTAGTTTCTGTAAGTAAACTTTATAGACTGATTCAACATTTCTGTATTATTGTCACGTGTCAAGGTGTACAGTATGCCTTGTCTGACTTTGTGTACACACTTAAATGGATATGCGTCTGTGTGTGAGTTTGTGTGCGTGTGCACGTGAGGGAAGCAAGGTGGCCGCTGAAATGTGGTTTCATCTCCTCCCACTGGTCCTCATGAACGTGTCAGGCATCTGTTCAGACAGCTGTCCAGTCAGGACCCTGGCCTCAGGGCCCACTGCACCTAGCCTTGAGCTCAGCACTGGGGGAATCATGCTGGTGGCGATGGCAATGAGGCGAATCTCCCCCCTCCATCTCTCTTACACTTACACACACAGTCATGACACGCACACCGATGCATGCATGATTTCACACAGGCACTAGTCTGTGCATACTGTATGTGCTCGCTCACACACACACACACACACACACACACACACACACACACACACACACACACACACACACACACACACACACACACACACACACACACACACACACACACACACACACACACACACACACACACACACACACACACGACACATCAGAGGCCTGTGGAGTAGCCTTAGCTTTTTTAATGGGGGGGATGAATGCATGGGAGGTGTAGGATTTTATCATCCCCTGAGGTGTTATAATAAAGAATTTGGAGTTTTGATGGATTGCTGCAGCTTCCTGTAACCAGTGAAAGGTTTGAATCTGTAGCCTCAAACACTGACAATGTAACCATGACGATGACATCATCATGCCTGTGCTCTCAGCCTTGAACACGAGGTGAAAAGAGCTCTACATTGTGAATCTCATCAACTCTGCAACACGCAGTCCGGCCAGTATTACCCACTTAATCGTGGACCATAAGGACTTTAGCTCATACCAGTTTAGTTCAACTCAGCCGTTTCAGTTAAGGCCAGTTCTTCCTGAGTCAGCACAGCTCAGGCCAGATTATCTCAACTGAAGTCAGCTCAGCCCAAAACAAACAAGTCACTTTAACTCTTTCATCAAAAAAAAAGACACCCCCTCTTTGACTCTGTGCTTCAACTTAAGGTTTGTTCCACCGGCCCAGCTCTTAGCCTTAAACCTAAAATATTTATCACATTTTAGGTCAAGTTTACAATCTTGAACTTGATGCGGCGAACCCAGCCAACAACAAAGAGTTTCCCACCGCTCGCCACGACCACAAATTATGTTTATAAGGGCGATCCTCGCAACTCGCCTGCTTTTTACTGTCTGTCACTCTCAAATAGAACCAGACTCCAAGCAACAACAAATAGTGAGAGCTGCTGCACAGTCGGAGTCTTTTCACACCCTGATTGAGTTTCCATTTGAAGTCAGATCCAAGCCGCCTAATGTCCTTTAAATGTTTTTTCCTAAACACAGCAGCAGTAGTCCTCGCCTCGGAGCAACTTCAAACAGCTGTCATCAGAACCTTGTTGTTGCACGTAGCCAGGAGGCCAAAAAAAAAGAAAATCCCCCTGCCCCAGAGAGGAGATTGTGATTGAACGCTGTGGCTGCTGTCAGAGATAGAAGAGAAATTGAGGTCCAGTGTTGATGTAGTCAGACTGTCTTCACTCTCTAGTTAGCACGGAGAATGATCCTCATGTCTGACCGCAGCTTGTCTGGAATTTAGGTAGTAATATGTGAGCAAAATGATGAGAAAGAGATGTTGAATCGCAGGATGCTGAAAGCACTGAGGGAACTTGTATTAAATTATAAAAGGT
Organism: Scomber japonicus; assembly: GCF_027409825.1. Classification (NCBI taxonomy): domain Eukaryota; kingdom Metazoa; phylum Chordata; class Actinopteri; order Scombriformes; family Scombridae; genus Scomber; species Scomber japonicus. Next base: position 22,579,739 of record NC_070587.1, on the reverse strand, counting down.
GACAAATGAGTAGGAGAGAAGACAAATTACATTACAGTAAGAAGATGAAAGCACCTTCTCTGTTTTTTTGTATGTTGGAAATAAGTCTGAGATCCTTTTTCTCAGTAGACGGCGAAAGAACAAAGTGAGACAGGCGAATGGTGCAGAGCTGGATTAAAACAGCACAGAGGCAGAATGGAGAGGCAGTTGTTACTTGGATGAGATGGAAGTGGCGACAGTGGTTAAAGATGATGACTTGGAGGAAAATGGACCTTGAAGGACTTTACGAGTCAGCATAGATACGTAGAGGGAATGGCCATGTTATGAACTTGTTTTGGAACATCCCGCTCTAGGAGAGCCAGGGGTCAGGACAGGCAGACACGGCTACATACAGAATCATGGAAAAGTCACTGCTGTCTTTTCACAGCCCATTGGAGTTATGATGAAGTGATTCTAAATAGCTGCTTTATTCCTGTGGAAGTCATCATCTTGTTCTGGACAGATGAGTGCTCATAGCAGCTCAGACATTTGTCAGAGGACAGTGGAGACGCAACTGGGAGGCTCGGTCATTCCTTGCTCATGGTTCAACAATGTGTCAGAAGGGTTGGTTCTATTTTTTAATGTGTAATTTAACTCTCCACCACTAGATGGGAGTGTTGCACCAGCTGTTCCCAATTTCCCCCACACACACTCTCTCGCTTGCTTGTCTTCCTACCTTTGGAAGTTAAGGTGGAGGGAGTTAGGACTTCTCAAATTGATTGTGATTGGCCTCTCTGACTGTTTTATCCTGGCACAGAGTGTCTGTCAGACACAGCAAATTGTGAAGTGGGTGCTGTAAATAAAACAACCGAGCCGCTGAAAAAACACAAGTGGAGAAGAAAGAAAAGCAGAGGGGACTGTGGGGGAAAAAAATGCTGTGATGTGTGAATTAGAAAAGAGAAAGCAGCGAATGATGGAGGTGGGCTACAATTAGTGAATGATCACAAGGGAGAGAAAAGAAGGGGGGAAAAAAACAGAAGGAGAAAGAGCAAGAGTGGGAAACCTTTCATCTGTCTTCAAACCGTCATGTTCCTTCTCCTTTGTTCGTGTCTCTTGGCCCAAAGCGGCTGGCACTGTACATGTTTCCTGACAGCTATGTGTTAAGTGGCTCAATTAAATGTTAAATGTGAAGTGGAGCGTGTTTGTTTGCACCAGGTGTAAATGACCCATTTAGGCAATCAGTGTATCCTCGTAAGTATTGAATAACTGTGAGAACATGATTGCTTTACCCACCACCTCCCCATTTAAGAAAACAAAAGTTACCTCATTTTTCAGAAATGCCACCCACACCCGTGCTTGTCAAGTACACTGGCCCACATAATGAAAGTGTATGTTGGAGCACAAGGACTTAATTGTCCAGCTTGATTAGGGAAAGAGCTGAATGTTCGATAATGAGAGACAGCATGACAAGCAATGGAAGAAGATTCTAAATTTTAAAAGACTCGTGTGAAAGCCTCGGGTGTGTTTAAGGCTTGTTAGAAAGAGCTGGAAATCTTATTTATCCAGCAGAGCCTCTCTGATAAGAAGGTGCCCTCCGGACAGCAGCTTTATCAGGTTGGGAGAAATGGACAGTGACAAACTGCTGGGGGTTGATAGTGTGATTGGGTTTTGTTTAGGATTGTGCTGTCTTCCTCGCTGTCTGCTTAGTTTTATGAGGAAACCAAGATGTTTTGTCTTTTCTCAATCAGTGAATTGTTTTCTTTGGCAGTTTCCAGTGGCACAATTGTGATTCACCTGGGTTAACCGAGGTCAAGAGAGATCACACTATGGAGATAAGTACTGTATGTTAAGCTTGTGCATGAGATGCTCCTAGCCTTGTATCTGTGCAAAATTTAATTTACATAATCATAGCTGTAGGAAGAGTAATTTTCCTGCATCTGTAATGGAAGAAGGCTTCCGCATGCAAGCTGGGTTCTGTGGCAACCCGTGAGAACGCTTCCTGTAGACTCACAAACCATGTGGAGGAGTATGATGCCAAGTGGGACAGATACACAGTATTAATCATCACAGGCTTTCCCCATCTGATTATTTTTGTTGGTTTCATGCTATAATTTTGATTGCATTGATGACGATAGCGGGGATAAGTCAGAGGTCGCGTTGACCGAATATTTTCAGTCATTGATTGAATTTCTTTTTTAAAAAGGCTGTTCCTCATTTTGACAGATTACACTGAGAGTGATCAACTGTCCAGTTGGGTGTCAAGTGCGCATATTAATTAGCTATTATCTAGTCTTGTCTTTAGTTTCAGGTGCATGACCTCATACCCAATAATCGTGAAAGCATTGATAAACGAGGTGAAAAAAGAGGGACTGATGCTGTGGAGGATGCAAGCAACAACTGATAATGTGTGGCCAGACGGGAATTGATAAATGGGTCAGGTGAGGCAGAGACAACATTCAGTGAGGCGTCACATGACAAGAAGTTTTGTAGAATCACGCTCACGTAGGTAGACACGCAAACCTTTTCAATTTTGCATAGAGAGTACATCGCAGAGGTAACTAAATCTATCAAAACAGATTCATTCTGGAGCATATGGGAATTACATTGGTGCTTTTACCCAAATGGTAATGCCAACATGCCACAATGACAATGCTAACATGTTGAGGTTTACCAGGTATGTTTACCCAGTTCATCATCTTAGATTAGCATGCTAGCATGCTAACATATGCAAATTACACTAAACACACAGTACAATTTAGGCTGATAGCAGTGTAGTTAGTAATTTGTTCATGAAGTATTTAACAAATTCAGATGTTTTGACCAGATGTTCAACAAAGGGTCACTGAATTCACTACAATTCATCCTGTGAGGGATATGAATATCTGTACAAAATTCCATCAATTCCATCACTTCCAATACATCCAATAGTTGTCAACTCATCTAGTGTCCGATCTTCACAGTCATTATGATTCATCCTCTGGGCACTGAATATGTATGTGCCTAATTTGATTGTACTAAAAAACTAAAATGTTGATGTACTGGTGTTTGAGGAGGTGAAGTCAGGGGATCACGGATGTCAGCAGGATGCATCCTCTGGAGATCTTGCATGTTTATAAAATATGTCATGGAAATCCATCAAACTGTTAGTGTTATATTTTAGTCTGGACCAGAGATTGACTTTGTCATCTCATGGTTAAAACTGCTTGGCATGGGTAAAAACCAACAGGATAAGACAACCATAACAAGTCCGAAACAATACAATTCTTAAAAAAGTCTATCCTGCATTTTAACCATCAGTCCACTTTCACTAAAAATAGGCCGTTGAAAAAGAAGATGAATCATTTATAAGTAATATCACAGGAGACCTGCGTACCTACTGAGTTCCTCAGTTACTTAAGTCAGGTACATCTGCCCAGCACATGTCAGCTTGAGTCTGCCCAATCCCTCTCCGAGTCAGGGTCTATCCTTGGGGAGAGAAGAGAGTCTCTGGGATCTGGGGCCTATTACATCCAGGTGAGGGGCTCTCAGGCCTTCATAAGCATCCCTGGACCTGTTAAAGCCACTCAGCTCTGCACTGCACTGACGCATACTAAAGCTTCATGGCCTCTGAATGGATTACCAGCTGGACTGTTTACGGTTATGGGTTTTTCACACACAGGCAGCCATGAGAATGAAGATCCTGTTTTATGGCAGATAGTTTGGTTTGTGGCAGAGCTGTTTAATTTGTACTGTATTCTTTTGTTTTATTTCGGGTTTCTCTGATTATGTTCCAACAACGTGAAGTGCATTTTGAGAGTGTGGTTTGCTAGTTACTGGAAGAGACGGTTTATTTGGAGAGGATAAAATTAGATTGCGCCCAACTGACAGAGCAAAATAACTGTCAGCGGTCGTGTTGCTGACCACACTACAAATACAAACAACGTTCAGTTTGGTATTTTTATCGCTTTGTTGATTACCCGAATTGTATTTACATGCCGCCTTGGGGAGATGTTAGTATGAGTGTATATATTATACTGAATAAGTGTCAATGACACAGCAGTCTGTGGATTTGCACCTTGTATGTAAATCTGTGTTTACATATGCGCAGTTGCTTTTTTCATGAACGCAGCTGGGTGTTCATTTGTGTTTGTGTTTGGGGCATCATCGGTTTTGCGGTTCCTGTGCCCCTGTGGGTCTGAGTCACCATTTCAGGGACTGGTGCCAAACGGCTGAGGAAATAATGTTGATGTTCCTCAAGGAGCAATTTAGTGGCCTGCCGAACTAACACCTTCTGTACGGAACTGATCTACAGTGCCTGGCAACTCCCTCACCGCCGAGCTGCAACCATCACGCAGTAATCAGCAGAGCTTTACCTCAAAGTCATGTTACCTCCATCTGGTTGGCATGAACCCAAGAACATGACTCAGAGAAAAACAAATATAGATAGATAGATGTTTGGGAAGGAGGATAAAAAACAGATACACACATTTAAGTATTATAGAAATAAATGGATGTCCTTTTTTTGGACAGGAATACACACACTTACTCATACTTTCATATTGAAAAGTTAATCCATTCCCTTAAAAGCCTAATTCACCCGCTGTATTGAGTCAATTTGAAGAGCAATGAGCTATAAGACCTCAACGGAGAAAGTGAAAGTTAAAAATAGCAAGCAATACATGTATATATACACTCACATCGTCTGATATCAAAGATGTCAACAAAAGTGCCAAATGGGCTTAGGGACAAGCACTTTAGGAGTTGCTCTCCAGCACTGATATAAAAGCCAAGGTTAGAAGCATTTTGGATGAAGAATGGCTGTTAATGCGGCTGGGCATGACAAAGAGAAACAATGACGGCTGATTTATCACAGAACAGAAGAGAGATTTACTCTGGCATTAGAAAATCTCCTCAAATTTACAGGCTGGGAAATTCTCTGTCTTCATTATCTAATTTTGCTCGATGTAATTATTCATTCGCTCGTTTTACTTCACATTGAAGACATTAGCAAGCTGTTCCATCAGTCTTACAGACTACAGACTTAATCCGATCCTATAAGCATCACATTTGCCCATCCTTTAACAGTCAAATATACCGTACATAAGGAACGGTCAATGAGAATAAAGAGGAAGCCTTTCCTGCCGAGCATGCACTGGAGTAGAATACACTGAAACAATGGCTATAGTGCTTTGGGAGATTCTTAGAAAGTGTGACATTCAAATCCATTTTTCTCTCAGAGCCGCACGCAATCCTCATTTTGCTGATACTGGGAGAAATTTCTTGCACATATCACCAAAATGTCAGCTTTTCAAGAAGAGGAATAGCTTTGTTTCTTAACATCCATCCAATTTGGAGTTTATATAATGAGATTTGAGGGGTTATTCACAAGCCCGGGCCATTGTAACATTTCCTTAGTCTATATTAATTTTTTTTTACCTGACAGCATCAAACAGATAAACCAGGTAAACTCTGTTGCATCGCCTGGTTACACACATGCACACCCGACTTCACTATTCACTCCGATCAACAGATTCCTTTTAGGTCCCTCAGGAGGTGTTGTGGCGAGTGAGACTAAAAGTTTCTGACTGGAAGAAAACAAGACTCCAGACAAATCAAGTCAAATAAAGAGGGAGTAGTGGAGATTGGGGGGGGGGGGGGGGGTGTTCAGCGAGGGAGAGATGGCACAACAGGAGGGAGGGGAGAGGGATAGACTATTGAAGGGAGGAGCGTGGGAGTCGGGGAAGAGTACAGGCTGGAGGTAGACGAGCTGGAATAGAAGGCATCTGAGGTGAAGAACGGGAAATGTGAGCAGGCCAGGGTGGTGTAGGGAAGGCAGAACCAGGTGAGTCACTACATCCCTCCTCTAACCTCCTCTGCTGGAAAAAAAAAGGTGCTTCTAATACAGCAACCAGCTCACTGCGGATCTACTCGTTTCCACAAACAAAAGCAACTAGACTTTAAAATCAGGTCAAACAGTAGGCGGGATGTGGGAGAGGAGTAGGAGACTGTATTACATAGTGTACATTCTCTTGAATAAATCTGAAACCTCTCCTTGATATCTCGTCATGCTCTGAGGCACTCTGAGGCCATTTTTATAATTGGACTAATATGAATAAACAAAACAGCTCTTTTCACTGATCCCTAAGCTATATACATTCACTCTACTCTCATGTTTAAAATCCACCAGCCCCATCTACTCAACCTAAATTGTTTTAAGTGTGGATTTAACAAGGTGCTGGAAAGCTTCCGCAGGTGTTTTATTACACTGCTGGAAAATTGTTTGTGCTGAATCTCATTGTAGAGGTTCTTTAGCTGGTAAAGCCCTGCGGTGTGAACATGCTTGAGAAGACAATTAATCCAACTAATCACATGTCCACTGTAGCTGACAAGGTTGTGAATGTTTGACAAGTTCAGCTTACTGAAATGCCGCCCACGTAATTGTGACTGGCAGATTTAATATGCACCTGTGAGCATTAATAAGTCTTGCTATTTTCTCCTGACCTCTCACAGGTCTGCTGCTTCTTTCTTTTTCTTTTTTTTAATGTTTATTGCACAGTTCTCCATTGTGTTGCGCATAAAAATCCCATCACAACAGCTGTTTCCACAATGTGTGAAGCAGCCTGTGAGGAACTGCTAATTATCAGTTAGATTTAATCTTGCTTGTATTAAACATTTTGTCCCATGGTCATGTTTAATTCTAACATCAGACAGAAACAAAACCTTGTAGCTTTGTTCACATGTGTTGTACTTAATCTATTTTTTATTATTATATGACTCATAGTAAGGAGCTGCAAGTATCTGCATACATGGTATAGTGATGCGTGAAGTATAGTCCCTGCCATATCTACTGTATGTGTGGTGTAGAGACAATCATTTTTCTCTTACATTATTCAACAGGTTAAGTTAATTTCATGATAACCCTCCTGGTGTTCATCTGATATCTATTCCAAGTAGTTTTTACAACCAGCTTTGAAAAATCCAGTGAGAATTGATCGAGGCTGCAGCTGGAAGGGGAGCGATCTGCACCTGAGGGGAGTTGAACATGGTTATTGTACTTTTGTGCCACTGCTGAGCTTGAACCGCGTTCACACAACTGTTCCTATCTGAAAATGAACAGATGGCACAGCCTCAAAACATGCAAAGTAAGCAAAATGCCAGCAGAATTCCCATGTGAAAAAGTTGTATTAAAGGCGGTAAGAAATTTTGTCTGAATTTGGGACTGTAAGTGGTGATACTGTGTAACAGATAAAAACATCTATCATTTAGCAGCCAAAGCACTGATGTGAAAAACAAGACCTGAGAGGAAAAATAGCAATCAAAATTTTGAAGTCATGGAAAGAAGCTAAGTGACCAGTGACATGTTGGTGTGTACAGTCTGTTACTGCCAAAAAAGACAGCCACATCATTCTGACTCCAGCACCTGAAACTACAAGCTCCCGGTAGCTTATTTATTATTAGACAATTAAGTTTAAATGTGCTTTTTGTAGCTTTTACTGGTAGACTAAAATTGTGTCACGAAATGATCTGCAATTGTGTGAGCGTGCAGTCAGTGATCATCTAGAGCTAGACTATACCTCATGCAGGGACTAATCAGAAAGCTGTGGAGAAGATGGCATGCACACTCAAACAAATCATACCTATTTGACGTAAGTGCATCAGTAAATCAGTCCTTGAAATGTAATACGTAAGTTGTGTTTTCATTAACCTTTCATTTAGGTTCTTGAATGACTGATGTACGCATTTATAAAAACACACTGTGAGCTGCTGCTGACACACATGAATTCCTTCCATTGTGCAGTCTGTCCAAAAATGGCATTTCCTGTGTGCTCTCTGGCTTTTATAAAGTAGAATGTAACATCCAAACAAACCTGATCCCTTTGTCACATGTAGTATCGCTGTATTTTTAATAATTGGCTTAATATTCGCAACAATTTCTCTGTGTATCTTTGCCTCTTGTGTCCTGGACGCTCACTGTCTCTATCCTGTTGTTTTGTGGTGAGTGGGCAGTGGGCAGTGGGCAGCGTGCAGCGGGGAGTGTGTGTGTGTGGGTTTTGGTGGGCAGTGGCACTGTTGATGCTACTGCATATGTGGGCAGACTGACGGCTTAATAAAAACAACCTCCAGCTTTGCGGCTGTTGAGCATGACTGCCTCTCATCATGATATTTTCATAATAACTGCCTCTTAGGGGAATTGTATCTGAGAAGATTAAACTGCTGTATATTGCAAATGTCATTGTATTGCTTTTTGGTGCATGCTAAGACAAACTTAGGAGTGTGGGAAAATGAATTTCTATTAATTATCATGAATAATCACCTATGATTCAGTCTGCTGCATGATGTATTAGGCATCATTTCTAGGAAGATAACAATGCTTGAACTTTCTTAAAATACATTCGAGATAGTAAAGGATGATTATGATTTCACCACGTCATATCCTGTTGTGTTACATATAAAGACAGTACATGTCCTGACACGTACACACATAATATGTTTTGTTACACTGCAACATGGCCAGATCTACCATATGGGCTATCTGTGCAAGTGCCCAGGGGCCCTCAAGCAGAAAGGGGCCCTCAATATAATTTGTATTTTTCGGGCTCCCCAGAAATATGAAACAAAGTTTGACTCATTGTTGTCAGAAACCTGGTGTGTCTAAAACAAATTAGAGTTATACGGTTTCCTCCCAACAGGAGTAGAGTTGTTTTGGGGACATGAGCTCCAGTGCCTAGGGGCCCCTGAAGGTACTAATGCAGCCTTGCCCTGCACCATTGTGTGATATACTCTTTTGCTTGTATGTTCTCGTACATTAAGTCAGTCACAGCGGGGGTTTTTTTGGCTGTGTATGTGTCTTTGGAGTGCACGCAGCAGTCCGAAGATACCCCTCAAAGTTTTTTTCTGTACTTTGTGGTGTTTGTGTGTGTGTGTGTGTGTGTGTGTGTGTGGGTGTGTGTGTGCGTGTGTGTCTGTGTACTTTTTGTGTCTCTGCTAACCACTGAGAAAATGTCTGTCTCTGCTGTGGTGGCCTTCAGCCAAGCCTCTCATTCTGTGTTATACTGTGTGTGTGTGTGTGTGTGTGTGTGTGTGTCTGTGTGTGTGTGTGTGTGATTCTGTGCAAGATTAATAGATATAGAGACATGACATTGGTTTGAGAGGTCACAGTCTCAGTGGCTGAATGAGAAAGTGGAATTAAAAATATGGTTCAGAGCCTGAATGACATATGGCTGTGTATGTTAGGAGAAGGACAAACACTCATGTATTATACTTTTCTATTTTGTCCTTGTTGAAGTTGAATTAGTGTTGTTGTTTTTTTTAAGTGGAGCTACAGGGTGATTGAATTTTCTACAGCTGATTAAGGTGTTTCACATCCCATCAAGAAAATAGAAAATCTAATTACTAATTTGTAGAATATGGTTAGTGCCTAACTCCAATTTCCTCTGTTCCAGTGAATGTTTAGCAGAGTGGGGACATCTGTAGTTGTGAGTCATTAATTACCCACCTTATTCTTTGAAATAAACCTCATAAATTGTGAGAGACAGTTACTGATCCTTTGATCCATACGAAGTGTCCCTGGTAACAGCAACAAAAATACTTTTTATTTTAATTATATACTAATTGTAATCTATTAGAATGTTTTAATTGTTTGTGGACACCAATCAGCAGCCTAATTAAACATCAAAGCCAAATAATTATGAATTAATTTCTAACACATTAGTCTTCTCTGCCTCAGTGGAGATAGAGAAGGTACATGCATTTATACAGCGCTTGTTGCCTGCCTTACCTCATTTTATTCTTTGTCAGTGTGTATTTATTTGTCTGTATAATAGGTGTGTAATAGTGTGTGTGTGTGTGTGTGTGTGTGTGTGTGTGTGTGTGTGTGTGTGTGTGTGTGTGTGTGTGTGTGTGTGTGTGCTCATTTTTCTTTTATAACAGGCACAAGAATAATAAAATAAATTCCCAGTAGATAATTCTTGGCTTTGTGGCTTTTAGAGACAATTATGTATTGGTCTCGGGGTTAAGGATTTAGATTAGAATTAAAGGATTTATTCACCCAAACAACAACAAAAAGCCAAGTTTTCTCACTTATCTCTAGCAGTATCTTGCTATGTGACCAGTTTTGAGATGTTCATCCCTACCTCAACACAATAGGGAGGTATGGATTTTTATTTGTGGTGCTCACAGCATCAGAAAATGTACTAAGCGGCAACATCTTCTTCTTTCTCCCCTAGAAACAGTGCCTCTATCAGACAACATGCTGTAAACAGTTTCCACTTCAACCGTACCATTAATGTTCTGTGACAAGCAAGTACATCGCTAATAGACGATTCTGCAAACCCTGGAATAAGCTCTAGGTAACTATTTTTAAATGACATTGCCATCGGATGGAAAATAACAGAATGGTTGAGTTAAAGAAGGTAATGCGGTTGTAGAAAATAAACTATTGTTATATTTAGGAGTTCAGCAATGGAAGCACAAGGTTATGGGTAGGGAAAGATAATGGATTTGGTTAAAATAAAATTGGCACAAGTTATTGGCATGTCTGCTAAATGTAATTCTTTCTTTAATTCTTATTTCCCACAAACAAAAAGCCTGTTGTGGAGACAAAAATAATGTCTTAATACTTGGAATAATAAACCTTGTGATCTTTGTAATTTGGGTGAATAAACCCCTTAATAAACACAGGCACTTTTAGATAAGGCGGACATATGCATAATTATCTGTGATTGGATCAGAGTCATATCTCTGATCTGCATAGTAGATAAGCATAAAATAAAGCTCTGTAAGTCCTATAACACCTAGTACTTCTCTGTGTCTTATTATCGCTCCCAAAGACTGGGTTTCATCTTTGGTGTTTTACCAAGTCAGTGAATGCACTGATCAGACTACAAATAAGTATATGATCTGTTCTTTTAAGGGTCATTTCCCTCACCATATTTTTCTTCTTCTACTAGCGGAGCTTTCATAGTGAATTTTACAGAATTGTGACTGGACACTCACAGGCTTTGGCAGCAATGGAACAAACAAAACAAAACAAGAGCATGTGTGACTTTTCTATGCGTGCTGCCGATGAAAGCTGCTTCAACACTTGGCAAACATGCAGGAACAGTGAGAGTGAGAGTGTGAGTGAGAGTGTGTGTGTGGTGTGTGTGTGTGTGTGTGTGTGTGTGTGTGTGTGTGTGTGTGTGTGTGTGTGTGTGTGTGTGTGTGTGTGTGTGTGTGTGTGTGTGTGTGTGTGTGTGTGCGCGCGTGCGTGCCTGCGTGTGTGTGTGTGTGTGTGCAGGGACAACTATGGACAAGTACTGGCAGGTAATTAGTTTCTTTTTAAGGATGTGCCTAATCCTCTCTCCCCTCCTCCACTCTCCTTTCCTCTTCTCTCATCTCCTCTCTTCCACTCTCCTCTCCTCTCTCCACCTGTCCTCAACAAGTTCAGAGGACTTGCACCCTGGGCTCTCACACCAGATCCCTTCATCATCTTTGGCCTGTTGTCAAGCTCATCCCTCTTTTCCTTCAGCCCACATCGAGTCTTTCACACCTCTCACAAACTAATTACCAACGCTATCATCTCATCTTCAAGAGTGAGGCAAAGAGAAACGATAAGAGGATAAGAGGAGGGATTGACAGAGAACACGGGCAACCTGACAGAGAAAATGAGTGACAAGATGGTGGAGAAGCGAGGGAGGGTGTGAGAACGAGGGATGGGCTGAGCCGTGCAATAATTCAAACAAAGGAATTCTGTGAAAGGAGCTGAAAATGAAAAGGAGGAATGTCAGCGACAGAAGACAGTTCGTGAGGCATCTGACAATTGATGCTGTCATTTATTTGCTGTGCCACCCACCATCCTATCTGCTTGGGTGTTTTCAAGATACTGTGGCTAGAGAGACAAGACACTATATACACACACATACACACACACACACACACACACGCACATTCTTCTCATGAACAAAATGTATTACAGTGTTTCACGCCAAACTATTTAAACTCCTTCTCAATCAGTGGACAAGTCCCAGCAACTATCATGGCTAAAAAGCCTACAGTAAGGCTATAGACGGTGTCATTCATTACCAATTACAGCTGCTGAGAACGCACGAGTAGTGACTCCCACCTGTGAGCGCCTGAATGAAGACAGATGAATAGATGAGACTAAAAAAAATCTCACAAACGGAAGAGGCACCATTGTGTAAGAGATTTGGTGTAGAGGAGCAAGTGTAGGAGGTTAAATAGAAGCTGTGTGCTCAGATTTAACCTCAAACCAAAATAATACTTCTTATGTTGGTATCTTTGTCTTACGGGTTGACTTTTCCAAAAACAGCAATGCATCACACTCGGTGCACTGAGGCCGTAATCTGAGTGGAGTGCATGTGCAGAATATGAGCGTGGGCATGTCAATTTGGTTATCAAGTGTGTACTTGTCATATTGGTTGTTTTGTTGAATCAGACCTATGACATCTGCCGGACTGTCAACTGTAGATTCCTGTAATCCACTCTTTGTACAACCACTCTCTTCACTCAACTAAGAGCATCTTAACACTGTGATCTTTCTCTTTCTGTGGAATATGCCGAGGACATTGTTGTTACTTTCAGATGTTTTTTGAGAAGTGTGAGACTGAGATGTGGATGACCCACAGTTCATACTCAGGAGTTATAAAACAGCTCTGTGGGTGGACAGGCAATGCCACGCTGCCTGAGCTCTTTCACAGAGTTGTCTTATGGTATCACTGAGACTTAACTTGGAAAAAGCCTCTACTACCAGTCTTAGTCCCCAAGGTGTCCCCAGGCCTTAGCTGGCTAAGACATTGAAATGATTATAGTCTGCACCGGCCTGTGAAAATTAACAAGGTTTTAGTATTTCTTAAACTTTAATATGTGATGAAATTTAAGGAAATCGGAGGATTCTGATTAAATATTACTTCATTATGGATGCATTGTTGATTTGAGGCGCTTAATCATACAGTAAAAGTATAATTAACCAAAATTGGGAATAATAATCAAGTTTCCCCAATGTCTCTTTGTTTCCTGTTTCTATGGGAGGGGAGGGGGGGTTAAAGACTTTGGTACTAATTTCAATGGCTGACAGAAAAGTTGCATTTAACATTTGTGAAAACATCAGTAAAAATGATTGTGAAGTCAAAGTTGAAGTCATCATGTACCAAGATTGAAAATGTGATTTGGGGGCTTGATTAAAGTGCAGTGCCTCAAATGTAACATTTGCATCTGCAGAATACATTTATTTTTTTCCTATGCATATGCTTTAGTTGTAACCTTCCATCTTACATGATTACATTTAACACTCATTCCCCAGGCACTCAGGTAACAGAGCACTGCTGACCTTCAGCAAATGAAACACAAGAGAAAGAAACAAAACATGAAAACAAATTTCATTAACAGCCCATCAATCATTTGGCTCACATGATAACTCTAGACTCAACTATTAACACTGTGCAAGTGCGCTGTGTCCCTGATGATTGTATAAGTTTTGTTTTTTACCTGCATTTAAATGGCAGAGGATTACACTGCCTGTGTTCACCTCTTCTTTTTGTTTCAGGTAGTCTAATTTGGTGCACCTGGTGCTCAGCAATTACTGTGGCTCGTAGCTTCCATTAAGTGCTGTTTGTCTCATTCTGTTTGTTTCATACAGTTTTTTCCCTCAGGAGTAAGTTAATGAAACAGTTTGGTAATGGCTTCCTTTATTATTTTAACTGGGTTCACTTATTCTCCCTGTTTATTCACTGTTCGAAGTGAGTGGGTTTTTTCTAAGAATTATCATATGCAGTATGCAATATGCAAGAACTGTAAAAGGTTTCCCCATATAGATAGATATTTTATAGATAGATCATTTTTGGTATTTATGGAAATAACAACCAAAAATACCTAAATTATATACAATCACAAAGACCAAAAATAGAAACAATCCTAGTATATAAATAAATAAGAGATAAAGAGTCAAATTATCACAAATTATAACATATTGCTAATGAAAAAAACACAGAAATAAATTGTGTTATAATTTGGTAGTGTGACTCATTTTACTTTTGGCATCATTAGGCTTCCACAGCTGCTCCTCCTACCTCAGGCTTTCAGTGTAGAGACCTGAGGTAAACCTCCCCCTGCTCTTCTCCTACTTCTGTGAGATCTTTTCAGCAGGTAGAAGCTGCAACAAGGTTAATGATCCACATGTGACATTATTAAAAAAAAAAAAAAAAAGAGCGATAGAAAACCGATCGTCTTTTTTTTTTTTTTTTGGTGCGCATCCTTAATATTGCTCCGCAGACAACATTCACCATGACGAGAACGTTTTAATCTCGCAAGATCTCGTCACACCCCTATTAATTGATGATTGTATTGCCCTGCCAATTTCCCTTTTTTACCTGTGTGTGCAGCAGGTGGGATGGTTTACTTTTTCTCCATGTATATGACATGCATTGAATATGAGTTGGTTATTATTTTGTTGGATGCTGATTGTATCGCCCCTGTTCACAGTGGATGGCTGTCTGATTGCTTCCCCCGTTACCTTTACATGTACAAGGACACCAGAGGGAGGACCTCAAAGAGTTCCCCCACAGGAGAATATTGATCATCAACCTGATGTTTCTCTCTCTATGCTCTCAAAAACTTTAACCAGGTGCTGGTCCAAAGAACATGAAGCACAAAAGAAAGTAAGTAAGTCTGCACACTGTAGCTCCCTTGTCAAATAGGGAGCTACCAGGTGAGTGACATTAAGCAAACTGCTCTTCTTCAGACTAAAACTAAATATATAGTCACCATCTTAAATAGATAGGCTCACTGGTGGCCAAAGAGGCATTGGTTCCCTACACTACTTTGCTTGGTTCACAGCCACCTTGGCACTGCCAGTAAGGGTGAGCCTTCTCTCCCAAGCAGAGAGTCAGGTATGGCACCCCGTACCAGTCGTCCTGCAGCACTGGGCTTGGCCCCTTTTCAGTCCCTCTCTCAAGGGTTAGATGAGGCTGTCCTGGAGACCATAGGGAACGCAAGGGCTAACTTCACTTGTGCCAACTATGCCCAGAAGTGAAAGATGTTCTCTGTATCATGCCAAAATAGGTGGGAAAATCCAGCCATTTGCCCCATCGAGCTGGTTCCCTACTTTCTTCAGTCACTCTTAGACTCAGAAATGGTGACTAGCACTATTAAAGGTGTACACTGCACTATATCTCTCCTCCATGAGGCAGCGGGGGCTCAGTCAGTTCATTAAAGGAGCTTACTGTCTGCAACCGGGCTCTCAGAGCTCCATTGTAAGATCTCCCTTTGGTGATTTGAAGATATCTGACTCAAGCTACTTGAACCCATAGAGCTGTCCAACCTTATGTTTCCGTCTTAAGGTTTCCTCTTGGCTATATGTTCTGCCAAGAGTGTGAGTGAGTTACATGCTATGTAAGTGAGGAATGTTAGAGATGGAAGGCTGATAACACAGCTATGCCTCTCTGGCTGAATCCCTCATATCTGCCTAAAGTGGTAAACCCTCAGATGCTAAAACAAGTGGTTGAGATCAGCACATTTCAACTTGATCCAGCTCTCCCACAGGAGGAAATAGACCTAAACATTCCCCAGTCTAAACAGTGTTTATTCCATTGGATTGTTAACACTGTCTGAGGCCTATTCTAGGCAGAACTTCCCAGTCCTGGGTAATCTGGTAGCCCTCTCCTCCAGAAATGTAGCCACTTCCTGGGCCATTTTAAAAGGTGTTCCTCTTTTAGCACTCAACAACAACAATGTCCCAATGTCAATGTCCACTGAGGTGTGTTTAAGAACAAACAGACACTTTTTTTTAGCCATCATAAAAAAAGTCAAATCTATCTTCTTTAATAATTATTCTCAAACATGTGATGCAGTGCAACTGGTGGAGGACAGTTTGCTTCTGAAAATACATGAAGGCAACAAAAGCAAATTTATGCAACAGCATGGATGCACCTTTCCATCAATGCCGGATGCTCATTATGTTCCCTTCTCTGTCATTTGACTAAGCCTGTCCCTCTGAGAACCACATGAATTCTAATCAGGTTTCAAATGGCCTTGATTTGTGCAATAAGAGCAAAATATTATCTTAACATCACAGTGTCTGCACATTCTGTAACTTACTAGTTTCAAAGACTGCATTTGAAGTTTATTTGTGTTGATGTTCTTTAGATTCATAGATACTGAAGACGGCTTACAGAGCTGTTTGGGGGGTTTTGTGAATAACATCTCGTGTGTGGATGAAGAACTGCTGAGCATCCAGCTCACAGTTGATTGATCAAACCTTGTGTAAGATTTGTGGAGTAATACAGTAGCTCATTAGTTAACTGGCACTGTGCTGAGAGACCAGTGAAAACATTTTATTCTTTGACAGATATGAAATATGGCAGTTGACTGCCTTAAGTGAGATATCAGCTGATGGGGTGATTTTTGGTTAGGGTTGCAAAATTCCGGGAATTTTCAAACTTGGAAACTTTCCATGGGAATTAACGGGAATTAACGGGAATAAACTGGGAATTTACTAAACTGAAGGTATGTTCTTATTAGGGAACTTAAATATAGTTGTGTAAAATAATATTTTAGCATAATCCTGACTAAAACAACCAGATATCGTGCAGTACAGTTGAATATCTTTGCTATCACATGCTCACATAGCACACTGTTTACTGCAGGGCTACTGAGACCACGCCCCCTACATGCACTGTGCATTCCTCCATCACATGCACAGATGATTTCTACAATCCTAGACCACACTTTTGAGCCCAGAGCACACAACTTGAAGCCAGACTTTTGAGCCTGTGGTTTTGATGACATTATATGGTAATATATTTAGGGATATTTTTATGTGTAAGTGCTATATTTAGCCTTATGGTGTAAAAAATAAAACTGGTCAAAACCAAATAAACCACAATTTATACAGTAAATATCACTTTAACAGACAGGAGTGAAACTTTGATGTTACTAGTTATATCATTTGCACCTAAGTAAATAACAATAACTAATAGTTTTAAAAACATCTTGTATATTTTGGATTTTATGAGTTGTATCTCCACCAGGATACATTGGACACATCCCCCTCAGGGATGTGTAGCTTTACAGACACATTGTTGTATTTTTTCAGAGTTGTGTGTGAAACCATTAAGAATAATAACATTTAGTTGCTTTTTTAATATTAAATTATAAATTCTTGTATAATTTAATGTAACTTCAACAGCTCAGGGACATCAAGCGACATTGTGCACCTTTTTTTATCGTCAACTTAAAATAATGTTTTTTAATGAAGGGGTGGACTTTTTTTATCCAATTAATCAATCAAATGATGATACCTTTCCACTAAATTACCCTCAGTTGCCGTAAATTCCCATAAATTCCAATAATTCCCATAATTCCCATGGAAAGTTTCCAATTTGGAATATTTCCAAAATTCCCCAGCTTAACTTCCCATGGAAATTTACCGGAAACTTTCCGGAAATTTACCGGAAACTTTCCACCCCTTTGCAACCCTATTTTTGGTAACTCCTTATCATGCTGAGTAACAGTGAAAATCAGCAGTGTGTTTAACACTAATCATTCTGCAGGTCAGTACTACAGACTACTAGATTGCTGTCAGGGTTTTGAAGAGTGTTTCCATGAAAGATATCAAACATGATACCACCAAAACCTTCATTCTGTTCATCCCATGTAGCAGGTGTTACTGTACATCAAACACTAAAGAGTGTAGGAGAGCAATATGAACTTAATGAACTGATTTGTCCATAGCTTTTTGCTGCCACCCTCTTGAATCTCATCACATCCTTTCAGGTGGCGTAAATCCAAAGCCACACTTGCCATTCTTCATTTGAGTGTTGAATCATTCTAAATTGGAAGTCAACCAACCGAGAGTTCACTGAATGGAGATGAATGCTTTGGAGAAATGTGATTTAAATCATTTTGGATATGGTCTACGTGCTTTAGAAGCATGGAAAATCTCTCCTTCTCCACCTGTCTCTATTTCTACATGTCTTTCTTCTTGTCCTTTCTAAATGTTATACAGTACATTATTATGTTATGAGACATGTGGCACAATGGAAGATGACGGACATGATCTTCATTTCTTTTATATAAGAAAAAGGAGTGGTGAAGCTAAAAAAAAAATCATCCCAGCCAGCAGTGGAGTGGGAAGCTGTTTCCTAGGGAACGTGTCAGATTGTAATGATATTGTGGGATGGCTGAATGTGTGTCATACATGCAGCCGCACTGATGTGTCCTATAGATTGAAAGAGGGCCTTCTAATGACATTCTACTTTTTACTGGAATGAACGGCCACATGTATTTCCTCTGGGGACTGTCAGAGAATAATGTCCCATTAACCGCTGACGGATTACCATGATGAAGAACAGGACTGGAAATGTTTCATTTAATTGATTTTTATAATAACAATCTCAGGTGGCAACTGGACCTTTACATGTCATAAAAGTTAGAAAATTGTGGTCTCTTACAGTCTTATTTTTCTCTGTATTGAACTACTATCTTTCACCCACATAAGGCCTCAGTATCTGGGTCATTGTATAACTATGAACTCCAAATTCAAGGTGGAGGCTTTTTTTTTTTTTAAAACCTAAACGTCAGAGGCAGCAGTCTTTGAGATGAGACAGCTGTCATCATGAAAGAAAGTTTGCTCATTTTCATGCGTAGTGGACAGTTCACCTTCATGCTGTGTTTGATTAGTTTTTCTAGGGCGGCTGAGCTCAGTGCACGCAGACCTCTATCTCAGAGTGATAAGACTTATACATGTATGAGATGGAAAAATAAAGAGATACAAACATCACAGCGCTTGCAACAAATATATCTTAACTGTCATGTGTTTTTGGACTGTATATTCATACATTTTTGGCAGGAACATACTGTACACGGGGGAAAAGGCAGTGGTTTGGACACAATAAAAAAAAACACACGAGTAGAAATACACACATGAATTTTAGGAAATATTCCAACTGCAGTGGCTTGTAAAACGGTTAACACAGCCAGGAAATCATGCTCATTTCAGCCTAATCCTAAAACAAAAACACTGATGGCTATGTTCCTGCTTATGTGTTGGTAAGATAAGAATCAGCACAGAAATACAAATGATGACACTGCTTTTGATATGATTTCAATGACATTTTATGGCTTTTGATCCATATTTTATTAGAGGTGTATGTTCTCACTTGAATCTGATGAGGTGACGTGTGCAAACTGTGTGACGTGTGCAAACTGTGACTGGCTAGCACATGATGGTTTTGTTAGACATGTCATGGCAGAAAAACTTGAAATATAACTTTGAAATTGTATGTTATTTAGGTTGACCAATCACAAGGCTGCTGCCCACTCTGCGGCATTTCTTACTGGGGCACTTAAATGGAACAAAATTACATCCAATATAATTTTGTTAACTTAAATATCTGCCATGATTATGGTCTGTTGATATATGAAGCCTGGTGACCTCATGTATGTGTCAGTTTAGCGCCATCAACCTGCAAAGGTCTAAACAGCCAGACCAAAAACAGCTGTGTGGGTGTGAAATGCAGTAACATGTAATGATTAAATAGTTTCAGGTGGGAAATGTGTGTAAACTAACATTGGTATATCTGAGGCTTTTAAAAGTCGTCATAATGTGACACAATTGTATGTAAATGACAGAATTGAACTGAAGAGTTAATCGAGCTATGAGCCACAAACATATTCTATTACGCTGTGAACACGCCGAAGAGCGACAAAAAGTGGCACGCCGCAAAAATATCATTTTTCTGCGGTGGGTGGGGGTTTATTTTCATTTCTGTCATTCTGTGTGCCGCAGACTGATGTGAACCAAAAACATTACTGACATATCTCATGTTCTCTAAAGTGAGATACGTTGCCAAAGATATGTCATTCCACTCAACTTTATTTTTTCAATCTAAATAATATCCTTGATAAGAGATTATTTGCACCATGGTGAGACGTTTCGCTCTTTCTGTTATTCTGGTTTTGTGGAGTAAAAGGCGCTGCTCTGCCCGTCTGTGGGTGCATCACGGACTGGGAGTGATCATGATGTCACCAATGTGACATAAACAGACCGATTCATCACTTGTGTGTGAGATGATGTTGAACTGAAAAATTATCCAAATATTGACCCACATGCAACTATAACATCTCAGTTCAAAACTCACTAGTCACACTGAGCAGACTGGAGATCTCTGTCCATACAGCTTCTGTTTTCTGCATCTCTAAACTGTACATGTTGTGTCTATGTGTTGTGTCTATGTGATGTGCAGAAAAAGTCACAATAAGTTTATCTTCCATTGTTAAATGTGTTTTTGGGCGGGAATACATTTATTGAAACATACTTCGACACATCACATGACTCTGTGTATTGATTAGCTGCAGGTGTTCTCTCTCCACACTTTGCAGCAAAAAGTTAAACCATTCTCACCTTTTTTTGGGGGGGCTGTGGGGTGGGGTGCACTTCGCTGCAGACAACCCGCCCCTCTTCCCCCCCAGTGTGGCCACTGCGAGATTCCATGTACATTGCATGGCAGCTCGCCGCAGGCCGCTTTTCACCGCTCTTCACCGCTCTTCAGTGTATTCACGGTGTTACGCTTCACCGACCTCAACCCACTTTCTGTTAAGTCCTGGTTTCAGGGCCTGTTACTATGCATGCTGGCTCACTTTTTGTTTAACTGTATGACTATAATGTTTGTGTGTGTGTGTGTGTGTGTGTGTGTGTGTGTGTGTGTGTGTTTTTTTTACCATGAAGTCAAAATGTCTGCTGTAAAAAAAAGGCCTATTGAGAAACATTATACAATGGCTAGTTTTCAACTATAACAATGTACTGTTTGTAACAATAATGTGGATTTTGGTAGATTTTCAATCTATTTTGAGAGTGCACAATTTTGTTTGGAGAAAGGTGTCAAATCAATTAGGAATGGAGTGACTATTGCAGATTTCCTGTGTGCATGCCTCTGAGAAAGAGAGAGAGAAAGAGAGAGAGAGAGGGAGGACTGGAGTCCATCAGGAGAGCTCTGCCAGAGTAAGATAAGACATGCATGTATAATCCTGCTGCTGTTAACCAAGCAGCCAGTCTGTCTGCCAGACAGTCAAAATACACACAACAGCCAGTCAGTGATTTGACCTGCTTAACACTGCTGTTACTTTGCCTCACAAACCTCACTGATTTAAACTCAAGTATATATTTTCAAGTGTTTGTCTATCTGAGTAACTACGCCAGGATGTTTGATTTCCTTTTCACCCAATTCATACTGCTGACGCCGAGAGGGAATTTGTGTAAAGAGATGAAAATGAATATAACTTCAAGCAGTCTGTTGTGGGACGATCCAGTTCTAAAATAACACTTTCTCTGACAGCAGCAGATGCCACACACACACACATATACACACAGAGTCGAGTTTCCATCACTTCAGAGGACATTACATTAACTTAGGTTCATTTCCTGAAGACTTGCACACATGCATAACCCCAAACTAATCATAACTTTAAACCGAGGACATTCTTTTGGTCCCTATAAGAGAGGCGAGTCCCCACAAAAGGACTGTGTAAACAGATATGCGTCTCTACAAGATGAGGAATATCTGGACCACACACACACACACACACACACACACACACACACACACACACACACATATATGGTTACCTAAGTCACTTTTGGGGTATTTACATAAACTTACATTCATTCACGAGAGACTTACCCTAACACTAATCCTAACCCCTACTTGCCTAACCCTAACCCTTACCCTAGCCCTAACCTCAACCACTGGTCCAAAAATCAGCATTTTACCAGTTAGGGACATGGCTTTTTGTCCCCACTTGCACAAACTGCCCCCAATCAATTGGTCTTCGGTCTGGTTTTTGTCCCTGAAAGTGGTTTAAGTCACACCCACACCGAACACACATACACGTAGCTACTGGCAGGGAAACAGCAAGTTCTACCAGTCAGTGTTAGGTGGAGCAGGGGGTGCAGATGGGCAGAGACGGGCAAAGACAGGTTTTAATAGCATATTGATTCCACAGACCTCATCAAGCTGCTCTCCTCCGGTGCTTTTTTTTCTCTACTCTAATTTGTTTGGAAACGAAGGATCAGAGAGTGACTCATCCAGACAGGCAGCCTTCACCGTCTGGGAGCTGAGAGCCGCCATCCCTTCACAGTCCCCCACCTTTTATTTTCCATTCATTTAAACCCTTCACCCAGTCACTCCCTTCTTTCCCTACTTTGTGTGTTCATGTTGTCTGAACCAATATTTAGTGCTCTCTCACTTTCTGTCTGAGATGTTGCAAGTTTCCATGTACTGTAATTGTTTTCATCAACCACCCAGTCTTGCCTTCATCCACTCTGTCTTACTGTCACAGGCCTCAGACTCTGGTAATATAGTGAATATTACTATGTTAAATTGGTACAGTCTTTTTTTTGACGAAGAGAGTCAAATTCCATTTTTCCTTTCAGCCTTTTAACCACACTCACTTCCACACAGTTGCACTCTTGGTAATATTTTTGATTTTAAAAATTCACTCATACATGTTCCCAATGCGGAATGATGAATCATTCATTTATTATTTATTTAATGAAGACATTTTCCAGACAAAACAGTCAATCTACGAATGTCTGCTCATCTACTTATTCATCTGTGTATTGTCTGATCACAATAAAAGTGAATGTTTCTAAATAAGTTCTGCAATAATTAGGCACATTTGCCTCTGTCTGAAACACTCATATTACTGTCATCTGCATGCTTCCTTAACCCCCACAGACAGAGGTTCCCCTACCTGACAATATTAAATCTTCTCAATTATATGGTTGGGCTGCTGTCGGCTGCTGGTCTTGGAGAGAGCTTATTGTTTTGATTAAAAATGTAATCAAGATACTGTCTCTCATTCTCAGCGGTTGCCTCTTGGCACTTCCCTTTGGATAAACTGTGAGAAGAGAGAGGTGGCTGATTAACTGCCTCTGTGCCCCCACTGACACATACGTACAACCCCACACTCACAAACACATGACTGAATTGTGTACATTTGTTTACAAAACAAACAAAAAAAATCCCACTGCATTTTTAAATATATGTACAAATACAGAAGCGAGCTCACACTGTCACACACACACACATTAAAATCTGCTTATTTAAATGTGCTGTGCTTGAGGCGCTTCCTTTCATTTTCAGAAATATCAGTGTTGGTTCATTTTTATCCAGTGTTCTAATGAAAGTAATGTTCTTACAGTTCATTGTTTGATTTTTAAAGAAAATCAGTAGTTCATACTGAGACAGCTTTCACTAAGTTACTAACGCCTTGAATAATGATGCAGCTCCATTTCAACCACCCTTAATATCAGCATTGCTTTGACAGTTTTGACCACAATGTATTTACTCAATTGCCCTGGCAAATGGTTGCCAACACTTCAGTCATATTTACCTTTTCCTATTTTATTCATGAAAGGGCCCTGTGTACTTTATGTCACTTATCTTATATTAAAAGATCCTGCTTCTCTTTCACTTGCAAAAGCTTTTAAGTGGTCTTGAGTCTCTGTATTTACCCAAGATGATAACATCAGTATTGCTGTGTTATGCCAACTCAATTCTCTTTTGGACTTCTGGTAAAGGCAGCACGCTCAGCAGTCCTGGTTTCTCCTGCTCTGTTGCTAATCCTGCAATTTATACACTTTAAACACTCCTAATCGCTTAAAGATCAAACATCTTGAAAGTACAGGCTTGTATAAGTAACCAGGTCAAGGAAAGCTCCGAAGACAACAGCACTGCATCAACCTGCACAGGCAAGTAATACCAACTCTACCGAAAACATGGAAAACCCCTCCACCATGGACATCATGAAGGCTATACTTTCATTCAAACAACTCACTTCTCTTTTAAAGTTACATGCTCGGTTAGCAAGGGAGTACTACATTTTTAAAGGATACAACATGAAATAACATTGAACCCTTTCCTGCAATGGTGTCTATTCACGTAAATGATATGAGAGGTAGCCTACCTTTAACTTAAATTCATACTGTGGGCTCACACACAAAACAACAGATGTTAACATAAATATAGTAAAACCGTGATGATACGCGTGGGAACGGAGAGGCCCAAAACAGTATGACCATTTCACCTTTCACCCAAAAGAGAATACAATCAAAGTGCGGTATCTTCATTCAGCGTTCAGACTCAAAAACTGCAGTTCTTACCTGTGTGTTGATCCTCTGTGAAGGTAAACAGGTGTCCCAACAAAGCCTGGTCTATGCAGCTTTAGCTTTCTCTCTGCCTCAGTTGTGAAGGTGTGGTCTCTGTAGCATCACCAGTCTCTCGGTCTTGGGTGCGAAACATGAAGGCAAGGGTGTAATCCAAACATGGCGGCTCTCTCCCGTAACAGTCCGGTTACTGAGGGCATTGGCTTGATAGCTTGTAGCTCTATCAGCTAAATCTTTTACATTTACAGGTGGGAAAGGATGAACTGTGCATGAGCTGGGTTAACTGGGCAGTGGCTAAGAGTCCGTGCACTACGCCAATGAATGCTAATACATTGTTACAACAACTGTCCAACACATTTCTTGCAGAAGTATCTTCGGCGGCTCACGGAAAGTATGCAGGAGTAATATTTTCGCAAAGACTGTCGAGTAGAAAGACTCTCACGCATAAACTACACACTTGTCTGGCACGAACCATAGACTGTATATAAGAAACACTTGCATGAACTTCACCCTTTTTCCCCTCACAACTTTGTCAGTGACACATTTTTTTGTCAACACTTCCGCTATTTTTCCCGCATATTTCTATCACACTTGCATTGACCAATGAATGACCAGAATTACTCCTAATCACACATACCACTTCCTGTTAAGACTAATTTATTTATTACACTGTACCTGTTTAATCTTTAATTTAATATATCTTAACAATATTTTAACCACATTCAATAAACATCTTTCAAACTTATTTAAACACATTTATCTTAACATTTATGAAAATGTATGCTATTTTTTAACCTGGTTAAACTTTACAGGCACAGTGAAAAGTTAATGTGTAAGAATTTAAACCTTCCCATGTGACAGCAGCGTATTGTATTATAGTAGTTTTGACTAGTCACAGTGGATAAACTGTTCTCATTTTATACTGACATGAAACTTATAAACAGTCTTTAATTTCTTTCAGCAACAAAGCTCATGGTAGCACCTGGATATGTATTCAACCATCCTACAGCTCATAAGCCAATTGCTGCCTGAGAGAAGATTATGTTTTCACACATTCCAAACTAATCCAGAGATACTCAGGCTTTTTTAGTATTACAATCTGCCTAATGAGATGAGTCTAGCTTCTAAAGTGCCTGTTTTTAATGAATTAGCTTTTACTGACTTGTGTTTTACAATGTGATTTTCTTCTCGTGTCATTAAGCTTTTGCTTTTATCATTGCTCTTTGTGATTTACTTTTATTATTAGGCTATGTCACTGTTAATAGGTTTGGTTGCTTTATTGTTTTGTATGTTGTTTTGTGAAGCATGCATAACCTCTGGTGTTTTATAGACAAACACATTTGCACACACAGGTACAGTACTGTATAAGGACACACACACATACTCACATTTAACTGAACACAGAAACACATGCAGCTTTGTCAGATGCAATCTCAAATGTGTGACCACTGTGCTCCTTTCAGTTCTCCCTTCATCTATCAAATGTGTTTTCATCTTTTTTGATGTTGGGTTTTAACACTCATCATGTTTTGGCTATTTCCTCCGGATTGCTTGAGGAATTTCCAAGCAACACTTCCCTTTGCTCCTCTCCACCTAAGCGTACTGCTCCTTTCCTCATACAAATGACTGTCTCCATGGTAAATCATGTATCACCTCATTGACTTTGCTGTATTTTTGTAAGCCCGAAGAGTTCTCTGCCCCCTGGGGCTTGGTTTCCCCATTTGTGATGAGCTAGAAATTACAGTAAGTTGATGTTTTTCACGTTTGCTGTATTTTAATGTTTCTTGATTGCAGAGCTCAAAGCAAGATAAAAGGCTTTCTGAGAAACGGCACCGCATAAATGCATAGGGGAAATAATAAGCCAATGTAAAATAAAGATATCAATCAATAAGTTTGTGATTCTTTATGGCGAGAATTTTGCTATGGAGAGATCTGTTGGGAGAAACATCCATTGACATTTTCTGCATCAGTCTTAAGTCACTGCAGCAGGTGCATGATGATCCCCTAGTTTAATAATTCGACCCTTTGCCATTTGTTCTAATGTGCTCTGCATTCTGATTCATTTAGAAACCAGCATTTTTCATTCAGCAGAAGGTTCACTGGTTTCAGTCCTCACAGCACCAACAATTTTTGACTGTATACCAAAAATGACTATTTCATAAAACTTTGGTTTACTTTTAAAAGGAATACATTTCAACTATTTGGTGTGGCGGTTGTCATTATGAAAAAAAAGCCTTAAAATTGCCCTTTCTGCCCAAAGTGGCCTTGTTAGATTGACATGACTCCAATGCAGTGCTTGTAAACACTGACCACCTGGATAGCTGTGAGGTAAAAAGCACATTTATACTTTAGTAGCTCAGTTATATGAAATAGTCGGCTCATTTAAATGGAGTAGGTTTTCAATAGCTTTTTACCTGGATTTCCAAAAGGATTATATGGGTGTAATTTACTTATTCCACACAGCAGACTGTGCCAGGTAAAAGGTTAAACCCACCAAAGAATCAGTCACAGTGAGAAGCTTTCTCAGTCTCCCTTTCTGCAGACCCTGGAAGATGAGTTAAGCCTCTGAATGTGAGTAATATTGTACAGTATGTGAGTGCTTCCATCAATTAACTGAAACTAAACTCCATTACATCAGTGTATAATACTTCTTTAAGAGGTAGGTGTGATTAGAATTATATTTATCCTATTAAAGGTCCAGATTAGAAAAGAGATGAAAAATATTTAACAGTCATCAAATGTATCCTGCAACATATAGATGAAGGGTACATATGATCAAAAGTACAGAAATGACAGCACCACCTTATAGAATGAAAGGATGGTATCAAATGATGAAGTGTATCAAGCTCTTCTCACATGAAAAAAAATCTGGTTTTGTGTTTTTAATACACTTTTTACGGTCACTATTATTTCCACAAATAAATATGTGAAGTCAGTTTCAGTTCAGCTAAAAATAACAGCTCAACAGTTGGGACTTAATCTCTCTCACACAGTGATGGCGAAAATATGGTGGTGGAGATTTCCCTTGTGTGACTTCTTGTAAAGGTGTTGGACAACAAGCGACTGATCCTGTCACTTCCTGTGTGGTTCATATGTAAGCTGTAAATGCTTGATGGGGCAGAGAGCTGAAACCACCAATCAATCTTTGAAAGCCTTTTCTCTGGATATCAGAGCAGCCCATTAAAGTCGGGAGGCAGACATCCATCCAGCTGCAGACAGCGTGTCGATAGCTGTGGCAGAGCAGTGACAGACTGTGCCATTTTTAGGTCGATAATTCTTTAGATCTGCATGGACTCCCTGTGATCAACTGCTCCACATTTCTCCCTTAATGGGCCTCTCTCTCTCTGTGTGTGTGTGTGTGTGTGTGTGTGTGTGTGTGTGTGTGTGTGTGTGTGTGTGTGTGTGTGTGTGTGTGTAGAATGGGGTGGAGTGGGGGGTGACAGCCTGTTTCACTGTCTGATACTTGCTGGTCTGTGACGTCTGGCTCTGGTTTATGTGCCTGTGCTGTGTGCGCCCACACATGTATGTATTTTCAGTCTTGTGTGTAAAATTAAATATAGTCCACATTCTGCAGCTTTTTAGAGAGTAGTTAAATACCTTTTTTCTGGACTATTTCCATGTTCAAAAATATAAGTATATTAACTAAATGTCATATGACACATCAGTTTTAGAAATCTCTGTATATCAGGTGACCCCTAAGTGAGGTCCCGACCTCAACATTATGAAACTCTGCCGCAAGCACACATCGATTTCTGGCAGATGAGAGTTAATGATAGTGTCTTCCCCTAACAGTCTTCTACATTTAACATTTTTGTATCAACATGTGTCAGCAGCCTTGCTGCATACTATAACACAGTGGTGATTCTAAGTTTATAAAATATCAAATAGGTCTTAAATTTTACATCAGACAGGTCTTGCAAGAGGAACAGCTCATCTTTTTTGAAAAATCTACAGTAGACCTTGTTAATGTCAGTAATGGTAAGTCTGAGGAGAGATCCAAAGTCAAGATAAAGGTGAAATTACACTCCAAAACCGACTACTTGGATTGTCAAGTAGTAAAGTGCAGTGCAAAAAGTCACAACAATGACCACCTAGCCAAAAATGTGTCACCATAATTTTAACAAGTTGTAATTTAATGAATTATAACGTCAACAATGGGAACACTGAGCTCATCCAGTACTGAATTAACCAGCCTGCTGTCTGTGGTCAGCATCATTATGAACCATGATATCCTCACAGTAAACCCACTCTGTGACATTAGTAGATTGTATAATTTTCTACAACTTTGAACATTGATGAGGTTTGTCTAGGTTGCATGATTAATGTCCATGCTGTGCTTTTTCTAGCTTGAGCTCCTAGAACCTTGTTGACCTTAGTTCTAATCTTACCCCATCATCTAAAGACCAGTGGAAGACTTCGTAATTGTCTGTATTGATTATAGAGTGTGGATATTGTTTCTGTCTTGCATTATAGGAATCCAATTATTCCCAACGCCCTTTAGCTGAAAATTAGCATTGACAGTATGACTCACGACGACCCCTGTTAATGACTCCATTGTCTAGAGGGACTGTACAGTCTGTTTACTTATTCATCTAGCCAGACTGAACTGACTGATAAATGCTTTTGTTAAAACAAATCCCTGCCTCACACTAATTCAGTAACTGTAAATATTGATTTCCAAAGAAAGCAGAGCATTTTTCCAAATCTGTGTTAGGACTCTGGGGCAATTTCTGCTCAAAGCTCCTCTTTTGAGTATCCAAGTTGGCCTTGTGTCTAATAATGAGTTATCAACCACACAGTTAATTTCCTTTTTAATCATTAATTGAAGACAAGCAGTCCCTCATTGAGAACCACTGAGGGTGTCCACATAGTGAAGCTTGTAAAAAGCACAATTTGTTGGCTTTTGTTTCTTCACTCCAATGTTCAGTGGTGCAGTTCCTGTGGTGGCATATATGGACACCTCGAAATATGCTGAAAACAACTGAGTTATAGTGACCACATTATGAGACAGCTATTTGTATATTACATAAACTAACAAGACAATTGCAAAAAACAGTTTCTCCTTTATGTCACAAAAAGTGACTACAGTCTTCTCTTTTTCTTACAAAGAGTTTTTAGAGTTTAACGAAACCTTATATGGTGAGAAAAGAGAAAAGCTGTCAGAATAATTACCTACAGAGCAATTAGCCCTTTTTCTTAAGCACTGAAGCAACATCTTGTCTGTGACAGGGAGTCATGGGATTTAAATGGGACCTATTATTCCCATTTGCAACTCTATAGACTATTTCTATTCTGGGACTCCACTAAAGTAACTTTGCATGAATCACAGTTCAGGGAACTCCTTACTTAACTTAAATTGGTCCTTTATGCAGCCCTTCAGTTCATCCTCTGTCTTTAGGCAGTCTTAGCTCCTGTCTCTTTAAGATCCCCTCCAGCTGGCCAGGTTTCTAGAAGCCTGCTTAGGGGAAGTCATATCAGAGTCATGTTAAGTTACTGCTGATACAAACCCAACATTTCCTGCTTTACCACTTCTTATTAAAATGGCTGAATAATGAGAGACAAGGAAATTAAATGTGTTCCTCACCAAATTAAGAGAACTTCATTACTAGCACTAAAAGCCAATCAACACAACAACTTATAGACGTATTTGGAGCTCTTTGTTGAGTGTGTCGGTCAGAAATCATGCTGGGAGGAGGAGTGGAAGCAAAAGCAGCCACAGTGATGATGATGTTTGATGAAGAGCCTCATATGACCAGCACATCCCTTTAAGGAAAATGTGACCTTATAATTTAGAGAAACAGTAGCACTAGCAATATTACTTGTGATAGAGAGAGAGGTATTATAATACTATCATTTTTGAGAGAGATAGATATCAAATTTAGCCATCATCATATTAATTTGTCGTAATTATGAAAGAGCAAAGGTACCACAGTTCATTTAACTGTGATTATGTTTAAGAATGCTCCATACAACCTTTAAAGTTGTCACAACCTCTGCAGTTTAATTACACATCTATCTATGAATAGAAATGGTTGCTAACTGTAAATGTTGTAATTATGTAGAATTTAATTAGTTTTGCAAGTACAGTTACTTGTTTTCTGATCCCAACTCCTGTCACCATTCAGAGTAGACATCATTAACCTCACACATTTCTAATTTTGGTTGCAGCTCCAGTGTGCAGAACCTATTCTTGTTTTTCCACCGATTAGAGCACAACACCAGACACTGAACACAACTGATTTGGAAGCAAAATGGAAGCTTTCATAAGCAACAATTTTACAGTTTTGAAATAAGTAATAGAATAGACATTATATTCAAAGTTGCAAATCAAAGGCAAGCATGGGCTGCCTTAAAATGGAAACATTTTCTTCATGCGCGAAAAGTGAGAGAAATTGGTTTGTAATCCATTATAAAAGAGACATGACTTGATAAAGAAAGCAGCCTCACATAGAAACAGGATGATGAACAGTAAGGGAATTACTCTCTGTGAGGTGCATGAGCATATTGATGTGGTTGACATTTGTGGTTTTGAGTGAGATTTCTCCAAAAATATAGGCCCTTTTCACAGCAGATATTTTGACTTGTCATAGTAGGAAAAGCACAGGTGTTACTAATAACATTAACCACAGCTCTGCTCTATTAAAGTGTCCCTATAAATCACAGTGCTTTCTATATACACTTTTTATGAAGGTATGATTAAGCTAAGTTTTGCTACCAACCTCCATATTTTCACTATTCACTGTACTATATGAATATAACACTAGTTCCTGCATTGGCACTGAATATTCTGGCAATATATTCACCTCAAACATGATGGCTTAAGCAGGATAAGTGCACATCAACTTAATGAATAGGGGACAAAATTATACTATTAACAGAAAAAAATGAAATAGACAGCATAAAATGGATAATCAGGATGATAGTCATTTCTGAAAAAACAAATGCAGCACAGTGCTGTCCAACTTAATGTATGCAGCTGGATGTCACATGTAGTGGTAGCTTCTGGCTATAATGCAATACTGTGTTATGGACAATTAAAGCAACAGTACGCTCATGTTTTGTGGTGATTATAATGTTTTATGCAATGTATTTATTTATACAGTAATATATAGTTTTCCTGATGCTGTGAGAGAAAAAAATATATTTTAGTGAGCAGTAATAATAAAAAGCAAAACGTTTTCATGCGTGTGTGAGGGACAGAGAGAGAGGCTAGTGTTTGAAAAGAAAAGGAAAGAAAGTGATAAAGGAATATACCTGATATTCCTTGCATCTTTGCTCCTTCCCTATCAGGTCTGAAGGGGAAGATGAGCCCATGGTGTAGTGCAAACCATATCAGCAGTGACAGAATGTCATTAACTCCACACACACTGAGACGCCATTCTATTTGCTGTGTTTAGAGCCCATAGGCACCAACAGACTGAAGCAAATAGATTCATGCCTCTGGATAAAAGAAAATCTGATTCCTGGCTGACTGATGGAGTAAAGGCTTTTTCCTTGTGTCCACAACAGAGTGTGCTTTCTGAGGAAATATCAACCATCCATCACTCCACAACTGTGTGAAGCTTAATTAATGGTGACCTTAGGAGTGAATGCGTAAGAGTCCTCTCTTGCACCGGGAGAAGGTGTGTGCATGTGTTTGTGTGCATGCATGTTTGTGTGTGTGTAATCCCAGTGCTGAGGACTGACCATGAAAGAGTAATGAGCTCCTCAGAATGATGCATCAGTCCCCAGTGACTCAAGAGATACAGGGGAATCCAATCTTTTACGCAAGGAATATCGGTGTGACATTTCACCAGAAAGCAATTGCCACCATCTGCTTCACAGAGGCAGTGTTGCTTCCTCTTGGGGTCCCATGAGCGTATGCAAGAGCACCATGGGAGTACCCCAGAAGGTGGGTTGCTTAAAGGACCGCAAAGGTCCTGTTGTTGTGTCTCCACCCCACTGCACTCTCCATAAGCCCCAGCCTGGGGTATAGGTGCCTATTCGGTGCATCACTGCACACACAGATGTGACTGGAATCCAGATAGGTTGTTATAGGAGACACCTCATCAGGAACCAGAACACGCATATTCAGATATGTGCACATGGGCAGCACCAGTCTCTACAGGACACAATGGAGTCTTGCTTAGGTGCTTCTGCTCGATTGGAGCTGACCCTTCAGCCCAGACTAATAGATTAGAAGTGTCTGGGGTGAGCAAATCTCTGTCCCTCTTTCCCTCCATTGCTCCCTTTTCTTCCTCACCAGTGATTATCTGATGTGACAGAGCCGAGGAGCCGAGATTCCAAACTTGACTGCAAAGGACACAATTTTGTAGTTGAATTATATGATTGAGGTTCTTGAACATTCACAATGACAAACTAGTTTATCATGATTTGTGGAACAGGTGTATCTTGATTTTAAACAGACATCATGTTAATGAGCAACCACATAAAGCCACTTTAACAACTTTTAAACTGTTACAGCCCCTTTAAAAGTTAAATAAGCATAATAAAGACACAGCACGTTTCCACATTCACATTAGCAGATCTTTAGCCCGCAGGAAGTCATAATGATCCATAATGAGAAACCATCCATCTATATTCTTTTGTTGTTTTCTCACATTTACACCCCTGTTGCCTCCAGTGGGATTATGATAAACTATCTCCCAGCTGGTCCCTCTTTCATCTTTGGTTGCTGAGTCACCCAGATCCCCTTGAAAAATGCTCCCAGTGAGTGTATCCTATTACTTGATATCAGAATGCTTTTTCACCTTTAATCTATCCACATAATCACTTTCTCAGCCTTTCTATATGTCACTGGCTTTTGCTCTTTTCTATATTTACCTCTCCATCTCTTTCAAATAAATTCCACATCCCTCCCTGAACAGTGCCAACTCTTACTTGCCATTTTGCCATCTGTAAAACAGATGTCATGAAAATTACAATGACTTGTGAATACTAATTAATCAATAATATGTGGTAATAATTAGGTGAGATGTGAGTATACAAAGTTAT
Organism: Scomber japonicus; assembly: GCF_027409825.1. NCBI lineage: Eukaryota > Metazoa > Chordata > Actinopteri > Scombriformes > Scombridae > Scomber > Scomber japonicus. The sequence goes on along the minus strand of NC_070587.1, from coordinate 22,546,648 downwards.
TACTTTTGTTACATTGGACAAACCAATTCTAAGTCAGTGTCCATGGATGACATGTGGTTGAAAGCTAACTGTGGACCATGAGTTAAACTACTGTTACTTAAAAACATATTCTGGCTAGAGTTCATTTTGATTATGCTCTAATGAATACTTGTTTAAAAGTAATATTAGTATTTTCAATTAATGAGTGAAGATCTGGTAATAAGACATTTGAATTCAAGGTGGTAACATATAGGTGGAAAACAATCTAATTATTGATGAAAATGTTATCATCAATTCTTGGTAAAAGCAGGCCTCTAAAGTAAACTTAACTATCACATATTACTCAGTAATTTTGAGCAATTCCAATGCAATAACTTCTCAATACATCAAAGTGAATCACTCAGTAATTATTATTCACTTCTGCTTAGTTGTTGCCCTGTAATTTAAAGGGATACAAAATAAGTACAATGTTCATTCAGTTATTTACTCAGCCACAGGACAAGATGACAATATAATATCCTTTGGTAAGTCATGTGGATTCCTGTCAATATCAGCTTTTGGACAAGCAATTTTCTAATTTTTACCTGGAATTGCACAAACTACAACTGACTGATACTATTTATCAAGAGATCCTCAATCTATTCCACCAGCTGAGAAACACTTGAGGCTGTCAATCACCAGCAGTAACCAACATTTATCTCTCAGGAGAAACACCAGGCACCTTCACCTTTACGTACCCCAACACACAAATCACCTCCACCACAAACTACCTTGAGATTAATTCAATTTTTGTTAAAAGAGAAAGACTGAGTGCAGACAGCTAAACTGAAGCTCAGTTTGTTTCCATAATCAGTTTCATTTAGACGCCGTTGTCCCTCCGGAGTGGCTGCAGCACTTTGCACAATATAATTCAAACACCAGGTGGATTTCAAAGGCAATTAACCACAGCAGACAAGGTACAGCACTGCAATTATAACAAATTAGGCAATTATCGTAGTTCTCCAATACTATAGGGGATGAATGTAGCCCTTAGTATTTAGTGAGTTGATGATCCAGGAAGATCGATGAGCGCAAAAGGGGTAGAGTGGGAGAGAACAACAGGAGTGGGCCTGCACTTCAAAGACACAGAAATACACTCGTTATACTATTATTTTCACATCATGTCTCGCAGTATGCCATCACAACTCCTTCTACCTACAGAAAAAATAATTTTCATCCAGTTTCTCATATGTTGTGTCTCCTGACAGCTGCATAGATAACAACAACAACAACAACAGCTTAATTTTTGCTTTTGATCCAAGATCTGTAGTCTAGAATACACTTAACTAGAATAGTAGCACATATTAAGGAAAGCCTTGTGGTTGAAAGCAGCATGATAGTATTCTACCTGCACTGATATTTCTTGTATATTATTGCTGCAGAACCTTGCACATAACTGTGTTTTTTTGAAAGCACACACCTTGAGGTATCAGGTTTTTCAGGGTATTATTGACGTCATCCCATCAGGCTCAGGTGGACTGCCACCGGGGCTCTCAGCCACACTCCTGTTCAAGCTTTACAAATCAAACCTGTCTGCACCACCGTCCTTGGCACATCCTGAAGGAAATTGATTCCAGAGGGATGTAATGACACAGACACACACACATGCACAAACACACTCAAAATGTATATACAGAATATGCAAATACAAACACATTACACACGGAGACTGACAGATGAGTTATCTGTATGTATCTACCAACCATTTTTCCTCTGACTTTGAGGTCTGGAAAAGTCTGATTGCCTCTGTCCTCTTAACTCGACCCCCCACCACCCATCCAAGCGTAATAACGAATCCAATCTGAGCCTGTCTGACCCTCTGTAACGCCAGTGGGAACAGCAGTGTCTGATAAATATCTATAGTTCAGTTCTGTCTGAGAACTCTGAGCTTTGCATGTGCAGTGTTGTGTGTGCATGTGTTTCGTGACTGTGTGTATTTTCCCTAACAACTCCATTATGAACTTCAGGTGAATTTCCTCTGTTGTTAATTGACATGTGGGATCCTGACCCTGAGCTTGATTGGAATAATAAATTCCCTCTCCTCTGAGTAACCGGCCACGTTTACAAGGTTGCTACATATACAGATGCTGTCACTGCAGCCCACATGAGGTAACCGTCTCCTCATTATATTTCCACCAGGACCACTGATGTAGCTGCGGGCACCATTGCAACAGAAATGAAGTGAGTCATGCTTCAGATACAGATGAGTACAGTGACATGTCTGAATTATGAGTAGAAACATCCCAGGCATTGTCTCTGTCTATGTGTTTGACATTCATTCAGACCTGGATGATTTCATGCACAGCATAAAAAATAAAGATGATCTTTCACAAAGGCCTTTGGGGAAATTATGCACAACCCTCATTCCAGATAATCTGTAGAAAAAAAAACTATTACTAAAAACTATTACATACTGCGGGTTCTTTTCCCACTACTAATATTCCAGCATGTACCCTGTGGACTTAATTTCACTGTATATAGTTCATAGAGACTGATGAGTAGATGAGGTGTGTGAAATGAAATTGTTTGAAAGTCCTTGGCTGGTTTCTGGGAAAGAATAGTTTTGGCTGGATGGTCATGTAAGTCTCTGAAAAGATTGAGAATTTCCAGGCAGAGAAAAAACACAAAAAAAGATATCTTCTTCTTCTGCCATAACTGTCAAATGACCCTTGAGTAGGACACTTTCTAGTGCAGATCCCATAGTCTAAGTATCTAAAGCATCAGGTAATGTAAGGGTTAACCAACACCTTCTTGGATGTAAAGTTAAATGAAATCACTGGAGCATCTGACTTGCACATAGCTTCATCTCACTTCCTCTGCTTGCACTTAGTAAAGACTGAAATTTACAGGCTCACATAATTAAAGTATTTGCTCTTACTGCTGCCTCTGTGCTATTCAAACAAAACTGCCAAAGTACACCATTACCATTCTTGGCTGTTGAGAACAAAACTGTATTTCCAGCTTCTTAGGCTATTTAAACACGACTCAATATGAAGTTTTCATACAAATATAAGAATTGATTTTCATAAAATTCATTGGTAAAAGGTAAAGCAGCACTTTCTAAGTGTTGCACTGGACCATTTTGTCCTATCCATTAAAACTTAGTGGGGACACTATTGTGATTTAGATCCCCAAAACATCAATCTCTCTGAATGAGTCACTTAATGGTTGTACACCTAGAGCTGCATTAAAAAGGAGGCAAGTTAATGGTCCCATTTGTCCAGAATTATTGTCCTTCAGAAGTTCTTCGATGATTGAATGCCTGTTGAAGTTTTTTGGGGAATGGCCAACACCAGCTTTACCTACTGGAAAATTTATGCTGTGGTTTCAGTATGAGCTAGTATATGATAGGATATTTGATGATTTTATTTATTGTGATTTTAGTACATTTTAAATAAGTATGTATTATGTACGTTGTAGCTACACAAAATGAGTCTTGTTGTTCAGCATGGCTAAACATATTTAATAGCGTGGCTGTGCATGATGATGTCCATTGGTTGGTCCACCACTTAGTTAGTCAACACTGAAATACCTGGATTGTCATAATTTGATATCCATTTTTCCCAGACAATGTATCCTGATAACATTGGTGATACGTGACTTCTCCTCTCATGCCACCATGAGATTAACTTCTGTGGATGGACCGAAATATCTTAACAACTATTGGATGTATTGCCATGAAATTCGGTTCACACATTTATACACACTCAAGATGAATTGCACTAACTGGTGATTAACGAATCATCAAATGCTGTAGTCAAGTCAAAATTTTAATTATGACTAAATGCCTTGAACTAATGATCAATTAGCCTGCTTTTTTGTGTTTGGTGCTAATTAGCATGCTAAAATGCTAAATTAAGATGGTGAATATGGTACACATTATTAGCATGTTAACATCGTCATTGTGAGCATGTTTGCATGCTGATATTAGCATTGTTTTAAGAAAAATTAATGCAAGATTACTTTTGTTCTTCTACCATTATATTCCTTGAAATTTGAAGTGTTAGCTCCAAATAAAGATGCCAGCATGTGGGTAAAAACCCACATTTATAAACACAAGTAGGTCCTGATTATCTTCCTCAAACCAGTAAAATCCAATATTTCTTTACTCTAGATTGTCTACAGGCGGCATAAAGGAATCTGATCACCCATGCTTGTTCTGCATTACCTGCATTCTGTATTTGCATCAGAGCTGTAGGTGATAATTAGCTATGCCATGATCCATGTAATGAGAGATTACTTTTGGAGATGTTCACAGATCAGACATGGTGGGAAGAGGCAGAATGGGAGGGAGGGGGGGGTCAGAAAGAAACAAGAACATTGAATAGATCCAATCTTCCCACACTGTTTAAAGCCAAGAGATAGTAGCAGATGGTAATGTGAAACAACACGGAACGCCTGCTTAGTAACAGAGTTTTATATCACCAATACAGAGCAGACTGGAGATGACGCTCCTGCTGCCAGCTTCAATAAGTTCCCCATTAGACACGCTGTCTGGTATGTTTGTGTGCTGTACAGCCGCACACGCACAACATACACACACAAAAGCACATACACCATTTACTTCTTATTCCCTGTCAGCACAGCATTAATAAGCTCAGTACTCTTCACACATTTTCTGAATCTTTTCATGCTCTTCCTTTCTTGTCTTTGTTCCCAGCAAATGTAAAAGGAACCCAATACGCCCAGGTTCATTTCACTTTACAGGAAGCCCTATTTTACATCAGAAAACATTTGATCAAAAGCACTTTTGATTTGGTAATTAATCATTCAAATAAAATAATTAACCAACCATGGTTATCAAGCACACCTCTGAAAGCTTTGATGATTCAGTGTGGGATTATTAAAAAAACCTCTTCAATGTTTGTCTTTCTATCTGCATGATGAGTCACAAATTTCAGTCTTGTTGATCAAACGAAATGGTTGGACTGGATTTATGCTCTGGTGGTTACTGGTGTAAAGTCAGAAAGCAGACTTTTGCCATAGCCTTCCTCTAATGACCCAAGCTGCCATCTGTACTCAGATGTGCCAGGCAGGCGCTGTGCTTTCCTTACATCTATCACCACAGACAGAGGGTAATGATACAGGCGAGCCAAGGGGAGGCTGTAGAAGAGCCAGACATCTCCATCTTCCTCCTCAGGAGTCACACTGACCTACACACACAGAGGAATCCTTCATTTTTAGACTTGGATGACATTGGCAAAACCTTCTATTGTTGTTGTTGTTGTGTCTCTTATGCCTCCACTTCAAAACTATATTTCAATTTTCTTCTCAAATTCTATTATTACTTTCCTCTTCCTGAGATGGAAAAGATTGACTATTGTCCCTTTTTTGTGAGGCTTTGTTGATATGTTAAAATGCCACCAGCTCTCACTGTGAACTCATTTGCCGATTTTCCATGCTACGGTGCCACTGTGGTGTTTTGGATTTGCTCCCCGGGGAGAAACCTTTAAAGTTTCAGGAGTAAACAAAAAGGAGACTGATATAATTGGTCTCTGAGGGTAAATATTATTTCAAATGAGCTTCCCAGAAATATATGGAAGCTAACCGACAGTTTGTGGATTTCTCATTAAGATTTTCCAAGTGAGCATGACCTTGTTGCCAGTTTGCCACTCAGATATTCTACTATCATCCCTTGAATGACTCCAAATTCAGAGTAATTATACTGCTATGTTCTTATATGTAGATTGAAAAGCTCTTTGCTATTCATTGAGGATTTTAGATTTTTATTTGAAACCTTTTTAATGATACATTTTCTAATCCTAACATCTTTTACATCTAAAAAACAAAAGTGATATTAAACTTATTCTGTTTTGGATGGGGACTTTCTGCTCTGCAGGTGACACCATCCAGCTCACACTGTGTGGTTTTATATGCACAAACTAATTAGCTACAACTACCAATGCGAGTGATACTTCAGCCTGTCTACACATATTAATTTGGAGACAATGAATTTTAAATGATCCCCTCACCACTGAGGCAGATTAGTGTGATTGCTCAAGTAATTGAAACGTGCATACATGTATATATTACCTGTAACTTGAGAAAAACAAAGTTCTGAAAGTGATAGAGATGGTGCAGTGTTGTCTTTTCTTTTCTTTCTTTTTCAATCACTACTATGATGATGAGAAGATATAGCTCAAAAATGAAGACCTGGCTTTGAAATAAAACCCTCTTTACATTATATCAAAAACTGAAACTCATGTAGATTACTTTATAGAAAAATGAAATGACAAAAGAATCGACATTTTAGAGCCTCAACCTACTTGTACTTTATCCTTTAAACTGAAATCAATGCCTCTAAGTGAGTGTTCTCCGTTGAATTCCAGCATCTGCTCCCTCATAAAATGAGTGAGACTCGCACTGCGATGCCGATCAAAAGCAAAGACTGAGGGTAAATGTTTTATCCGGGAACCTTGAGACTTAATGGAAAGAGGACATACAGTATGTGCAGGTTGTCGTCACCGTTTATCTACTAAGTTGTACAAGCTGTCAAGGAGATAAACTGCTATTGTATAGTCTTGAGGAAGTGGTGGCCATATCTTACATCATCTTACATTTATTTATTTGAGGTAGGAATAGCAGTGTGCAGAAAGCATGAAAAAGTGTATGTTCTATCATGCTCATAGATCAATAGTCTACTTCTACTATTAATATAACACCATGTCTGTTCAATTGTAACACCTTACCCAATCATATTGACTAATAAACATATTTTTGATGGTGATGCAGCAAAAAAATCAGATCCTCTCCCAACAAATTAATTCAACATGTCAGCTCTGAATGGTTGTTGATATGCCTGTCAAGCTGTTTTAGATATTGTGTCAGTCGCTACTATAAATCTCTTTCCCCTGCAGGCTTCCGTGTGTTATTTCAATCAGTAAATCAGACTTAGGTAGACAGTAAGACCCTCGCTTGGCAGATGAAACAAGCAGAAAAACTGTGTTACATATTTCTTTTTTTTAATACAGTTTGCTTTAACTACACATCTGAAGTAATTTTGTTGCAACACCACAATTACACATCAATAACTCTTCCAAAAGAGGTACAGCTGGAGCTACTTCAGACATATTTGATCACAACAGGTATAGCTGAATGAAGGGCTACAGTGTGACACCATTTAGGACTGTAAACAACTACAGCATTCTCTTTCTTCTTCTTTTTTTAAATCTCATGCCGTTCAATTTGGTTTGGCCTGTTTGGTGAGAGGCCTTAATAACGCACAGTGAAATATTATACTCAGGCTGTCCAGTACATTTGCTTATTTTCTCATTGTGACTGACACATAGATTAACACATTATTGCACTGAGCTACAGAGAGGCAAATGGTCAGATATCAGTGGGAAGGAAGTGAGCCTTTTGATCCAGAGGTTTCAGTACCCCGGACAGCTCCTCATGCAGCCACATTGAATGAACAGTGTCACCCATGCCGGCAGGGTGTCCGTAAGAAAAGTGTTTCAGTGTATTGACTCATTCAGACTGTGTTCACTAGGTGAACTCCGACTCATGTTTGACAGGCTCGCCATGAGGGATTTGACTTTGTGTGCGTAATAGTTCCTCAGGTTGACTGAGGGCACCTCTTTTATCCCCTCGTCGAAATCGCAGCTTCTCATTGCGATCTCCAGCTGTTTTTGTCTCTTGTAGAAGAGGGAGAATTTATTGAAAATGAGCGTAATCGGAAGCACAACTACTAAGATCCCTGCCAGGATGCACGCCGAGGCAGTCAGCTTACCCGCTATGGACACCGGGACCACGTCTCCGTACCCGACAGTGGTCATGCTAACGGTGGCCCACCACCAGCACGCCGGGATTGTGGAGAGATCCTCGCTGTCCTCTTTCTCCACTGTGTAGGCCATGACGGAGAAAAAGGACACCCCGACGGCCAGGTAGAGAAGCAGCAGGCCCACTTCTTTGTAGCTGTTCCTGAGCGTGGCACCCAGGGAGCGCAGCCCTGTGGAGTGACGGGCCAGCTTCAGGATGCGGAAAATCCTCATCAGCCTCAACACCTGCGCAACGCGTCCCAGATTGGCCAGCGTCGGGCTGCTCTCCGCCACCAGGTTTATAAGGAGTGTCAGGTAAAACGGAAGTATGGACACCAGGTCTATCAAGTTTAACGGGTGCTCGAAGAAGTGCAGCAAATCCGGTGCCACCACGAACCTGGCCACCAGCTCCAGAGTGAACCAGCCGATGCCAAAGTGCTCCACAGTCTCGAAACGGGGGTCCTCTGTGGGTTGCCCCTCGCTGTCCAACAGGCTGAACTCGCTCATGCTGTTCATGCACATAGTGGCGATTGAGCCGAGCACCACCAGGATGGAGAGGATGCTGATGATGCGGCTGGCCACGGAGTAGCCGGGGTTATCCAGCATTAACCACATGCGCCTCCGTGCGCTCCCGAGCATCTGCTTGTCAAACTTGGTGGCGTCGTTATAAAACTCCAAGAGCTCGTCAAATGATGAAGTGGTGCTCCCTTCATCACTCCGGTCCTCCCAGTCATCCCTGTCCTGGTCCATCTTCCTACAGTGATAGGCGCTGCTGCAGCAGGAGTCAATAAAGAACTCGTTGATGCCCCAGTACTCGATCTCCTGGCTGAAGGAGAAGATGCACAGCTCGGCCATGACATGCAGCCGCCCGGTGTTGTAGAAATTCAACACGTAGGGGAAGAGTGCCGGGTTCCTGTCGAAGTAAAACTCTTTCTCTGTGTCGTCGTAGTCGTCACACAGCTCCAGGATGGACTCTTTGGACTGACAGTGGAGTAGACGCGCAAGCCTTGTCTCGGGGAACCGGGAGAGAGTGTCGGACTGGAGACGCTTCTTGAAGCCGCCCACGTTGATGCGGATGGCGGCGTTGTCATCCATGTGAGCCCGGCGGCCCGGTTCCCCCCGGACCTGACCTGTCATTTCTTGGAGTCGGACACGCACGCGTTTGGGGTACAGAGAGAGAGAGAGAGAGAGAGAGAGAGAGAGAGAGAGAGAGAGAGAGAGAGAGAGAGAGAGAGAGAGAGAGAGAGAGAGAGACAAAATCACAAAGCAAAACAAAGAGACGCACACAGACAGAAAGAGAGAGACAACACAGAGACACACGCACATTTAGAAAGAGAAGGAAAGAAAGGAGGAAAAAGGGAGAATTAAAAGTCTGCTAGTGCTCACCTTATAAATTAATATCTTACTTTTCAATTAAAAGTCTCAGCTGGCGCTAATTGTCTTTTACAACCACGTGTTTCTCTCAAATTATTGACAATTTTATTAACAATAGTAGACCTAATTAACAGCTTTGGCTCTTTTGAACAATGAACTTACTTTAAAGCGCGGTCAGGTCACTTTATCCTCCTACAAGAAAACTCTGCATTTCAACTCCAGCGATGGCATACTGCAGTTTATGGGCAAGTTTGGCCCCAGAAAAAGCGCACGGACCTCTTTCTCCCTGGAGTCCAGACAGGCGCGTCTCTGTCAGGTTGGCACAGCTTGGCCAGAAGAGCTCTTCTAAAGGGAGTCGGCGCGATTTCAAATATGATGTTGTTGCCTCCAGACAGAAATAAATTGACGCTACTTCCTCAAATATAGGCTACCCCGAGGCTTGGTATAGCTGGCTGTCTTTACATCCTGCATCTGACGGGGTTTAGACCTTCTTTCAGCCACAGGTCTCCTCTACATGCACAACAGTAAATTCTGGGAGCCGTGTAGGAACTGATACACGCCCTGGCAGCGGCTTTTGTTTGTGCGAGGGAATTCCTCTCTCTCTCTCTCTCTCTCTCTCTCTCTCTCTCTCTCTCTCTCTCTCTCTCCCTCTCTCTGTCCTTTCTATCTGTTGCTGCGCAGCAACACGTAGCTCTCCCAGTGCACCGCCCCTCCACCCCCAGGAGTGATCTCAGCATCGTGGTGCTGAAGGGAGAGGCGCAGCTTCTAGAGGAGAGGGAGTCACCACCTGACGAACACGCAAAAAGCATCTAGACACACAGACAGAAAGAGCCAGGGGAAGCTTTTACAGTGGCAAGTGTGTACACGTAAAGGAACTTATCATAGTAGGTTTGATGTCACTGCAAATCACTGTGAATGTAAGTGGAGTATACACAAACGAAGAACCATTATTATAATAGGTATATAATAGGATCACCCCTGCCAGAGACATTTACATATAAGCATATCAAGAAAGAAGAGTATTTACACCATTAACTAGCTCACAGTTATCAGATTGAAAGAAGGAATGGTTGAAATCTGTGCAGCAGAATATAAGATATCCTATCGTTTAGTCTCTGGCATGTGGGTCAAGCTCCAAAAAATGCTGGATCAAAATCCCTTTCATTTCATTAGACCCTCCCTGCTGGGTAAACACCCACACCTTTACTGACTCCTCTAGTTTGTAGTGATGGAGTTCCTTAAATATGTGCTTTCTTCCAATCCAAGCTGAGATAACCTTGGTGTCAAACTTGACACAGCTCCTTCAGTGCCACAGAAGACATAATAACTGTTTAACAGGCAGGTCAGTAATCCTCATCACAAGTAAACTGAATTTAAATGAACTGCACTGGAGTGATTTTTACATAAAATGAAAGCAAGGCAGATGGGTACCATAGAAACCCTGTAAGCATCCTGTGTGAATGTGAGATGTGTAGATGTTTGTTACTTTCATGTAAAGGTTACAATTGATTGTTGAGTCTATGGTCATTGATCAAACACATTCACAGTCATGAAATGTGGATCAATAGAGTTATGACATTCAACCCAGCGCCGGTGTGTCCTCACTTGAAACACTGTTTGGTAATCCTCACTACAGAGTATGTGGGAATCGAGACAGTGTTTGATCCAAGACAAAAACAACAAAAAAAGGGAAAAAGTATGAGCTTTCAACACTGACCACCCCGACCACCCCAATGTCCTTTTATCAATTCAGTGGCGACATCATTAACGGCCCCGTCTGGCAGAACATAAACCCAGTTTTAAAGCGGTGGCCTTGCAGAACAGCCTTGCTTCTATTGATTAAACGCTGAAGGTTTTGTTCCACATGCCCCAAAGTGTCTAATGAGGGTTATAGCAGTTGCAGACAAAAGCTACCTTATACAGATTCTCTTGTTAGTATAACATCAGTCAGTTCTTTGTAAGCATTTTGCACACAGTGAGAAAATATGATGCAGGTAAGTTGTTAGTCGCATCCAGAAGCTACGAAACATTAGAGTCCCTTTGGTTGATGCTGTTTGAGTATTTGACAGTTACACAAGCGGCCCATTTTAGATTCCTACTGACACTTTAGGCAGCCGTGATGAAGGTTATAGCTCCAGTACTTCATTCAGTTGAGTGAGAAGACCTAAAGTGAAGGCTTTAATAGCAGCTATTGCTCCCTCAGGCTGTTCCACTGTGATCATTTCAGTCTCGCTGCTTTCTAATGTCATTTACCGGCCACCCTATTTAAGATGACAGGGTTTAGCTGCATTTGAAACCACATTCGGTATCATAGGAAGCTGTTTTGTACTTGCTAAATTGTATTGCAATACTTGTTTGGAATTATAACCACTAGCTGCAGGCACAACTGGCTCGGCTCACTACTAAATAGGATCCATCACTCCCAGATTTTTACTCGCTGGCAGCCAGAACATTAGTATTTCGTCACATTTTTTTCTCTCTCTCCAACAATTGGAGCTTAACAGGAGGATGTAAACCAGTGAGATTGCCAGCACAGATTTAGTTTTTCTAGTTGTATTCACACATGGCATAATGGTAATTCTGTATGCTTTAAAGGGTTTTTAATGAAAACTAAAAACCTGTGTTCTTCAGGTGCTCTCAATAGGATGCTATTATAGATCCTCTCACAGGCCTCTACAGATCCTCTCCACCCTCACACAGCAGATTTGTAGGATTTGGAAAAGCTTAACAACAGCCTTGAAAGCACACACACACACACACACACACACACACACACACACACACACACACACACACACCAACACTCTCTACTGATTACAACGTTGGTAAAATTACAGACTTTTTCCTATTAATGCCCCTCACTTGCGGGATCCATCTGCGGTTGTGTGGGAATGTTGTACTGTGATTATAATCCTATTGAGCCTATCATTATCCTCGTCCAGCAGGGTCTTATTGAGTGGGTATCATCCTCTGCTCACTGCGATTCCTTGATGTTTGTGATCTGTATTATCCTGCTTATTTCTCATCATATTACCTCTCACTGTGCAGGGCATAATCTCATGTAGGCAACAACACACCTTTAGCACTGCACTTTTGGATGGCGCTCAGATGTCACAGCTGTCAGGATTATATTATTAAGTGACAGTCAGTGTTTATCCTTCACTTTGCTGGGAAATTATCATTTTTTCTATGCAGGGGATATCAGATTGAGGTGAAAATAATGGGTGTCTTCTCGCTCTGCATGCTCCGTCAGACCTGAATGGTATCTCTGACGGCACACACACCTCCTCAGACTTCATTAGCGTGGGTGAAGAAGCTTGATGTTTGTTATAACGAATGTCATCAGCGATATCGGGACTTTGTTCGGGATTACTGAGGTGTTTCGTTCTAAATGATTTGAGGCTATCATCAGCAGATTATTCATTTCATTGAACCAGGCCGCTTTTGATTCATTCCTCTCCCACATGGCCGAGTTTAATGTGATGCTTTGTGGAGGAGGAACTGTTCCTCATAGTTTATTCCTCAACAAGTCTCCTTAGATCCACTGTCTTATTGATAAGGCTTTTCAAAGAGAATCCTCTGTCTCACTTTTGTATGGCAAGTTCGCTTGACTCAGCTATTCCAACAACTGGTGGAGGAAGTAATCAGATTCTTCACTTAAAATAACTGTATAATTTTCAGAACCTTTTCAACCTAATGAAATATGTCCTGTTTTTTAAATCACCGTCTTTTAGATTCTGCACACTCTTGGCAGGCTTTCATTCACATTTCATATCTTTTGATGGAGGCTTTTGCTGAACCCCAGTATAAATTTAATCATAAAATAATAGACAGCTTTATTGTGGCATCTCAGCCCTGACAGCTGAACAGTAGATAAAGGAAGTAAAATGTCCTTAATATTAAAATGATCCATGGTTTGAATTTAAACCGGCAATCTTAAATCATAAGAAACAAACTGTTGTGTTTGACCTCATATAATTAATTTCAAATAGAATAATACAGCTTTTGAGTGATGTAGGTTAAAAAAACTGTTTGGATTGAAGCTGTAGTGCTAATAAATTTCAGTTTGAAGAAGAACTTTTAGGGCGATTTATGATAGGTGTGTTGAGATTGGGACATTTTCACATTGAAGCAATAGCTCTGAGCGCTAAAGAGACCAATCAATTACAGAGTTTTTAATCATTCTGCCACTTTTTAAAGCCTTCATTTTCAAAATCTCATAATCCTGCCCACGTCCAGAAGAGAAGACACTCAGTCAGCTCATTCATCTCTTCCAGAGAGTCCAGATGCCTTCAGAATTTTAGTGTAAGTTAGGATACGAGAGGAAGGTGCCGAGATAGATAAAGAATGGGTGGAGACGTGAAAATGAGAAAGACGTGGAAAAGACGGGAGAAAGCAAGAAGAGGATGTGGTTATCTCTCTGTTTCTTCTCTCCTTCAAAGCCTGAGGTGCAGGCTTGAGTGAGTGTGTAGGAGTTTTTTGTGTCGACTAAATCTGCCGCTCCCTATCTTTTGCTCAACCGCCTTTATCTTCCTCTCTCCTTCCCTCGCCCTCTTTCCCACTCTCTCGATGTCTTTATGCTAACATTTTACATCCACTCCTCTCTTCTTCCATCTCGTTTCTTCATTGCTCATGTTTCCTCCCTTCCACCCTCAAACAATCTTTCTCCATCGGAGGTCAGGCTTTAACAATATGTTGACCTCATCCTTGACTGAAAACATCAGGGTGTCATCCGAAGCATCGCCGAGGGAGTCTGTACTGCTGGGGAAAATGCCACAGTCCTTTATCCATGACAAAAGCTGTCAGTCAAAGCTCATTCTTGAATCCCTGCTGCACTGATGGATGAACCAGCAGTCTCCTGAGAGATTTATAGCAACTGTAAAAATAAAAAAAGAAAGAAAAGAAGGTAGAGAGATCTGTTAAGTCATGTTATTTCAACATATGAAATAAAATGTGCTTTCATTCATCTTCCCTCTTCCCCTTCACGCCACAGTAATCACATCAAATGGGCCTTGATTATTATGGCAGAGAAAGCTGGCTGACTCAGGACAGAGTGCAGACACAGTGAAAGAGCAGAATGAATACAGATGAAAAGTGGAGATGGTGCGCCTATAGCTTCAAGTTAGAATTAAAGAGCCTCAGTGCTTTGTCAGCTATTATACATATATACCATATTACCAAATGATTATACCTATAGGGAGTCTGCTTGCTTGACATAATGAGCTGCAATTGGCAAGCAGTAATGTGCAACAGTAGCCACAGTATGACCTAAATACAATACAGAGGCAGCTCTGTGACAATAATCAGAACAATAAGATCTTGAACTCAGTGTGGAGGTCTGTGCACACCAGGAAAAGGCACTGTACTGTGCGGGTGCTCGCAATTCATTTCTGTGCATAAGCTTCCTCTAGTCAAGTGGGATTTCAGATGTCCTTCACATTCACTGGTTAATATAATCACAGAGCTTTGACTGATTGTCCTTTAAAGCTCAAAGGATGAAAGGAAATATAGCATCTAAACGCTGTTGACCTCTCTTTTTGCTGTCATTATTTTAATCTGAACACAGATTCAATAAACTGCACTTGTATACAGTATGTGGACATTCTGTGGGAGTGTGTGGACAGTCCAGTGTCTGATTGTTTTTGCAGTCAAATTGTCCCTAATTCTCAACAGTCTCCTGAGACATTGATAGAAAATGTAAAAAAAAGAAAAGATTATTGTTGTTTGTTGAATGTGTTATCCCAATTAATGATGTGTCAAACAATATTATCATCAACCATAGATTTTAATACTAGTGAAGTCTATTTTAAATGTATCATATACTGTGTGTAGATCATTCATGCTAATTTATTTAGAATATAAATGTATTTATGTGGTAGTTAATGATGTATCCCTCATACCAGTGTAGTCAGTGTACTGTGTGTGTGTGTGTTAAGTGTGTGCGTCAGGAAAGGCTGTTTATATTTGAAAGAAAGCAGCAGCCCCATCTGCATGAGATAATTTTGTTTATGTTGAGCGCACCAGAACAAACAGGCATTTATCATTCATCTACTCACAGAAAGGAAGCGGCATCAGTGAGATCCCATAGACAAGACAATACAACAATGTGTTTCAATTCATCCCTTTGACCAGGACGTACCCACAGCTGGACCCGCACTGAATGGAAAGCAGATACTATCCACCTGATCGTTTGTATCATCGCTTGTAATCATAATCTATTTTCTATCTCCCTTTCAGCTGCAGATGTGGTCCCCGAAAGAGTGTGATGATGAAGAGTGAATGGGTATGAATTTGCACATTCAATGACACAATGAAACACCTGTTGTCCGTAGGGGAGAACATTTCCAACCCAACGACAAGTGGGATATCAGATGTGTTGTCCAGTCATCTGGCAGATTGTCACTTAGATTTCTCTGCCATCCTGAATGTGCCCAGCAGGTGGCAACATGTTTAACACAACCAGAGCCTTCATTTGAGATTGAAGAAGCCTTGAGAGATCATCTTTTGGGTCTCCCACGCTCCCAAAAATGAGCTATATTCAGATTTTATTCATATTTTTTTAATTATTTAAATTCCTGTAGACTGTTTAAAAATAGGTTTTACTTTCTTTACAGTCAACACATCACCTTCAATACACATATTTACGCAATTCTGAACCAGATCATCCTAAATCATACAGTCCTCAGCATACCTCAATAGAAAGGCCTTGGTGTTTGTACTCATCAAATTCCTATCGCTCTCTGTAAAGCTTACACTAGCTGCTGTATCAAAGACCCTGAAGGCTCAATACTACTGCCAAGAAGAAATTAAATCCACTTTCCATCTCAGCACAAACACTATAAATCTTCTGGTCACGGGGCTATTTCCTCTGAGAATGAAACACAATTCAGGGAGAGAAGTAGCCTTGACATATAAGTCTGATTCCAACATTTAAACCAGCTGATTGTTATTCTAGTCTGCTCAATACGCTTACAAATGCGCCCGAAGAAAGAAAGTTTATTAGTCTATTACTGCTTCAGCAGTGTGCTTGTCTGCGCCCTGTGTGGCACCGAAGCGCTCTTTTTTACGCACAACAGGAACCGCACCTGTTCGCATATGCTGCATTCATGTGCATCTCGTAAATCGCATACATCAGCGTAGCTCCAGAGCCAATCGCTTTCACAGCAAATGCGTATAAATAGAATGAGACTTGAAACAAAACAAAGAAGTTGAACAGTTTTTCCCATTTCTCACACTATTAAAAACGGTTACCAGATATATTATTATATTACAGTACCAATTTCGGTCACAGAAATGTCCGTATTTCCGACAGTATTTGAAGTAATCACAAACTCCTGATCCACTCCGCAACAATGAGGAACTTTTCCTTTCTGAGTTTCCACTGAGGCGTCTGGGACGTGGGTTGCATGGGATGGGAAGAGGTGATAAGCAGCTGTCAAAGATGTGAAGGGAGCAGGAGTTGTGATCTAGAAGAACATCACTTCCTTATTACATGATAAGGAAAACATGGCGAATTTAAGTTCTCTGCAGGCTGCTCTGATCAACACTCAGGCTCACCGGGCTGAGATCTTGGAAAATCCACTCCGGGTAAGTTTGTTTACGTTTCAGACTGTTTGCTCAGCCAAATGGAAAAGTGCAGAGCCTGGGCTGTGCGTAAAATTAATAAAACAACAATTGTTTTAAAGCAACTATTAACTGACTTCTTCCTCTCTAGGGTTAGAATTAAGCAATATAACCTAATTAGATTTAATTTATAAGAAACATCTGTCAGTATGTCCTGCTAAAAAAAAAAAAAAAAAAAAAAGCTTCCACCTTAAAATGAAAACATTTTCACTACAGTTTCACCCTTGAACTTCTTTGCTTATTGCCCAGTTGCTTCCCAGGATATGTGAAATGAATCACGCTCAACCTGTTTCAGCTGTTATCAGATTTGCTGTGATAAAAGCAAAGTTTAGATTTCTGCAGGAACTTCCCTCCCCACACTCCACTTGGAACAGGAAGTTACTCACTAATGCTCAAGGGAGGAGATTAAGTTAGTGTCAAAGAAAATCATCGAAGTCAAAATATAACCTCAGCCTCTAAAGCTTTTTGTGTAATGAGCACTCAGTGTGGATGAGGAAGCCAGACAAGAGCAGAGAGATCTATCGGTGTTGGCACCTGTCAGAACTATTTTCTCAAGTAATCATGACTTCTGATTTTGTTGGAAGGCCTTTTCTTTCTTATGAACTTTTAACTTTGAATAGGGGATTTAGAGTATGAGGAAAGTGTGTGACTGTTAGTGGGTCATAATGGAAAGAGCTCTTTTTGCTCTTTACCTTCTGTGCGTGTGTGTTTACTAATGTCCTACTGATGTTTGCTAATGTGTGTGTCAGTCCTCTGCCCTCCTACTCTTATGCATACACACATTCTCCTCATGCTCATCTTCCCCTGTCAGTTTGTTTCTCCTCTCTTCTCTTCTCTTTCTGTTATGTTTCCTGTGTGTGACATTAACGTTGGAGGGCAGAGAGAAAGAGAGAGAGGGAGAGAGAGAGAGAGAGAGAGAGAGAGAGACAGAGAATAACAGAGGAGGAATGAGAGGCGTGAGTAATGAGTAATGGCCTATGGGTGGGCTGTTAGAGAATAGCTCTACTGTAAGAGGCCCTGAGCAGCTGGCTAATGGTCCCAGCTCCTCCCTGCGTCCAAAGCTACCCACCATCCCAGGGAACATCTCGACATCCAGGGGACAATATCAGTCTGTCTCACACTTTAACTGCCTTCTAGAGTCAGAAATGTTTGTACTGGTGCAACAGCAAAGTTTTGGAGTTGGCCCAAATGGTTTGGTTACCTACAGTATTATAGATGAAAGTATAGACACCAAAGTCATCCACAAGTCTCCAATAGATACCTGACTCTGATGCAGCTTCACAGCTCTTTGGTGTAAAATTACTGTGTGGTGCAAACAGTAAATTCGTATCTCTGTTGTTTTTTTTTTTGTGAATAGAAATTTAAATTCCTGCTGCAACAACTACAGTACATGACAAGACTACATTACCAGGTAGTGAAGGGAGGAGGTGATGGGAGAATGTGCCACTACAGAAAAAAAACCTTAATGTAAAAGTGTTTGGCCCTGGTGGCAGACAGGACAGTCAGTTTATCTGAGGAAAAGATTTGAGGAGCATGTCCTGATTATTTAAATTTACTAACAGGCTGTTAGCTGAAATAATGTCAGGTCAGTTTACATCATCAGAAGACAAAGTTCGGGATGTCACTGTAATCAGTCATCACAGTTTTCGCTCTCTCTCCCCCATCTTTGTCTCCTCTCGCCTACTCTTCTTCTGCACCCACCACCTCTGAGCAAGAAACTGAAGGGCTTCATCCAGAGATCAGCCCATCTCAGGGAGGGACAGATCCCCATTGTCAGTGGACACAAAGGGCCACGCTGTATGTCTGTTAGTCAGTGTCCTAGCAGAGGAGGAGGATCAGTGCTGTCAGTCCCTCCGTCAGCTCTCAGGCCCATTCAGCTTGACGGGACATTCAACTAAGCATGCTTTTATAGATGGGATGTAGTTTTTGTTCAGTTCTGATCCAAATTACAGTTTGCTTTGTGCAAGGACACACTTACATGTATGAAAAATTGCTTGTCAGGAGAGTTGGGTGCTGTTATGAGGATGAAAAATGTCCTTGTGGGGTTAGATGTGTGCACAATGTCTATAAATGAGGTGTGAGGTAAAGCATGAAACTTATAAGTGCACAATAGATGTGTGTACTTGTGTTTGTTCAGGGTCTGATGCTCAGTCCAATCTGATATTACACTAAACTTTATTCAGCTTTATGTGAAGTTTGTACCTCGAAATGACAAACTCCAATTGACTTTATCTCTGACATTTATAATAGAATTTATACAACACACGGGCTGTAATTTATTTGCAAAGATACAGAACCGCAGGAATATCACTATAGAAACTGTAATGACTAAAATTTGATGTGTGCTAGATCGTGTCTTGAAGATGAATGTGCTCATAGTTGCCTTTACTTCTCAGAGTTTTTGTTAACTTTTGCTGATGCTGATATTTAAACTCACTGGGCTGGACTCCTGTCTGACTTTGTGCCATGACTTTGAAGTACTGCATTATAATTTTAATAGAAGACCAGGCATATTATCAGTAAAATATACTCAACACATCAAAAGTGGAAAAACCAATCATGCAGAATGTAGGTGTTATATTATTATGTATATTTTATTATTGGATTATAAATATTGAATGCATTAATTTATTTATTATCATAGCTGGTCAAGCTGGGGGAAATCTAATTACTTTATATACTGCTTGGTAATTTAAATTATAACAATGTATCATGTATATCCCATTTTGTGTGAAATAGCTGAATCTACAAAGTAACTAGAATGCTCTCAAATAAATGTAGGTAGTAAAAAGTGCAGTATTCCCTCTAAAACTTAGTGGAGCAGTATTATAAAGTACCATGCAGTGTGGATGCTCAGATACCTCAAAATTGTACTTTAAGTGTTTGAATAACTATCATGTTCACCTATGTATAGATGAAGAGGCCTTATTTTAAAATATTTCCAATATAGCTGCAGGTAAGTTTAAAGGGAAGGTGGACATACTACAATGCCAGCATCCCTCTATGGGCACTGAGAGAGTTAGTGTTTGCTGCAGTTATTCCTCCTTTCTATACTCTATGACACAATTTCAGTGTAAAAGATTGGATCAAAAATGTGTATAAATTCATGATTAAGGTCTACTGATGCCAAAAAGGCAGTGTAATACAATTCAGGTGGGAATCATCCAAAGTTAGTCTTTTTAGTACAAAATGCCTTGTTTGTGTTCATTACAGCTGAGCAAGGAAACTCTGTATGAGGAAACACAATGAGGACACTAAGCACTAAAACGATGGTCACTTTTAAACATACCTACTTGATTGCTGAAGCCTCATATTAGCTTCAAATAAACAGAAAAGTACAATTTAACATAGCACAAGGACAGGTGGAATTATGACTTGAAAAAGTAGAAAAAACAATACCATGTAAAAGACAAATGGTCAAATTCAGTTATATAAGTTATAAACACACAAAGCAGACTCTAACACAGGGAGCTTTGTGGTGTGGAGTCTCTGCTGTACTTGGATAAAGTGTGTAATGTTTGCTAAGTAAGCTTACAAGCCAAAGGCACTCCCAGCTGCATTGGCCTCGCCTGCTTTGTTTGCTCTTCCTGTGACAGGAAAACTCTCTCTCTCACACACACTTTTTTTTACACTCTCTTGTGTGGATTCGTCTCCCTCAGTGGGTAAAACATTAGGCTACTTCTGCTTGGGTGAGGTGATCAGTTCCCGTTGTGATCACCTGCACTTCAAATGCATGTGCTCTCTCTTTTCACCAAACACTGAGACAACAAAACACATACACAAAACAAACCAAAAAAAAAAGAATAATTGACTGTAATCACGTTGAATTCACATCGTGGGCCGAGCTTGACCCGATGACATTAATAACTCCAATAAAAGGTGAGATGATTCCCTCCTCGCACTTCAAATTGCTACATCTCCTGTGTGAAGCCTGTGGAACAAACTGTCCTCAGGCTGTACATCCACCACCTTGTGCTCTTAACACAATGTTTCTTTTGCTCTTTCACAGACACACACACATACACACACACACACACACACACACACACACACACACACACACACACACACACACACACGTAGCTAAACGCCTTGCTCTGTTCACCAGCAAACTCATAGGCTCAGTAACAGCAAAGCAGTGGACCACTTACACTTTGTACTGTAAAGCTTGACAGGGTTATTGATCTTGGTTTAGTGAATAGAGCACAGCTGGCCTGATAGATGACATCGTCTGTCTGATCGATTGATCAATTACCACCTCATCTCTGATACAGAAGGCCCACCACCACACTCTCACACTGTCTATCTGCTTTAATATTTGAGCATGGAGTCTATCATTGCACACCTATGCACAAGCATACCTTGGTATGATATCAGTCCCTTAGGAATCTCATTATCTAGTCACCCATCTGCTCCCCACCACCTCCTTCTAAATCCTGTTTACCTCTGATGCACTGCAATCATTACACACATTCACACATATAGACAAACACACGCATACACACACACACACACACACACACACACACACGCTGAAGTCTAAATCCTGTTTACCTCTGGTGTGGTTTCATCCTCGCCGTAGGTATGTTACAGGTCAGTAGGCCCATCAGACTTGGTGTCAAGATGCATTTGGAGCGGTGGGTGAGGAGAAGATGGGGTCAGGCCGTGAGACATAGAGGAGTTTCACCAAGCTTTTGAATTTGAAATTACCTATAAATCCACTCAGCTTAAACCCTTTATCAGGCTGGTGAGGAGATGATAAGTTGTGTTATGCAATTAAGAGGGCGCAACAAGTGGTTCTACTTTAAATGGGCTGTTGGATGGATGGATGGAGTTACGTTGTGTGATCAGATTAGTTAAAACTAATTGAAAAGTGCTTCAGGTTTAGAAAAAGCAGAATCTAAGTCACTTAACTGTGTAATTAAAAGTGAAGGAGGGATTTTTTTTCGCTTGGTGCACAGACTTTAATTCCAATGCCAGTGGACGTCAGTTACATCCATCACCGTATCACAAAAACCTTCTGCTGCAGGCTACTCTGTTAGGTTGAGTAAAGTAGACAAGCAGGGAGGGAGGGAAATGACTTCAACAACTATTGGATGGATTGCCATTTAATTTGATACAGACACCCATGTGCTCCATAGAATTCATTGTAATAAAGCCCAAATGCCTGCAAAACTGGCATTTCCATCAGCTAAGGCTGCTAATTAGCTCATTTGAGTACACTAACATGCTAAAGATGGTGAACATAGTAAACATAGTAAACATTACCTTCTGAACATCAACATGTTTTGTCACTGTGCGCATGTTAGCATAATGATGTTAGCAATTAGCTGAAACAGCAACTGAGCCGCTGGTATGGCTGAAAGCTCTTTGTCTTGTTTAAAGTGGAAATTCATTTATGTGGGGAATTGATGTTTTATTGCTATGGTGACGATGAGTTACATAAATGTCACACAGAGGCAGTTAAGGGCAGCCCATGAGCATTGGAGGACTTGAGGAAGCATAAATGTTAATTTAGTTGATCAAGTAGTGTGTCTCGTCTTCATACTTAAGAAGACCAAGTGCACTCAATGAGCAAGTACTACACAATATTATTTTACCACTATGTGAGTCAAATGTGTGTATAGTTTATGAAAATTAGTGTTAATTCTCTCTGAAAATGTTTTATTATGACAAAATATTACTTTTGGTTGGTGTTGTTATTCATTAAGGAACATATTGGGATTAAAAATGTATATAGAAAGTATGAAAGAGTCTTAGATCTGGGATTCAAAATCAACAAGACAGTTTTAATCTCATATTTTGCTCCCGTGATGAAACAACTTGAAGATTAGACCCTTGCTGTTTGATTGCTCATTAAAAGAAAGGTTATTAAACTGTGTTCTGTGGAAGGGAACCATAATCATTTTCGTCTTGTCCTCATCTGTGAGCTTCACTGTAGTTTCTGCGGCTGACAGAAAGAGCAGAGGGTTTTGCCTATTTCCCTTGTCTGGAGAATGGACTTTGGTTTTTTGCTTAATGACTTTAAGGGTAAGCTGTAATGACAGCTCTACCCCTACAGTGCTGTGGAGAGATGTTTAATAATGTGTTCTGACAGAGCGATAGACCACCTCTGGATTTTGTGATAGCGATCAGCTGTTGTCCAGAGAAATTCATTTACACTCCATTCATTTTTGTATCATTTGACCACCATGTTATCTCATTGTCAACCATATCAGATGGACATTACTGACAATAACCCATTGCCTGTCTTATCTCTGGACCACTGATCCTGAACCTTAACACTCTTTCAGTTTTTGGCTCTATTATTTGTCTGTCCCCTTTATTTCTTTTTAAGATGTACTATGCATTTCTTCCTCCCTCTCATTCTGCAGCTTATTCTTCTGCTTAGCTGATCCTCAGCTTATCCTTTGTTTTTCATCTTTAAACTCCCATTACCGGCCCCTTTCTCTCTTCTCTACACCCTCCATCTCCCTCATAATATTCCTTCAAAGGATGAATACTTGGATGTGCTTGGACTGCTGTTACTTCTTATACAGCGATTGAGTTTCTTTCTTTAGGTTTTCATCATTCACATTCCACCCCCACGGTGCGCTTTCATTTCTTTGTAAACTTTGTCCGCCCACAGCCACTGGTATGTTTATGACCTAAAATTAAATTTCCTCTTGGCAATAATTTTCCAAGCATATGGGGGAAAGCAGCCCAACATATCCCTTGAAACGCTTTAAGCGAATGGATCCTGTTTCTCTTTCCATCACTTATACACCAATTATGCTTCCCTACTTACAGCTGGCAACAAAAAATATACTATATTATTTCCTCCAGTATTTGTATAATCTTATGATACTGTGTAACTTGCCAAAAGTGGGACAATAAAAATAACTATGATACATGACCATATTTTGGAATCAAGATGTTTCCATGTGTTTCCTGGTGGCGTGATAGGGATGGAAATGTCAGTCGTTTACATGGTCAACCCCTTTGTTCCAGTATGAAATATATCAACAATTATTGGATTGATCAATATTCAGTTTTATACAGACATTCATGGCCCCCAAAGAAGGAAGCCTAATTACTTTGGTGATCCCCTGACTTTGTCTCTGACATTTTTAATTATTAGAAATGTTTCAACAAATATTGGATGGATTGCCATGACATATGGTACCAATATCTATCATGCCCTGAGGATCAATTGTAATAATCTATCATCAGGTACCTGCAAAACCACTGACAGTCCCATCAGCCTCATCTGTACTCTGTGTTTAGTGCTAATTCAAGGAACTGCTGTGCCTATGTCCAGCCTTACAGAGCCACATAGATTGTTCTGTGACATCTTGATCTTGCCCACATAACCATTCTCTACCAAAAATGCTACTACATTGAGACTATATTGACCTAGTTCCATACCTGCAACCTTGCACACATGTGGTGACCAGGTGTCTGTGTGCTAAAGGTGTGTTCCAACCTGCATCAACACCTGTGTGAGGTGTCGTATATCGTGGGAGAGTGAAAAGGCTGGGGGTGTCTTTGTGTATGTTTCAGCTAAACTTCTGGCTTTGTTGCTGTATGTCACGGGTACATGTGTGAGAAATGAGATTTTGATATCACAAAACCCTAGATGCCCCGGCTCCACAGGAGTACACACACACACACACACACACCTACACCTACACACACACACACACACACACACACACACACACACACACACACACACACACACACACACACACACACACACACACATACTCACATGCATGCACACTAGTGCCTTTGAACAGCACACCAATGGAACAAAGCTCTCCGGGGTTGTCATGGAAATGACAGATGTGACAGCTGGAGGGAAGACTTTTGCAGGGAGTATTATGGGATGTTTTGAGTTGTTGTTTGACAAGTGGAGCGTCACCTAATCTTCTGCCTATCTGTCTATTGTTTATCTTCACAGACCTATCTTGTGGGAATCATCATCTCTATATGTGGGAATGTCCTCATCAGCATTTCACTTAACATACAGGTAGGAAGCGCTGGAATCAAGCAGTACAGCAGACACTCATCACACAGCGGGAACTTAATGCCTGCAAAGACAAATTTTTCCACTCTCTAAGTACTGCCAGACTACTTTCCTTCTGTCAGTGTGCTCTCTCTCTCTCTCTCTCTCTCTCTCTCTCTCTCTCTCTCTCTCTCTCTCTCTCTCTCTCTCTCTCTTTCTCTCTAGCAAACTCTTTACGTTCAGCAGGATTTTATTTTACATTTAGGTACTATGTGATCTGCTGACATGTTCACAGCAGGCAATGTGCAGCAAACCGCAGAAATGACTTTGTATGTCATCATCAATTTAACATTGTGATCAGCAGTACAGTTCCTGCCCAATTTGCATCTGGACTGCCTCTGATTATAACACTAATTATGCTCTAGCACTGTGTTTAAAATACTATCCTGATGCCTAATCAGTCCTATTTCAGTTAGGTGTTAGCAGGGCTGTGTACCAGTAAATAATCAGTCCAAGTCAGTCAAAGACTGAATACATTCATTAACTATAAAAATAGATTGTCTATAGCATGTACCAGAGTGAGACACTTTAATCTTTTTTTTCTCTACTCAGTGAGTCATTTAGTACCAGTCTGTTGCTCAGTTACACTCTGTTTGGCAAATGCAAAAACTCAGGTACAGTAACTAACAGCAGCATGTCAGATGTGTAAGACAAATTTTAAGAGACCGTGACAGCTTGAAGTGAATGTGAAAAAGTGCAGGGAAAGGCTGTTAACCATTGTTTATTAGGCAGTGTGAGTTTCCAGAGATAGAATTGTTAATGATTATGAAGTATACATTTGCGTTTTCCTTGTACAGCTTCCCACCTCATTGATTCGCTTAATTGGTGTCATGCCTCTTCTGGAATGAAATGCTAATCAGGAGAGTGTTATGCTGTAAGCCTTTGTAATACTGTAATATCTCTTAAATTGCATCTTTTTTTTCTTTTTTTCTTTTTCTTATTTGGGTGGGGTAGGCTGTTAAGTTATTAATATCTGTGGGGTGGATGTTTGAGTCTATGTTACGCAGCTCCACAGTTATTGGATCCACATAATTTGACTGATGCCTCAGGCTCCTCTCCCCTCTCTCCCTGACAGAAATATGCCCACGTCCGTCAGTCTCAGCGTGGCTCCAAGCCTTACTACACCTCTGTGCTGTGGTGGTGTGGTGTGGTTCTCATGGGTATCGGGGAACTGGGGAACTTTGCTGCCTACGGCTTTGCCCCAGCATCACTCATAGCCCCGCTGGGCTGTGTGTCTGTCATAGGTACGTATGACCTTTTTTTTACCCCCCTCGTACATTATACATGCGTGAAGGCAAGAGGAAAGGTTGTCTCCTCAGGGAACAATGAAACATTGTCATATGAGGTCTGCTCTTTTTCTTCTGATCTTGTCATAAACAGATGTTTTCATGCCAAGCATTTATAATACAAGCTGTAAGATGGCACTAACAACACTTAAATTCCTTTTGATGAATAAAGCCCAAGTTCAGATACATGACGTGGAAATAAATTGTATTAATCACATAGAGTTCTACAGTACATCTGGTACAGTAGTGCTATTTCCATCCTGCGTGTTACGACTACACATCTAGCTGCACAGGCAAGGCTGTTAAGTCTTCACCTCATTCAGCAGTGTATCTCACGCTCACAGAAAAAGGGCTTTAAAAAGAAACTTCCAACTGTTGCTGCCATTGATTTCAGAAGCCAGAAACAGTCATCCAAATCCCGGACATGGCACCGGAGGATGAATGCATGCAGCTCAGTTCTTCACACTGTGTGATTCAGGAAGTCTAATTACTTCTGACATTATAAATCCGCCAGCCCGTTCCAGAAAATGTTCATTTTTATAGCATGAACAAAGCCAAATTCATTAGCCAATCAAAACAAAACCTGCCTGGTTGCCACAGCTGGCAGCTGCTCTTTGCAAACACTCCAAACGCAGGTTAAATATTGAACAGGTTCATTTCTTACCTCCCGCCATCCATCAGTCACTGCACTGGAGGTGGTGGTGAGTCATGGATATTAATGACAGCTATTACCCAGACACAAATGATTTTCCTATAGTCACGTCTCATAAATGGATGAATGATTTGAATAAAGCTCTGAAACCTGAAAATCTGAAACTGAAACCACAAATCTTGTTAAGACGGCTGCACCCTGTGTTCATTTTAGTTTTAGTGTTCAACAATGTTGTTCTCGCTTCAGTGAGCAATTACTTTCTAAAACGCTCTTATCACAATTACAGGACTTGAACACCTTACCCTTTTGAGTCATTATGTCACTGAGTGTAAAGCTGACATTATTGTGACTCTCTTCATAGGCCACAGGTATTGACAATTACTGTGCTCATTTCCATTTTACTATCATTATTATGCTTGTGAAGACCATTGATTGCAAGACTCTTGTGCTGCACTGGAGTGTGCATGAATAATGTGTAGCTGAAGTGTATCTTGAAAGAGCATCTTGAGGAATTAATGAAGCCAGAGATGAGGAGGTGAAGGGAAGGGAAGGAGGGAGAGGAGAGGAGAGCAAGATGTCCTTCCTCCTCAGAGGTAACAAGTGGAGCTGAGGGGAGAATGTGCAAGCTGCTTTTTGTCATCTTGACCCCACCACTCACCTCATACTGACTCACATACTGCATGAAAATGAGAAAACTTGCACACGCCAATGCATGCATAGCTGTAGTCATGTATAAACACCCATGTCTCTGGATTTCCTCAACCAGAGATGCTCCTTAGGTTAACACACACACCCCTCCTGCAGCGCTGTTGTGCCTCTTTTTCCAAGAGCTGTGTGAAGGCTCAGAGGGGGGGCAGACAACGGGAGGCCTTGGTTGAGTAAACAGGAGTGAAGCAAGTGGTTGGGTGGGGAGAAATGAGGAGAAGAGATGAGATACAATGAGAATAAGGATATATATGAAATAAGAGGCAGAGATGCAGAGTGGAAAGCAGAAGCAACAGGAGGAGAGGGATGAGGTCGGCAGAGCTGATGATGCCGCTGTCACACGCCTGTCCCTGCATGTCATACTGGCACTCTGACACTTTGGAGAGCAATTTCTTCTGTCCCCATCCACAGAGCCCACCACTCTCTATTAGGAATGACAGCACTATTCTGAATGCTGTTCTATGGTGCAGAGCATCGGCTCTCCTTGTTAGATACCATGTCATCACCTGCAAAAGAGGAGGGAGGCTGGCATGGTGGAAATAAACAGAGACTTGATTCAGACACTGCATCAGCTCAGAGATGTCAGACCTGCAGGTCTGTAGAACTGACGAGAATGTGTTGTTTTCAGTTTTTATCAACTTGTATTGTATTGGGGTTTTATAACATCTTATATTATGTCTCAAAACACTTGCTCTTCATCTATTGTTAAAATAGAAAAGTCTGGCTCAGTGCTCTGTTCACAGAATATTAATACTGTTCACACGACAAGCTTTCCAAAGTCTCTACTTCTGTCATTTGTGACATTGAGAACGTAGAATACTTGCAATGTGGTACCAGTTCTTACATTTGAGCTTTCCTTGAATTTTGCTCCTTTCATCCAATGTCAGATCCATGTGGTGAAGAATATTTGACATGGTGTGTTTTCCCACAGGGAGGTTCCCAGTAGTCGTAAGGAGCATGTAGAGGGGCAGTACTGATCTGACACACACACACACACACACACACACACACACACACACATACACACCTCCATAAACAGGCACACATAAGAGCTGTGACAGAACTATGAACCCCAGAGGTTCCTGTTGCCACATTTCTCATTTTATCAAGCCGTGTGAATCTCACTTTGTATGGAGTTGCTATGGTTACTTGTTAGATCCAGCTGGTCCCAGAGGCAAAGAAGGAGTCCTAAATGTGTATGCGAACATGCTCGCCGTATGAAATATTTAACAACTGACTGTTTCATCCGAATACCAACGAGAGTCTTTATAAACTTCCAATTTGACAGTCGTGTCCCTGTGGCATCACGCACATCAATACCTTGTATCACACGTGTCCTCTGGAACACACCCTTTCAGCATGATTCTGTTATATATTGAACCAATTTTGGTTCAATTTTAACTTGAATTAGGGGTTTACAGGAAAGCTTTTCATGGCTCAGGTTTATTAGTGCTGTCTAACACCAACCTTCTGTTTGTAAGATTGCAAATAAATCTGCCTTTGTGCTATACTGTCAGCGTTAAACATGCATGTCGAGACCCTGTCCGTCATGCTTTGAAACCACAGTAACCCCATGCGTGACACACTGTGCGTCTCTGACATATTGAGCTGTTTATGCTCTGTAGCTAATCTCCTTATGATGGTGGCAGAGCTTGTGCCCAAACTCAAACTGCCTGTCTGTTTTGGGTTTTTTTGTTGTTTTTTGTTTTTTTTCATTTGGTATTTTCCAGCAATTTTTCCATTTAATTAGTCTCCCTGTCTGTGTGCCATCACCTGCACGCCTGTCTGTTTGGCTGGCAGTGATTCAGTGCAGTTGTGCCCAAATTCTTCCACACACAGCTGCCACAGCTGTCTCTGCTGAAATATTGGTGTAATATATGACAGCATAACTCCATAAATGTAGAATTAGAGTAAGAATAAGTGTTGACCCCTCTGTCTAGTGACTGTCAGGCTGCTGTCACTTGTTATTCTACCTTGTCTGTAAGTCCACTATCTGTTTGTCCTCTAGTATGTTTTTCTGTTTACGTCTGTGTGGCCACCCATCTGTGTATCTCCCTGTGTATCTGTGTGCATATCTGCCTGTCTTGCAATCTGTCTCTGTGACAGCCAAATGCTGCATGTTTATTTGTCTCTCTCGCTCCGGTGCATATCCCAGGGAAACATTAAGACTAATCTGAGCCTCAGCTCGTGTGAAACTGATGGCTTTTCGGCATCACGGTTCTTGACAGCGATATTGATGAATGGGTTCATGAGAAATGTGTCACGGAATAGCATCTTTGTGTAATTTAATGCTGATGTTATGAAGCACTACAGAGTGACACTCATCTACATATGCTGACAGCAGCTATCATGCGTATCAATATAAAACATGTCAAGCGTTGTATGTGTATTATGTGTACAATTATCTATTTATGTGGATATAAATTTATATAATATATTTTAATATCACTGTGTGCAGATGTGCATGACTGTGTGATTGTGTGTGAGTGTATATAATTATCTCATTTGTGTGCACAATATGTGAGAAATTACTGTGATATTCTCACATTGCAAACTATATCATAAAACTTGATCATCCTCATCCAATTACAGTATATACAGCCATAGCTGCTAAGTCTGGTTGCAACACTTTTCATGTGATTGTTATTTTTATCAAGTCAGTGTTCAGTCAAGTATCTGACCTTGCCTGTGATTAAACTGACGTGTTGAATCCGAAAATAAATCAATCCAGAATATGAGGTTACCAAAAAGTGGCTGAACACAAATTATGTTTTTATCTTCAAGGGGAAAGCATTGATTGTGATGTTTTATGATAACCGAAAGCATGTTGATTTTAATCTAAAGTTCAATTATATGGTGTCTAGACTGTGTTAAATGTAACCGATTGGAGATAAAAGTGAGTTCAGACTGTATTCTGCTAGACTGAATGGTTTGTGCAGAGTGGTTTTATTGGCTGTTAAACTAACAGGAATATATTTATACTCCACAGCCAGCGCTGTCATATCTGTGGTTTTCCTCAAGGAGACGGTCCGAGCCTCTGACATTGTTGGTAAGCAAACACTCAGTCGGGATCATAGCACTTGAGGACATAAAACTGGTGCTTTGAGTTGAGAAATGACATCCAGGCTGGATATATCAAACTGGCTTCATAGATTTTACTCAGTGTGAAAACATCTTGTAACAAAGGAAACATATTGGAGTTTGACTGAGATAGAAATCATCTTATCCACTGATTAAAATGTCTTTATAATGTCTTATTGCTCTGTGTTCCTGGCAGTGGGAAAAAAGGGTGCAGTGTATTCAACAGGCCAATTCTGTTATATTGTTTTATGAAAAGCTATTGTTTGTCACAACGATTTATAGAGTCTGCGGCGAAATGACATGATTGTGATGGTCATTACAATAATGATTATTACAAATGCTAGACTGGGAATTCATATCAGTACCACACAGCTCTGCATGTTGTTAGTTTTCTGGATTAATCATCTACAGTTGGTTCAGTCTTTCTTCCTTTTTGCATAATTGTTCAGTGACATTTCCAGCCACATATTGTAAACATTTAATTGTATGAATCTCTCATCCATAAAAGAAGAAAATGACTCTGAGTGAGCTCTGTTTTTTAGCAGCACCCTGTTTATAGGGTTGAACAAACTTGAAATAGATGTGACAAAGTGGACATTATAAAACTAAAATAAAATTTTAAATAAAAAACTATACACGAGAGAGTATGTAAATGATGGTAGTTAAAATATGTTAAATAATAAACATATCTGCTTGTTGTAGTAAATAATGATGCAAATTGTAAGTTTGCCACGTGCAAAAGTATTTTGAAGTTAATTTCTTGTGTACAGTGCAAAGTAACTGAGAGCTGGCTGAGGCACAATGTATTTTGGAGCAGTGGAGGAAATAAGTATTCAACATGTCAACTTCTTTTTCTTTAAACATATTCCCAGTGCAACTATTCACAA
This sequence comes from Scomber japonicus, assembly GCF_027409825.1. Taxonomy (NCBI): domain Eukaryota; kingdom Metazoa; phylum Chordata; class Actinopteri; order Scombriformes; family Scombridae; genus Scomber; species Scomber japonicus. The sequence goes on along the minus strand of NC_070587.1, from coordinate 22,515,212 downwards.
GCAATTAAGTCCAGACATTGATAATAACTCAATAAGGCAAGACAGCAAAAGAAATCATAACATTCCACTCAATAACAAAAGTTATATGCATTAAATTGGAATGACAGCGGGAAAAAAAGAGTTGGACACAATAACTGAGATGTACTTAATATTTGATGGAGAAGCCTTTGTTTGCAATGACAGCTTTGAGATGATTCCTGTACAAAGAAACTAATCACACAGTGTCCAGGGGGGATTTTGGTTCAGTGTAATTTAATTGAGTGTTATGATTTTGTTGCCTTGTTGAATTAACATCAACGTCTGGTCTTAATTTCATATGAGTAGCTGCACTGGAAATATGTTTGTTGGAAAAAAAAAGTTGGATAGGCTACTTGTTTCCCTTACTGTATTTAGGAGTTTTTGTATCATGACTTTATGTTCTTCATCTCACCAGTAATAAAATGAAGAAGAAATATTGACCAAAACTGTTTAAATGAATTAAATGTGTAAAATGTTAGTGACCTGCACAACACTTTTGATTAATTTGAGACTAGTTTTAAGATTGATGATTAATGCTGCAGGATCAGAAGCAAATAGTCACAGTTACAGTTGTGAGAGAGACAGTAGAGACAGGATGGTAATATTACCAGCAGTAGCAGTTGCTATGGAATGGAGTGTTGAGCTATAAGCTTCATGTCAACCAATATGCCAAACCAATATAGAACTCTTCTCACTACAGTCTCACCCCACTATCTCTCTCTCTCTCTCTTTAGGTGGAACTCTGGCAATAACAGGAACGTACCTCCTGGTGACCTTTGCCCCCCACACTTCTACACACATCACTGCCCATCTGGTCCAGTACAATGCCATCAGCTGGCACTTCCTGCTTTACTTAGTATGTAACTCTCCTCCTGGATTGTAATGCATACATATAAACATGTTCTTGTTTTCTTAGAGTTAATGTTTGTATGTCTAAATCAACTGTTCTGCCATAAGTTAGTTTATCCCAACCTTTAAGTTCCCTGTGGAGAAGGGCAAGAGAGAGTATTACATTTAAGTAAGAGAGTTGAAGTAAATTGATAGAGTGACCTAGAGCTATGATGTAAGTAATCTGCCTCTATTTTTTGGTTCATGGATGAGCCTGGCTGTCCATGCTGCTGTCATGATTCATGCCAATTTTGGAGTGGTAACATGTCAGTTAAAACTACGATTGTCTTTGTTTTTGCACTCAGTATTAAAAAATACTGCCCCGACCTTGCAAGAGCAGTAGCACTCACCCTTATGCTCTCCTACTTCAATTCCGCCTCAGGCAGAGATGGTATAAACATAGCTGTTACCATAGAGATGGATCTGCTACAGAGCTGAAACAAAGTGTTTTTTCTAAAAATGTACTCATCACAAAAATGTAAATGCAAGCCCCAACCATTAATACTAGTCTCAGTGCAGAAACACACCTTAGATGTTCTTAAAGAGGATTTCTGCAGTAGAAGGTCACAGTATTTCCATTGATGCCAATCACTCCCATGATAGCAGCAGAGAGATGGGGAGCTCTGTGTTTCCCATCTCTCAGGTTTAACTTCTTTTGTAGAAATGCAGTCCTTTGTGTAATTCAAGTGTGAGGTGTTCCGAGAAGCACAGCTGGCTACGAGAGTGTATGACACCTGTGATCTGTTATTCAGGAAACTAGGAGTTGAAGTTTTGAATGTCACCTAGACTGTGCAGCCTATTGCATTTCTGCTGTAAAACACCATATTCTGTACATGTTTTTTCTATATATTTTCCTTTGATACTGTATTTCCTCCAGTAAAACATATTTACAAAATAGCTGAGGCACATTACAATATAGTAGTAATAATTTTGATGAATCACTTTATAAAAATGTATATCATCCCAGGAAATCTGCTTCTAAATCCTAAATATTCCCTTTACTGTTTGTAGAACAATCAATTATCTGCACATACGCCATCAATCCTGGACCTAGAGTAACAGCTAGCAGCTCATCAGGGGTGCCAGCCAGTGGTGTAAATGGTGAACATTCGCCCTGGGTAGCACTGACATCATTATTCAGGAAGCAGCATTTCTCTGAACTATATTTCACATTCTACTCCTAAATCTAGTCCTATTTGCTGAACAGATGCAAACACACTCCAAGACAAAAAAGGAGCTATTTTGTGAAAAAAAAACAAAGAGAAATGTTCTAGACAATGTTAAGAAAATACAGATGGATAGCTAGGCCAGCAGATGTTTTCAAATTGAGATAGTCCTGCTGCCTCTGGCTGCAGTGATTGATGGTGTGTAAAAGAGTATGCTGTTTTCCATTCCAGCAATGCTTTGTGAATACTCATCAGCCCACAAAGAAACAGCCCCCAACAAGTGTGGAATTAACTGTAGATGGTGATTAATCAGAGGAAAATGAAATATCCATCACTGTCTTCTCATTATTTTGCTAAGGTCATACTATTATATAATGATTTCCTCTGGAAGGACTCAGACTATTAAACCATTTTGTGTCATTTTGTGTATGTGCATGTGCGTGTGTGTGTGTGTGTGAAGTAAGTGATATATCTATCACAAATGACCTAGGTCATTTTAAATCCATTTGATTATGGGCAAAAAAGACTAATGAAATCTTGACATTAGCTCGTTATTGAACATATTTACCAAGGCACAGAGATCGCTTTGAGAGACATTTAAAGGTCAGCTTGCCCTTTTTTCCTCAATTCTACTTTTGTACTCTGTTCTTTTTCTCCATCCATTAAAGCTCTGTGGTGTTATATCAGCGGTCCATGAACAGCTGAATGCTATTGGATTCACAAGGACAGCCCCAGGCCCTTCTCATTAAAGACCAGCAATTCATTTTAATCTCCCCCACCCCCCTTCTCTCAACAGGTTATAGAGGTGGTCATCTTTTGCATCCTGCTTTATCTGTACAAGAGGAGGAATGTGAAGCACATCGTCATCGTGATGCTGCTGGTAGCCCTGCTCGGTATGAAGTAGAAGCTGTCTGATTGAGTGTAGAGGTTATGGATTAAACCATTTTAGGCAGTCAGAGGTTGCTTTGTTGCTTGGCTACCAAAAATGGAGTCGTGCTCAGTTATCACTTCAGTAATGAGCTGAGTAGAGCATCACAGAAGAAAATAATTCACTGTAACTCACTAGGAGATAATTAACCACCCCCACAAATCAGCACGAACCAATGAGGAAGTTCTTTATTGCTGCAAGTTGTACAACTAAATGTTAAAGTGATGTTTTGTGTTGCTGCAGCCTCTCTAACAGTCATCTCAGTCAAAGCTGTGTCAGGGATGATCACAGAGTCGATAAAAGGCCAGCTGCAGCTCATCTACCCCATCTTCTACGTCATGCTTGTCGTCATGGTTGCCTCCTGTGCCTTCCAGATCAAGTTAGTCAAGGTTTTCTCCATCTTCTTCTGTGTACTTTTTTTTTTCTCTCCGTCAGTCACATTTTTATTGCTCAAATCCCTCATGCTCGCCACAGGCTAGATGCAATTTTGGCTTTCCAGTTCCTGGACAAACAGGAGAAAAAACAATACATTGGACATAGTGACATTGTACCTACAGCACACCTGTAGTATTAAGATGGATGAATATACTACTTTATAGTGTCTGTGTAAACAAGATCATTGTGTTGACTGCAACCTTCCAATCTGCTTTTCTGTCTCCACAGATTTCTTAATCAGGCGATGAAAATGTTTGATGCCACAGAGGTGGTTCCTATCAACTTTGTGTTTTTCACCGCTAGTGCCATTGTTGCAGGTATGTCATCATCCATAGAAATGTCACTGTGTCATTCACTGCATTCTGTTTTAAGTATGTTTTATTTTTTTCTTATTGTCGACAAATCCCATGAAAAGACCAAAACCAACAATGAAGCGATGCCAACAAGTATTGTCTGTGTATCTAAAGCCTGATTTCTCTGTGCCATAGATCTCCATTGTTGTCCATGAGATATTAAAAACAAACATGACAGACATTTTTCTCTATTACCATAAATGTGGGCAACTGCACATATACCATCCTGCTACAAATACTCAGTAGTGCACAGAATGTGTATTCATCTGCAGCTAAATATAGTCCTGACCTATGCAGCCTATAATGAATTAGTTTCTGTTTTTGCAAAAAACTGCAGCTTCCAGTTGTTTAAGTAAATTTGACAAGACTAAGAGGCTTCATAGCAGCTGTGCTTTGAGCTAAACACTGTCAGCATGCTAGTATGCTCACAATGACAATCCTAACATGCTGATGTTTAGTGAGTTTGTTTGTGTGTTTGTGTTTTGGTGGGAAAGTCATTAGTTTAGCAGGTTTTTTGGTCAAGTACTGAACAAAGTCATTATATTTCATAAGAGGAACATGAATCATCCTTTCTAAACTTGTCAAGATATTTCAGTAAAAACCATGTGTCAATGTCAATGTCATGGTGGCACTAAAGGAAAAGACTTCAAATTTTGTGACAAACTACCTAGTAGAAGTGAGGTGTTTTCACTGGTTATGTGAAAAGTTTGATCTGCTATAGGCTTTGCATAAAAAGTCAGTGGATAATCAATATCATTAGTATTCATCCTCTGGGCACCGTATCTGTTCTGAATTTTATTATAATTTATTCAATAGTTGTTGATACTTCAGACCAACAAATTGCCATCCATAAAGCTAGAGCTACACTGTTGCACTGCATGACATGTTTTTCCTTACAATCCTCACTAGAGCAGTATTAATCTGCAGCTGAAAAATGCTCTGCTTTCTCCTATTTGAGTAACATTTTCTAAAAACTACAGTGGCCAGCTGCTTTAGGAAATTACTGTGCCTTTAAAAAAAGTGAAACTAGAAATGTGTAAGTTTTAGAGCTGAAAGCCACAGAAAAGGACAAAAACACATGCTTGTTGTTTTTTTGACAGAAAAATACAGAGTAACTCCACACTTATCCTTGAAGAATTTTATGAAGGATAATAATTGATCTCACTTGCTGCAAAACTCACTGCAATAGTTGAAATTGATTTGTGATGTGACACAGTTTAACATAATGTTATGATGGTGATTCACTCCTGTACATGTGAACCTTGTTCATTGAAAAGGTTTGCAGTGGTGACGCAGTCTAAGGAGTCAATTACCTTGGCTGTGTGCTGGATAGCTATATGTCAGGAGTGTGCCTGGCTGAAGAGGGGCTCACCAAGGTCAATCAAAGAACACGCTTCTTAGCAAGAATTTAACATTTTCTAGACAGGAAAGCAATAGTGACCTTGGCAGGAGCTCTTGTCCTGTTTCATTTTGACTATACCTGCTGTTCATGTTATAACTGCTGAGCGTTGTACCTTAAAAACAGACTTCAGATTTCTCAAAGCAGGATAGTTAGGGTTATTTAAGAGCATTGGGCGGTTGAAAATACAGGAAGGAATATCTCAGATTGTGCATCCTGCTGTCCCTCAGTACTTTAAACATGATTTAATCCAGATGAGAGATATTCACAGACATAAGAGTTACCTAGGGATGGAAACTTGTCTGTACATGTTAATCCGGCTCAGACATTATTTACAGTATATATTATATGTGATAATTGGATGCCTTTATTTTATTTTCTTGGTTTTGTATTGATGTAGCTTATTTATTTTAATTATTACAGTCCCAGACTTGTATATAATCTATTGAGAGGGCTGTAATGTTTATTTATTATGTATTCATTTTTGATGCACAGTTTGAAATAGTTTTATTAACTGAGTGCTGAGTAAAGCCAGATATTATCCAACGAAACACTGAGGTAGAGACTGATGTTAATACAGTGAATAACTTGCTGAGTGATTATTATATTTTTATTTTTTCATTGATGTTTTTGTATCACTCCTGCCATGTCAGATCTGCCATCTTGACCCCTTCACAACCCTCCATCACTATCAATCAATCAATCAATCAATCAGTCAGCAGAAGCCCGACAGTATTCACAGCATGTGTATTCTGTCAGGTCAAGTCTTTATTATCCTGTCTGTAATAGTGTTCTTTGTTCAATCTGAAAAGAATCAAGAAAGGAGAATTCTCAGAAGCAGTTTTATCTCAAGGGAAAAACATTTTATAACAACCTGTCACCCTTACATTACAAAATCCATTTCCTTGTTTGCAATTTTCCCTTTGTGGGTAATTGGCCTGCGATGTGACGTCATTTCAAGCTATTTCCAGTGCAGCTTCAGTGGAGTGTAACAGCAAGAAACCGTAAACATCAGCTTTTGGTGTCAGTCACTTTGAAGAAAAAAGCAACAGCTTCCCTCCACATTTTGGCACTGATGTCCCGTAATCACACAGAGAGAAATCCATCATGGATAAGCCACAGCTACAAGGGATTTGGTTGTTTTAAGTATTTTTCACCTTTTCTGAACAATCTCCTGCTCTGATATTGTTCATAGTATTACTATTGCCCTCTCTCTCTCTCTCCACCTACACATATAACCCACAATTGACTGCATTGAACAACAAATTGCTGATATATTATATCTGGCGGCATAAAAACGTCCGGGGGTGGACTTCTGCTTTAAGATTAGTTTTGTTCCACATTGAAGAAAATTATTGTTTTGGTCCTGACCCAGTCGTGATCACAGTGGTAGAATTGTGAGCAGCTGAGCACAGAAAAAGTGAAAATACAAAGTGTTCCTTGCCAACTGTCCCCTGATCACAGAGAGAAATTGTTTTATATTGGATATTCTCAGAGGTAATGAGTGATCCTGCATAGTTTCAGTGTTGCTACTCATCCGTACCGGCACACTTCAGATAATAATAAAACTCTTTCTTCTCATGATCCCAGTGTAATGTTTGTTCAAGGTTTACAGGGCTAGGTTTCACAAATAAACAAAGCACTACAGACAATCTGTGAGGCGTGAGTTTCATTTTAATGTGCTTTTTTTCATTTTTTTGCAGGGATAGTATTTTACCAGGAATTTGAAGGCTTGGCTTTACTGAACATTTTTATGTTCCTTTTTGGGTGAGCATTCAATAACACACTAGTAAAAGCAGCTTGTTGAAATGTAATATTTTCTGTTAATTGGTGTCAATCCTTTGCCCCCCTAGCTGTCTTCTGTCGTTCCTTGGAGTTTTCCTCATAGCCCGAAATAGGCCAAAAATAAAGCAACAGGATCGCAATTTTATTCCAATGGATAAGATTCCTGGTAAGTTTTGTATCAAGTTTTAATCAGCCCCCCTCCTTTACAATACTCTGTGACCTATTTGTATTGAATGAGGTGCATTGATTAGGAAGCAGTGACAGTATGAATTTGCTGCCACTGACCCTGGATTTATCTGACGGCTCAAGTCTACAGCCCTGGCAGCAGGGTCCATCTAATGAGCTCTGCTGTCCATGTTCACAGGGAGGAGCCACACAGACAAAGTGCAGCCTGAGGCAAAGACTCTGACATACGGATCACTGGCAGCCAAACTCATGTGCAACAGAGCTGGCCAAACAGACGATTCATAGGACCAGCTCCATCTGTTGAGACTGTATTTTTGTGGATTTGTGTGTGCGTGCGTGCCTCATCCTGGGTACTTCAATATCACTCTATTTATAGAAATGAAATGTTAAGCATCAACTCAACCTAGTTCCAGCTGAGTGCCAGTATTGGTGGTCAGTGCATCTCATTAAACAGCTCTAGTTATCCAAAAAACATTTCTGTATTATCTTGTGTTAACAGTTTTCAGTCTTCAGCAGGGAAATAACCTGATAAGAAAAACATACTATAAATGATATGAAACACCTCAGGATCAAAGTGCAACATTAATTGCAAATTTTAATTTAAAAAAAAAAAAGCAGGTCGAGGAGGCCACTGTGACCAATGCCTCCCAAAATATTATATGTATTATGTCTATCAATTGAATAAATGGGTCTATGTGTGAATAGTTGAATGTTTGTGAATTTGATGTTTCAACTGTATTAAAATTTCATGTCACAGTAAAAAAGGTGCACTACTGCCCCCTGATGGTGGGGGAGCTCAAAGATGCTTCCCCCACCATAACTTGTACATGTGTCGTGTTAATCTCAGTTAAAGTGATGTCACTTAATTTGAAATGATAGTTAAGTGGTATGTGTAGTTATATACATCTTTCCTCGTGGCTGATTAGTTAAAGCTGCTCATGTTAATGTCTCACATTTTTTCTTTCTTTAAATAACTGAGCATCCATGCATCACTCTGAAACCTGTTTCCAAGGAGTTAATAACAGCACTCATCTAAAAAGTGCTAACGTACAGCCAGCCCACCCATCTTTACCTTAAATAAACCTCAGACTGCATACTGAACTGCTACCAAACTTTAGTGTTGCCAAGCAACAAAACTCTCATCTGCCACCTACACATTATGGGATGTGTGGGAAACCAATGCTCATGCCAGTGTAACTATAAAAAGAATGAACGGTAAACTATCAGTTGTTCAATGTGTTACGGTGTAATGGACAGGCTATAATGTGTAATTCACTGTTGGAGGTTACAGAGGTTATTCACACACAGTATAGTCTGTCAATGCAGTATGGGTATTTTATTAGTTTATATTGAAACAAAACCTCTTCAGTACTCTGACAATTTTTAAACAAACTGTCACATGTAAACCCATTCATTTCACTTAAAATTGAAATAATTCATGCCATCAACATAAAGGCTCCCAGCATCATCAGTCTGGATAAAGAGGGGTGGAAAAGAAGTGATAAATTATTTGGAAACAAATCTAACTAAAACCTAGGCTTTAATTCAGTTAATACTATTTAATTGGTCCTTTAGTGGAGCCATATTCAACTGAAACAATAAGTGTCTCTTCCTAGAGTACAATATCCACAACTTAAAATGATCTTTTAAACCACCACCAGGTAGCTTGCAGTCATACCCCATGCATGTCAGTAAGTCTTCAGCCAACACAGTGAAGTATATAATGGCACAGTCCAAGGAAGCAACTATCAAGGCACAGAGTTTCTGTTGGCTCACGTTATTTGATTGAATGAAGCATCATGCGACTTGATTGCATGTAACTTCAGGCTTCTGCAAAAAGGTCCATTAACCTGCCATTGCATGTAATCAAGTTCTGCACACGCTCAGATGTTTCAATCAGACCTCTATGTTGATTTTAGCAAAGCGATACTGGAGAGATGTGGGGTTGCGCAGCAGCACCATTCCTCTGTGTTCCACCGGCTGGTTGAGGAGGGTGTTGAGGAGACCCGAAACGCTGACAAACCCCAGAGCTTCCCCACAGCCTGCAGACAGGGAGAAGTCGCCCTGAGTGACCCAGCCTAGTGTCACCCGTGAGCAGTGAGAGCTGACACTGGGTAGAGGATCCGGCCACAGCCCGAACACAAGATCAGAGCAGGGTGAGGAGGATGATTTGGCATCTTCAGATGTGGGGATTGGGTCTGAGGGAGAAGGAAGGTCTGACGCTTTATCCTCAGTTTTATCAGAGGATTGAGAGGTGGCAGCAGATTTTTTGGAGCTCTTCTTTCGAGATTTAATTCTGCTTTTAAAGTGGTCTCTGTGGGGCGGCTCCTGGGGCCCGCTACTGCCTCGCTCTTTCTTTAGCAGCTTCAGGTCCTCTGCGGTCGGCACACACACGATGGCGTGGAGCTCCGGTTTACCCTTCGACAGCAGCGTCAGTCGCACCCACACCACACTCATCCCGTGGGCGGTGAGAAACGACCTCATAGCTGAGCGGTCAAGAGGGGGCACCTCCCCGACACGGCACAGCCTTTGACCTTTAGATGTAGAGGGCCTGCACCAACCGGAGAGCAGTCTCACAGACTTTCGGTTTCTAGGGAGCAAATAACCAATTTATAAGAGATGACTCATATTTAAAGGAAAAGTTGCATTTTCATTTGCCCTGAGCGTCCTTAGTGACAAAATTTTGCTGAGGAGCGTTTTTTAAATTTATTTCTAATGCTGAAAACAAAAAAGGCAGCCAATGGAGAGTGAAAATCAATCCAATTTTTTCCCCATAAAGTCACTCATTACTCAAAGGCTTGTGTGATGGTTTTATGGGGATAGATGCAACTCTTCCCCTTTACTAATCTCTGTGATGTATTGCAGCAATTTAAGGCTGGATGTACTTTGGGTATTCTCATCAGGGAAATTATGATGAAAGGGAGGTAGACTGGAGAAGAGCCATGCATCAAACCTGTCAAAAGCAGCACAGAGGGCTCTTAATAAAAAAAAATTTAAAAACAGGAAAGAAGTAACAGATGATTGGAGGACAAAGGCTGTGCACAGTTCTGCCCTGGGGACCCTTAAAAGTCAACTGCATTAATATTGTTAGAAGTGTGATTTAGATGTGCAGGATGTTTAAATGTCTGTGGGGACCTTGGCGTGTTTTGAGTCAATTCTGATGAGAGTTTATGTTCGCAGTACTACAAGAGGGAGGATGAAAAAGATAATGAATCATCAGTATAAATCACAAATAAGAATGCAAAAGAGGCAAAGACAAATATTTACCTCAGAACAGTGAAGCGGCTCGGAGGCTTTGTCATGGCGACATCTTGACATGATGTCATCTCTTCCATCTCTGTGTCAGCCTCTGTTGTGCTCTGGGTCCGGCTGTCCTCTTTTCTCTCCTCTCCTCCTTCCCTCACGATGAGCTCCCACTCCTCGGCCAGCTGTTGCCATGGGCAACAGAACGGAGCCAGACATCCATGTTTAATGTAATTGGTCCTTTTGGCGGGCGGACGCCTACAGAGAAAGGTCAGAAGGTCAAACCCTTGTCAAACTGTTGGGGCAACCCTGCCAATTTATGAAACACATCTCGACTGTTGAGCAGAGGGTAGTAGGGGATGAGCTGCAGGCAGCCTTATTACCATCTCATCTGCATAGGAGGGGAACGATGCGCATCATGGGAATTAACTGGGGTCAAAGCTGTGGAGTGCTTCTCTCTATCAAAACCTCTAATCCACTGATAAACTCACTACTTACTAAGGCTGAAGGATATATATATATATATATATATATATATATATATATATATTTTTTTTTTTGGTGACTCTCCCACTCCGGCTTTAGCTAACCTTTTGAACTTGTCCAAAAGCTCGACCTCCTGCTCCTCCTGAAAACGAACGCCTGCAGGGCAGTCTGGGTAGTCATGGGGGAAGTGAGGAGCTCCTTTATTTTGAGAGTGTTTCAGGCTCATGTGTAGCCCACCAATGCGAACTCCTCTGTACACCTGGCAGAGGAAGAAATAAGGTGGGGAAAGAGAAACATTGGATTTTAGGCTTGACGAAATAAAGCAAACCCCAGGGCTTCCAGGCTGCCTTTAAATTTCAAGGTACATTTAACATTTTCACAGTGCCTGTCCAAACACAATGGAACTGCCCCAAAACATGAGACAAGGCAAGCAAATAATGAAAACATCTTCCACAGAACTTTCTAACTTTCACTGTATTGTAACTTCACACTCTCTCTCACACACACACACACACACACACACACACACACACACACACACACACACACACACACACACACACACACACACACACAATATTCAATGAAATCCATATTATCAAGATCTTCATTTGAACTTCTTCAACATATGGATGACAGTGAAAATATAATAAAGTTCAATCATATTCAATCTAATAACATGGCCATCCATGCTACCTACCAGTGGCACCCAGAAGGCCATGCCCCAGCCTTTAGGGAGCAGCAGGTCCCATCCAGCGCCCCAGGAGCTCATCTCGTGTCCCACCTGCTTGCCAGGCTGGTGAACCAGCAGTATGGGAACTCTGCCCTGCAGAGGAGTTGGGGACAGCCTGGAGCCAGGAACCAAGACCTCACTTCTCATTCGGTTCAGCTCCTGTGAAGAATAGATAATGCTAGAGGTAAGAACATCTGAGCTTATCTGTGCTTTTAGAATCAGAGATTTAGTGTCAGATATTACAGAAAGGAGAAAGTCAGTAAAATAACTGAGGATTCCATGTTGTGATACCTGCTCTGATATTTTGTTATCAGTGACATTGTCGCGGACAGATTGCTCCCACAAGAAACTCTGACAGCAGTGTTCAGGTACGCCTCGTAACATCAGCTCCCTACACTTCTCCTCATCCACCTCTGAAATGAACAGCACACACACACACAGAATGCTCCTGTATGAGCAGCGTCAATGTTATACATCTCAGGCCTCTAACAAAAACATGAGTCACACGGCCAATCCTCTCATTTATCTCAACTTTGAAATTAATGCAGATTTGTGTCATGCAATACATTAATCTTGCTACATCTGTTTTCAATCAATCTACTAAATTAACAGTTAATTGATTGTTAATTAATAAAACGTATTCCACTGTGTCCTTCATTTAGATATAGTTTTTATATGATCTATGAAATGGTGGTGACCTTTAAGCTTGTTGAACAGACAGTTTAGCACAGCAACAGTTGCACAACCTGAATACAATACAGACTGGAACAAAGCAAAATATCACCCATGCTTACTGGGTTTCACAATGGGAACTGGTCCATATGAAAGCTATGCTGTTCAGTCCTTCCTGTTATTCTTCTATGCTGTAAACAATCTTTGTATGTTCAAGAGTGTACATAGGCTTTCAAATGAGTTCTAAATATTTTCATTTTTAAATTAACCTAATAGTTTTTTCCCCCTTAAACTTAAGATGAAGCAATAAAGCAAGTTTCTCCACCTAACTAATATACTATTAATATTAGGGCTGTGCAGTATGACTGTATGTTATGTGATGATAGAAAAACATCTTAACATCTATTCATATTATTATTATTCATATTATTATTATTATTATTATTATTATTATTAATTACTGTTTATTTTGTAGTCTAGATGAAGTCTGTCCATCTCTTATTGGCTTTTACTTGCAAAGCTTCCATTGCACTTACAGTAACGTCCATATTATGTGTGGCAAGTCTGACATGGACATGAAACTCTTTATTCGCTGAATTTACAGAAAATGTGTGATATCTGGATATGAAATGACATATCATGGTATGAGATTGTTGTCTTATTGCATAGCACCTAATTAATATCATGCCAGCACAGCAAAAATATAAGCAACCAGTGAAGTTATGTTATAGTAAACTAGAACTGTCCAAAAGGACAATGTCTTGACAGTGACAGGATTGACAGATTTTTCAAAACTTAAAATATGAGACTCAGTTTGAAATAACCATCATTATCTTTCAAGTCCCTTCTCATAATCAGCGAATCAGCTGTTGTCTGTCACTGAGGGTGTTCTTGGAGTACAGGGTCCTGCCAGGATTCGAACCTGGAACATCTGCATGGTGAAGCAGAGCCCCCCCAGGAGCACAGAACCAGATGTGTACTCAGTGAAACAGCCTCAGGACCAGAAACAACAGACTCATTCTGAGCTCAACTTTAGATAGCTCTTATTTCATGATCAGGGTCCATCTGTTATATATGAAAACAAAGACTATATCAAGTAATGTAGGACATACATGAACAGTACAGCTCGCCTGATAAGTGCACATAATTACAATATAACTGCCTAACCCTCCACTGTTTGTCTGGTAGGTCAGATTTTACCTTGTGCCTGCTTTACACAGGGCAAAGCTTTAACCTTCTTTGTTGGTAAAGTCAGCCTGGGGTCATCTACAGTCAGTCCCAGCACTGTGCCAGAGGGGAGCTCTCCGCTCGAATAAATGCCTGCATGAATTATACAGTCATGGTTAGACACACGAGCACACACACTCAGAAACAAATGGTAACACAAGTGTACTAGGGGACAAAACAGTATTCTGATTAACACAGCAACAGTAAAAAATAAAATAAACCTTTCAGTATGTTGAAGACATCAGCTTGTTGTTGATGCAGATTCATTTTGCTCTCATCTTTGCAGTGCTCAGGCCACCAGAGGGATGAGGGCTGGGATTTCTTCATTTCCTTAAAAAAATACAAACATTACACATTGTTAGTCAATATAAAAAGGAGAGGTTCTCAACTTTAGAAATGTTGTAGCATCATAAATCTTACATCACAGTCTGTAGCTGCTTCCAAAGTTTCAGCCAGCACAGAATGAGAGTGTGGTCCAATCAGACGATAGCGTTCCATCTCCATTGTGAGATCACTGAAACACAAAAATATCAAATTAAAGAATTCAGGTCACCACCAGAAAAACGTTCACTGTCTGCATTTTAATCTAATTTAGAAACAACACAAACTTTATAACTATTCCATTTGAGCTGGACTTCCAGGTAACTGGGGTGTTGGGAGATCTGGTTCCATCTCCTAGGATCTTCTTAGCTGGAGGTCCACTTGCATCCTTGTGGTTCCTCTTCCTCTTAGTTCCAGTCATCTTCTTTGCCTCAGGGGTCTTTTCAGGCTTTGGCTCTGATTCTACAGTGGGCTCGACCTCTGCAGGCATCACCACCGGCACTACTGGAGGAAGTACAGCCTCACAACACTGGCACACAGTTTGTAACTCTGGGAGAAGGTCCTGGAAAGAGCACACAGATTCCGGAGTCAACATTACTGCTGACTTCCTTTATCTTAACAGCAAATGTCAGTCCTACTAAAATTCAACCTTTTACATTTAACTTTTTGTTAAATAACACCAACAATACTGTATATAAGCTTCTGCATTAGGCACCAACATACCTGCTTGAGAGTGGGATGAGCCCAGATCCATAGCTGCCTGTGAGTTGAGTCCTGTGTACGGGGTCTCCAGAGGAAGGTGACAGGGCCCAGGGGCTGCAAGGGGTACTGACCTGCCCTGTACACCACCACACTGCCCTGTCTTCTCCCTGACAGACACAGTGCTGCAGCAAATGTGGGACCTGTAAACACATAGCAACAGCGCATTAATCCAACTATTCAAGTTAAACTTTAATCAGTGAAAATTAATCAGAAACCTAAAATGTAATATTAGTGGCTGAAGTAGGGCTCACTCTCACCGGCCTCCTTGCTTGTCAGCTGTGACAGAGAAGCCAGCAGCTTGTGTTCCTCTCCCTGTAGCTCGATGCAGCAGTAATAGGAAAGGTCCTGAGTGAACAGAATCAGAAAGGTTAAGCTCATTTTAAATCACATCCTAAATGAGTTGTGTAAATACCACAAACATTCTCATTTATGTGAGGGTCTATACCTGCAGTAGGCAATGGCTGCTCATGGCTCTGTAGCAGGGACGATAGCATTTGTATGTGGGTCGGTCCCCCAGGCAGTAGCCCCACTTTTTCACCATGTGGAAGCGCTTGGCGTGCCAAATGTGCGTCTCCAGCCACACATTCTTTCTCTGGCGGCGGTTGAACTCCAGCAGCAGATTTCCGTGCCGGCGGCGAGCCTTGCGGCTCTTGCTCTTCGCCTGTTCCTTCTTCTTCTTAGAGCCAGCTTGGAGGCTCTTCTCTCGCTGGAGGGGAGGGACAACAGAAATGTCACAGACCATGAGGATGTGACGGTGATATTTCAACGTGTGTGGAGTGTTCTTAAAAAGGACACACTTTTTCATTCAGGTGAATAAGAAGCTCTAACAACATCATGACAATGCAAAAAAAACAGGAAACCCATCCTGAAAGTTACCATTCTGTTGGCCACTTCTCTCAGCCTGTGAGGAAGACGCTTGGTGTTGTGGCTCATGGCTCGTCTCCTCATGTGTTTGGGCAGGGCTCCGAACACGTGGCAGCTGCCTGTTGTCTTGGTAACGGCTTTCAGCATGGCACTTACTTCTGCTGCCCTGGCTCTGGCAAAAGCTCCAGCTGGATGAAGGTGAGAGCAGAGGAGAGAGGTTGAGGCACGTTTAACTGTCATCAGTCTGACTGTGCAAGTATGTCAAGTGAGTCAATAGCAGTATGCATCTGTAGGAGTAAGCCAATGTCTTTACCAGTTATGTATTTTGGCATCTCCTTGGCATAACCACCACCATCTTTGTGGTGACCTCGGACCCATCCGCCCTTATGATGAGAGCTCTTTGACCTTTCTGTTGATGTTCGGGCATCAGATTGTCCATCACCACCTTTACCTTTAGAAAAATTATTATTTTTGTCAGTTTCATGCAAAAATAAGAACGTAATCAATATTGAAATATGACACATTTTTGAAAAATATCTTGATAGTAAAGTCAAATCAAACTAAAGCACTAAAGTAGATAAAAATATTAAAGGTTAACTGTTTATGTTCTTGTCCTGCATCCTCAGAGCTGTTTGGTGTAACATTAAAGCTGACAGAGAAACTTTGTGACATATTCTGGTGGTGTTTTTGTTGTTGAAACTCAACCACCAGCTGATACACTGCATTAAATGGTAGTCAGGGAAATGATGAAAACTGCTGACCTGTGTGAAATGCATGCAGCTGTAAGAGGAGTCCAGGTTATAGACAGAAAGAACAGTAAAGCATGACAGGAACAACATAAAATGCATGTTATATAAACAGAAAAAAGACAGGGTAACATTACTGGTGGTCGGTTTGTCTCCTCCATTCAGGGGAGAGGAGGATGAATACTGCACACTGGCCGGCTGGTTTCTCATCTTCTTCTGCCGCATTTTCACTTTAGCAGCAGACATTTTCTGTAGAAAACAAGAAGGCAGCTTTCACGCGTTGCTAACTTACCCTGACTCTTCTAACGAGCGGCATGACCTAAGTATATGTCAACCAACTGCTAGTTAGCTAGCAGTTGGCTGACATATACTATGTTTCTTTGTTTATTGAACAAAAACACAGAAAAATATGTCTAAACAATATGTGAAAAAGGATGACATATCATACAGTTACCTCTAGATTCCCCAGTATGACTGTATGTCAGAGAAGTGGTGTAGACGCCCTGTCTTTATCAAGCTAGCTAGCATGTGAGTGTCTTCCACGCTGTCTGGTGTGATGTTTGCTTCCGGATGGTGCTCATGGGATTTGTAGTGTATCGGCGCAACGGAAAGTTATAAAGACAACCAATATCAGTTATTTTGAAATAATGTGATGTTTACTTAACTAATTCATGTTTTTATGGTATGAAAGATTTATATGCACTTAAACTAAGGGAAACACGCCAAATAAAAACATGTCATGTGCGCCCTACTTGGTGATTTACGGTAAAGCAGCTCTGACGTTCAACGACACGATAATTCACTGCTCATTCTGCTTCCCCTGTTGTAGCACACTGTTGCAAAGCCTGTGTCATTCAATTGTTTTGATCAGATATATTGTGAGTGAAATGGCTGCATTGATCAGGAGGATTATCAGCACAACTAAAGCTCCTGCTGCTATTGGCCCGTACAGGTGAGACACAGCTGTGAGTTCGTACCAATCTGACAAATCTGAAACTGAGGTTGAAGTTTACACTGGCACACAGCTGACAAACATTTAGAGCATACGTAAAGAGAGGTGACTGTTGGGAAAACTTAGGGTCATTAGCATTTCCTTAATGTGTACATTTAGATTTGTTTCATTGCATTGTTCTGTCCAGTATAGTTACAGCTGGAGGAGGATCAGTAGTCACATCAGGAGTAAAGTGCACATTTTAGGATTGCACTTTGAACTGTGTAAGCCATTGAAAGGCTGAACTATTAAAATCAACTGTACTGAGCTCACATTTTTGTTTTTTTCTGAATACAGATTTGTTTTAATGAAGTTTATTATGACTTTTCATAAAGTTTGAACAAATCCTACAGCTTCGATGTGGCTACTGGCTGACAGTATAGTATGTATTTCACCCTCAACATGTTAATAAACCTTAAAAAAAACAAAAACAGTTTTGTCTATGTAACAAAATTTCTGTTTCTAGCCAGAAAATGTATTATGATTCATTAAATGTTTAAAATCCATCATTTGACCACCTATACATGCAGTAGGCCTAATAGCAGTAGTCATAAAACCACATGAACTTTGGGAATTGATAAATGAAAAGTAAGTGGAGGTATGCTCATGTAAAATATGTATAATACACAGTCAAATTCAAATACAAACACTGCCCTCCTGTAGCAGTGAAACACTAGAGATGACAGGAATACATAACTTATTTTTCCTAAAAGCTCACTTTTAATCCAGTGTGTCCTGTTTTGCGTCTCACAGCCAGGCAGTGGTGGTAGATCGGACCATGTACATCTCAGGACAGCTGGGGATGGATCCTGCCAATGGGCAGTTGGTGGAGGGTGGCGTCCAGGAGCAAACTAAACAGGTGACTCACCACCAACCACACTGTCATCATTCATTCATAAAATGTGATCATTACTAAATTGGAATTCATCCTAGATTTTATTATGTGTTTATAATAGAGTTTCTGAGTAATGATGACTTTTATATGGTTAGTTTTTTTATTTGCTTCAATTTATTCTGTTTGGTACATTAAACTTCTATTATTAACCTGATTATCTCATATCCAATCCATTAAAAGGTTGCTATGAATGAGCTGCAATTTGCATTTTTATTATTGATTATAAATTCATGTCAAGCTCACTTTATAGTCATCTCTAACATCTCCACTTTCTATTAGCGCATCTCTTTTATTAGTAAATCAAAATAAACGACTGCTGCGTGTCTCTCTCACTAATAAACTTTTATTTAATCTCCTCAGGCTCTTGTGAATATGGGTGAAATCCTTAAAGCAGCTGGGTGTGGTTATGAGAACGGTGAGGAGCAGAAACTACACCTGTATCTGAAAAGTGACACATTTTGAATGAATGTATAGGCTCACATGTAGGGGTGTCTATATTCAAACATTCTGTCATTGTTTTCTGCAGTTGTGAAAACCACAGTGCTGTTAGCCGACATGAACGACTTCAACAATGTCAACGATGTGTACAAGCAATGTAAGTATGATTGATGGATTTACTTCTCAATATATCATTTCTTCTTATGCTGCTTCTCCTTTCTGCAGAGTCATGATAGCCCTTCATGTGAGTAATCAAGCAAAGGTTTAGCACTTGCATCTTGCAATATAGACTTGGCCACTAGGTGTCAGCACAATCCAGAAAACCTGCATTACCCAGGCTTAAATGATGGTTGCTGAATACATGACGTCTCACTTGGTTGGCCTGATCTCTGGCTCTTTCCATACTGGCCTCATTTTTCACAAGATTTCCGGATCACTTGTTTTGAGTGCTTATCTATTGCTATCTATTATTTATTCTATTCACTCTGTACATCTTTACATTTCAGTATGAGCACCATATTTTCATTTAATAGAAAAGAGCAGTGTAAGCACAGATAGTGGTATGAAAACAATGTTCAGAAGCACAGGTGATTCTGTCACCACCACGCTCGTAGTGTCTGCTGAAGTGTGCTGAGTCACTAGGCAAAGTGAAACCTGAGCTGCTGCTGCCAGCTGATCAAGTCCTAAACTAAATGTCATCCCACATCTGATGCTCCAGAGACAGCCAGGAAATCCTCTAACTCTAAACCATACCTGGAATTTTCAGTATGCAGAGTATGATATTCATCCATAAGCAACATAAAGTCAGTTTATTTATAAAGAAAAATGATTATACCAGGAGCATTAAGGACTAGCATTAGTGTTTAAAGCCCTGAACATAACCATAGGTGTTTTCACTTATTCTGACTAATTAGACTTGTGATCTGTTTGAAGTAGGGTGGAGCGATTCTGGAATTACACACGTTCACCAAACTTCATGAACCAACAAGAATGATAAAAGTAATAAGCTCTCCTGCCTGTAACAGGTCCAACAAATGTATTAGAAGCATCAGAGACATGTCAATCAAGTCTTGTCTGCACACACCCTCCCAGACCGCTGAAGAAATGTAATAAGGCAAATAAAGAAGTGAAAATATCTATGTGGGTGCAGCAACAGTTTGCAAGGCTTTTTTTTAAATTGCATTACTTTTGCCAGACTTGTCCTGTCAGTTATGCATCCAGTAATTGTTACAGTACACTGCTTGCAGAGAAAGAAAGTGCAATATTGCAATATGTGTGTCAGTAGAGAGTCTGGAAAGCCAATTGAAAAGCAAATAGTTTTATATTCAGATTTTTGCTTGTCTGTTCACCTAGGCTGTTAATGTTTACCAAAAAAAATCATTTCCACTGAACATGAGGATTTTTCATAACAAAGACCACCATGACACCACAAAAGCTTTCATAAACTGGATTTAGGCCATTTAACAAAAGACCTTTTCACAAAACACATGTCATAGCAGGAAAGCATGAGTGTAACTAATAAGGCTAACCATTGGTTGTGCAGACTGACAGGGGACAATGGGACAAAGCTCTAATTAGTGTTATTAGTTACACCTGTGCTTTCCTTGCTGTGACAGTCAAAGTGCCTGCTGGGGAAAAGGTTGAATTTATAATAGTCGGTGATGGAAAATCACAAAAATGAATGTGTTGGTTAGAACTCAATGGGCTGCATTGACTAGTCAGTGTCTGATTTATAATGAAACCCCAATATTGTCTTCATGTTGACTCAATATGAGAAAATAAACCGTTTGTAGACAGACCAGTTGTGGAACTTCACCACAGCCGCTCCATGTTTAAATATGTGCCTGTTGTAACCTTCTGATATGTCATCTGCTGCTTTCTTTAGTCTTCAGCACCAACTTCCCAGCCAGAGCTGCCTACCAGGTTGCTGCTCTTCCCAGAGTGAGTATTTGATGAACATTTGTATTTTTCTTTATTGCTTCTCTGCTGGATTAAACCAAACATAGCCATCACCAAACCACCAAGCTGCCATGTCTCACTATATTCTCTCTGATTCTCTAGGGTGGACTGGTTGAGATTGAGGCAATTGCTGTTTTGGGCCCTGTGACCAATGCGTCCTAATAAGAACATCTATCAAACAATAAAACATCTGAAAACGCATTATCACTGAAAAATATGTGCCTTGATTTGTGGACCAAGCAAGCATTGATTTTAAAAAACACAATAAACTCCTGTATAGAAGTAATCATTTTTATTATCGATTTCTCACCTTTTTCTAAAGCATCTAGTGATTTTTAGTGCTGTCAAACATGTTGATAGGTCACTGTGCAGATAAACAGCAGTCAGGCTCTGGTCACTTTCTCCTCCTTTATTAACATTGATGAGACACGTTTGGAGACAACACTGCATTTGAAATTCCCTCTACTCACATTTCGCTAGCTGAAAAGTATCTAAGCTTGTTTGCTGTATTGAATTACGCTACCACTCTATGTTGTCATCAGCCGTACCCATGACAGCTGATCCTCTCTCATTATGCCAGATGATGAATGATCAAATAAAACTCAATAATAAATGTTCTAATTTACTTAAATGGTGACTTGTGTCCTTGATTCCCAATAAAGCTATTTGTAGATGAATACTGTAAGATGACTTTGTGCTTTGTGTCTTCCTCAGTTGGTGCTTAGTTCTTAGATATTCCTTATCTGTTGATGCCGCATGGAACAGTATGGGGTTATATGTCAAATCATAAGCTTTACAGCACATTTTATCCAATGTGGACATTCCTCCACTGATTTTCATTTCTGGGTTATTACAAGCAGAGATGGTGATCTTGATTGCTGCCTCTCTTCTCAAACTGATACAGATGGATGTTCAGTCTGAGAACAGTGTCTCCCCAGGGGCTTAATGAGGAATTAGATCCATCTTGTTTCATCTAATCCCCTCTTGTTTTTTATTTTTATTTTATTTTATTGAGTGAGGATAAATGATTAACATGAAAACACAAATGAAAAGGGACAGTACAAGCAAAACTAATCCCCTCTTATAATATATGTGTAGTTCTCTACATTGTGTCTGATCATCTTATTTTGACATATTTCTGGCTTGAGGAATGAGCTACCTCCAGATTACATGTTTTTTGGCATGTTCCACCCCTCACACACTAATCATGACTTTAGCAAGCATCCCATATACAGTGTGACACATTCACTGTGTCATTTCCTGCCTTTTCTCTCTTTTTCTCTTTTTTTTCTCTCTAGAGACACGTCAGCATTCTTGATGGTGCCTGAGGGCAAGCTACAAACTTCAATCACATTGCAATCCAGTAGTAGTTAGCTAGGAATTGTTCTTCGTGCCATTTAGTGCCTGTGTTCACACTTGTTGAGTATTTTAATAATCTCACTTGTTTCCATCTGATGGCTCACTCCCTTTTTTCTGAGTCAGATGGGTTAAATAGATTACAGAAGTGTTTCTCTAACTATTGTTCTAATCATGTTTGACATTTACTGTGAGTATAACCAATGATACATTTCATTCAATGAGCTTAAAATTGAACTCAATAGAACAATAATTTCAAACCTTACTAAGTACATTTTAAGAAAGATTTCGTCATTCTCAATGCTGTGTCAGCTAAGTTTGTGTGAATGGAGATTTCATTCCAAACACTACATCAGCTAATTCCAACACTGATTCAATAACTCCTGTCATGTGTGTGGTTTTAATCTTTTAATCAACTATAGTACATGTTGGTTGTAGATAAACCTGCACATTGTTTGCTCCATGCTTATCTATTTTAAATATCCATTATCCAGCACAGTCATGTTTTCCCTGAGATTGCTGGCACTGAGGCAACTCTAATGCAAAGTATTAAGTTGTTCTAAATGACATGTGGTTGAGTTGGGCACGTTTGGTCCACATAGTAAAATTATTCATTTGAATTGCAGAAACTACTTTCATAGTCTCTGGTGAGGATGATGAGACAGCAAAAAATAGTCATTCACCTGAAATAATTCTAAAATATCTACGTACATTAGATATATTAATATATTCATTTTTCAAAAGTTGTGGGTCTACAGATCATATGATGAACACGTTATCCTATTGTAGCTGGACCATGCTGGATTTTTTTTGAATGTGCATGAAATGTATTGGAGTATTCAGAAACATGGTGACTACCCTACACTAAAACATGACCTCATTACAGTAAAAACAACAACAACAACACGTGTATTAGTGAGTAAACCTTTATTCTGTACACTAGGTTAGCAGAATCATAGACAAAGCTCAGAGAGTGAATATATATTACAGAGAAAAAAAACATAAAAAAAAGATAACAGACATCAAAAAGACATTTTTGTTCCCGCAACATCCATCTCACCTCACAGACTTACACAAGATTTTTTTCCTCTTTTTAAAACACGGCATGTAGAACTAATAGTAAATTATCAATTATTTCCACTAGGTGATCTCTTACTGTGCTGCACATGAATATATTTAATGCACTAAAACCAAAACCAATGTGCATATGATGTCAGAGCTGCCAGGGTCTATGGTGTCTTTAAATCTATAGTCTGAAACAGCTTTATTTTCAGGATGATCATTTCATGAACATCTGCCAGCTACAGTGTAGCTGCACAAAATGGCTTCATGGAACAGCAAGATGGCAAGTCAGTGAGTAAACCTGGATCATCTGCATCCTCAACCTGGCTCTGGTTCATCACGTTGTTACTAATCTTCTACATATCCATATAATCATCTCAAACACATCCTCAAAAACATAAAAATCACATTTTATTCATCATTTATTCATGGAAACCAACACATTTGAAGAAAAAAAACATGAAGAAAACATGGATTTGACCTACAGTAGTGCTTATCAGTATTACACTGTACACTCTGTTACTCAACACTTAGTACTGTCATTCCTATTAAATATATCAACCTTATTAGAAAGGCTGCTCTTAAGATATTGTGTAAACACCAGATGAAGACGTGGTATTATGGCAGAATTTACACTAAAACTTCTACGTCATAATTATGATCTTTTAAATAATATCTATGTGTTTATCATTCACGCTGTTTGGTGTGTCTGTTTCCTTTAAGCTCTTTACATCATTTCATTCACAGTTGTGTTTGGCTTGTATTCCTCATAGAAGCAGCTACTTTAAATAGTTAAGGATTTTCCTGCACGTATCCTTGACTACACTTCAACGTACTGCCACTCTAGTCTCTGATGAGTTAACAACCTCTACATGAAGAGTTCACGGATTTCACAGAGTATTGCACCCTTCTTGTCTCATGTTATCTGTCCCGTGTGTTTTCATAGTACTTTCAGTACAGATGTTACACGTGCAGTATGTGGCTCCAGGCACTTTAAGGTCTCAGTAGAAAAACGAATCGTAAAGGTTTATATTTACAAATGTAGGAAGAATCCTGATCTTTTCTCAATGACGTGTTAAGGCACTGTGCGTATTAATGTATGTGGTGTA
The DNA here is from genome assembly GCF_027409825.1 of Scomber japonicus. NCBI lineage: Eukaryota > Metazoa > Chordata > Actinopteri > Scombriformes > Scombridae > Scomber > Scomber japonicus. Next base: position 22,491,190 of record NC_070587.1, on the reverse strand, counting down.
TGGTTTGGTGAGAGCTGATAAGACAATACTGAAAATGTAGTGTTTGTTTTGTTGCTTTTTCCTCCAGTTGCCTTTATATTTGTAGTTTTGGGGTTTTTTGTTATTTCGGTGAATCTCTTCTTCCTGAAAGAGGATAAAGAACAGAGAAAAAGACATTACAGGAATGTGTAGTTTTTCTGAGTGTCTTTGATTGAAATAGCACTCTTCCAAATGTAAAGTGAGTGTGATCCTGCAGTATTTGCATTGGGTTAAAAAGTGGTTTGTGGTAGTGCTCTTACCAACTCAGTCCTCCTTTTTGGCTTTCTCGCTCTCTGTGTCCACCACTGCACACACACACACACACACACAGAGAGAAGAAAGGGAACGCATTACATTTTCATTCACAACAAGTCAGATTCTTTTCATTCATGCTGAGCTTGTTTGACATATGATTTTACCATCATCAGACTAGTACTGTCACAGCACCCCACAGAGAAGAAGAAAGTGAGGAGCTGGCATTCCTTCTCGATCACATCTGGTTCTGCTGAACTGACTTACTAGTGATTTACCTAGCGTCTGAACACAAACACATACACACACATACTATACAGTATGGTAATTGGTCTGGCACACAGCTGTAGCCCCTAGAGAGAAAGTCTCATAAAAGTTATGCAATATGTCTCACACCAGGCCAGTTTTCTACACGTGCTGCCTGGAGGGGCGTCTCTGCCCTAAAAGTACAACGTGTTCTCTTAGAGTCCAGAATGGGGTGCAGGCTGAATTGAAACCTATCATCTCTGTCTTGTACAAGGCAACTGACCACTGGAGGCACATTTAGTTCCACAATGAAGTAAACAGTAAACAGTAAACAGTAAATAGTACGGTACACATGTTTGGGTATTTCATAGATTTTAACCAGAGAACACTGGAAAGGTGTAAAATTCCACATATTGGGGTGAAGCATGTAAAATACTGCTGCTATGTGTGTACAGTTTCCAGTACACAGCATCATTACATATTCTAAATTAGATAAAAATGAGTGTAACAGTGTAAATATGAATGAGAATTATACAGAGTAATCTCAAGTATAGTAGTACAATCGACTGAATCTCTCTTTAGAATAAGCCATTACCTCTAGTACTTCTACTAATTTGCATGATATTTGAGTCTGGTCAGACTTTACATTGTCTTATGTAATGCGAAGCAGCAGGGCATGATTATTTTGTAGGCAGTTAACAATAGAGCACAATGAGTGAGAGTTGCGTGACTGGAGCTATTGTGCTGACAACATGCTCCTGCTATAATCGACACACTCAAGACGAGCTTCCAGTATGTGTGCCCGCTTTCTATTTCTCACACTGCCTTATCTGTTCAGCCTCACAGCCCAACAATATTCTGTTCTTCCTGTCAGCTCAAGCCAATAACAGGAGTACAGACAGGAACCTATAGGAAGGATTGTTCACTGTGTGTTTGACGTTGTTAGCCATCCATGTGTTGGATACCTGCTTGGTAACCAATACCAGCACCTTTGAGGGGGTGATGTTGTAAAACTTTGTCTTTTGAGAACGACCTTATTTAGCTCGTCTGATGCAAGAAGACTGATTGACTTTTCTGACATGTGAAGGACCATTCAGTGTTTACTTGGCTACAAGCAAGATCTTCTTATTTGAGTCCCCCCCCCTTCTTTGCTCTTCTCTTTCTGCTTGTTTGCACATGCTTAATGGTGAACACACGTTTGCATAGATTTCTCAGCTATTTCAGCCAGTGAGAATGCTGCCGTGCTCCTCACCAAAAAGCTGTCAGAATTTACTGTTCATGCCTTATCAAGCACATTATAATATGGTGCAATGTCTGAAGTCAAAGTTAGCATGACAGGTTTGTCAGGAAACAATGCAGTGTTAAATCAAGTAAATTACTGAGCCAGAAAACTGGGCATGGAGCGACTCAAGACAAATTCTTGTCAACAATGGCAGCCATCATCCACTGGAATCCCACTGGAAGGAAATGTGACCACACTGCAATGTGTGACACCCATCATGTGCAATCTGATTTAAATGGCTAAATACATATAAATATGAGTTCTGTTGTGGGGGATATTTTTACTTTTCAAAAATTGATAGACAAGGAAAGACATTTCTTTGTGCAAATATGCCAAGGGGTATTAGTCAGTACCTTCAGTGGAGGGTTCAGGGGCTGCTGGGGTTGGTTCAACTACTGGGGCTGCAGTGTCTGCCGCTGACTCTGAAGTAACAGTTGCTGGTGGAGCTTCTGGGGCTACTTCTACTGAGGCTTCTGAAACCACTGGTGTGGATGCTGGAGCCTCCGCTGGTGGGGCAATCTCAGCTGGGGCCGCAGCAGGTTCTGTGACCTGTTCAGCAGCAGGCTGAGGCTCAGCTTGGGCTTCACCTGCAGATACTGGAGGCATCACTGGAATAGTTGCCACAGCAATCGCTGGATCTATTAAAGGCTCAGCAGCAGCAGCAACGGGTGCTGAAGATTCAGCTGGTGCGGAGACTTCACTAGGTACTGAAGCCTCAACTGGTACAGCTACAGCTTCAACTGGTGCTACAGCTTCAATTGGTGCTGCAGCTTCAACTGGTGCTGCAGATTCAACTGGTGCTGCAGATTCAACCGGTGCTGCAACCTCGCTTGGAGCAGAAGATTCAGCTGGCACTGCTGAGGCAGTAGCTACTGCAGCATTGTCAGCTGGAACCTCTGCTTCCACAGGAGCAGCCACTTCAGCAGCTGCTGGTTCCTCTACAACCACTGGGGCCTCTGCAGACTCTGCTACAACAGGCTCAACAGCAGGGGTGGCAACTTCAGGCAAGGCCTCAGCTGCCTCCTCAACAACAGCAGGGGCCTCTGCCTGCACTGGTACAACAGGTTCCACAGCAGGCACCTCATCTGTAGCCTCAACAGGGGCTTTGACCTCAGGAGGAGCCTCAGCCACTGCAGTTTCTACAGGGGCAACTTCCTCCACAGGGGGTACTGCCTCCGCCGCCACTACAGCAGCCTCAGGTTCAGTAGCAGCTTCTGCTGGAGCAGCAGCTGGAGCAGATTCTTCAGGGGCGACAGGTTCTTGCTTTGGTTCAGGAGCAGACAGGAGGTCCTCCCCAGAGCCAAGATCCTCCTGAGCCTCCAGGGCCACTAACACAGCCTCCGCCTCTTCATCAGCTCCTGGTTGAAGATCATCTGGTAAGGCACTCTGCACAGGCAGCTGCATCTGGTCCTCGATGGTTTCTGCATCCTCTGCAATGATGCCGTTCCTGACTGCTGTCAACAAAGAGATGAGCAAAAACAAGCTTGATTAAGAATTACAACTGGTAAGCATCAGTCTGTTCAGGTAGCGATGTCCTGTTAATCTTTAACACTAACTACATGGCAACAAAGAACAACAAAAGAGCTTTTAAGAAGATTTGTCATTTTAACGAGTTGGAAACATGGTGGGGGGTCTCAAAGGGTCCTTGAGGTAGTCTTTGAATGGAATAGTTTTGTTAATAAATGATCACATTTGTCAGGACAGCATTCTTATCCACACTTATATAATGCACTGGCACTAAGACGCCCAGTCGTCCAAGCATCAAGTGCTATATTGCAAGCTGTTTTGTCTTTTCTTGAATAAATTAATTGTACTTATTCCTAAACTGATTGCAAAATCATAATCAGCAGAAAACTTCAATGTATAGATTAACATAAACATTAGTATAAAATAAACATTATAAACAACACATTATTCATACATTTAAGAGATTACACATAAAATTAAACCCACAAAACAGCAGAAATGCAGTTAAACTCAACAGGGAATGGAGGCACTGTGGACAATAAGCAATAAGGCACACAGAATGCGTGCTAGAGAAAACAGACTTTCATTTCCTTAGTTGAAAAATATGACTTATTGAAGCCTGTGCTCGTCTGAAGCCCTGAGGACACACAAGGCACTCTCAGAGGAAGGAAAATACACGTGACTTTCAGCTTTGCTGCCTTTGGAGAGACACCCTACCTTTCTTTTCATTCCTCAACCCATGTTCTTGTATCTGTGGGTGTGAACAAGCTATCAGCCCCTGGGCAGAACTATAGTAGATGAGGAACAATAGTGTGCCTGGATACTTCAACTCAAATGTCAGGAACAGCAACTTACATCTAAGTTACAGGAGTTATAACAGCGTAACAGAAACTGAGTTTGTCTTATTATTTCACCAATAACCTCGTCACAAAAACACTGGGTGAACATTGTTCACAAATGAGACAAACCAGAAGGGTTCAGTTAGCTGAATGGGTGGATAGGGGCAGCTTCCTGATTTTATTTGTCTGTCAGAAGTGGTACAAAGAGCTAAGAGTGATGGGTGGAAGGGAATGTGACGGCCTGGCACCTCAAATGAAAATGAGCCTGTGGAAGAGAATGTAGCACAGACTAGTATTTAGGTGCAGTTCAATATTTTTTCCACACTTGAGTGTACCATTGTAAGGGTAAACATGTTTTTAGGTAGCTTTTAACAAACTATATATCACTTAAAATGTGGGTTTTATTTCAAATTTGAAAAAGATTTAAAGCATTTTCCTTCCTTTAAGTGACAGTTTGCTTTCGCTGCACACCAACATGGACTATGACAAAGAATGGATAGCTGTTGTCTGTACAGTAGGCCAGAACCACTGTTGAAAAGTGTGAATGTCTGTGGGTGTGTGTTTGGGTCGAGACAGAGACAGCCTTTCTAGGCATGGATGACTTGTGTGTCAACATGATTTACCAGCCAAAGATGACAGAGATCCCAGTCAAAACAGTGGCAGGGCTGGCTACGAGCACAGAGGGAGGGGAGGGGGGACAGACAGGGGGCCCGGACAGGGGATGGGACCAGTGGTGGCTTGGATGGCATACAGCTGGTTTGTTAGACAGACTGTATACTGTATGATTTCAAACTCCACCCGTTCAACTACATTGGAGAAGCCTGTCTTGGCAAAGAGTACAATAACTGGTTTTCTTGTTGTGGTGATGTAAGACCCTGGAAAAGGACCCGAGCTTCTACAGGTGACCATATAACTGGGTGGCTGGAGGGACAATACCCTGACACAAACATCACACAGTGACATAATGGAAAATGGAAATGCTGCTAGTGACAGGAAGTGTTTATGACAAACTCTTGATAAGTATAATAAGAACATAACACATGTTTGCTTGCTTTCTTGCTCAAAAATGATAATCAAGCCTTTCCTCATTCAAATGTGCCAACTTGACTCGAGCATCAACAGTCACACACAAAGAGGAGCACTTTCTAACAAGGACCGTGACTGTCATGACGCATGTACTGTATGTGGGGAGATGCAGAGAGAACATACTGTACATGAAGCTGTGCCTGGTATGACATAGGCATGAGCCAAGTAGGTTGGACCTGTGAATGGACAATCAGTCTGTGTAAGGCTTCTCGATGGGCGTCTACACATCTACACAGGCTTGAACACAGTGTACATATGCAAAGTCAAATAAACCAAGGCGATTACCCACAACATCTCCTGTATATGTGGCATGACTACATTTTAGATACAAAACTGTTTCACAGAGGAGAGAGCAGAGCTTTGCTGTCCCATGCAGAGGAATTTCAGGGTAGCCTGAAGGCATGCGGGTTCTTTTCAAAGGGTTCAATCTTCTAGCCTTTCATCTTTCTCCTATACAATACTGCATCTAACTTTAGTGAGCTGTAAATTCCCAGACCTAATTTCAACCACATAGATTATAATCTGTGTATGCATGTTAAGGAAAGCACCTAAGTGACCTTTTCAGAAACCTTTCGCTTGCAAATTTTGCCAGCATAAAGCAGATGTTCCCTCTTTTTTTAGATCATATCAGTTTGATCTTATAGGGAAAAGAAGCTCTTTTTAGCATGAGAAAGTATATTAACTCACAAATTAGACTACTGAGGAATGGCAGCAAACAGGTTAGGTTGCAACTCTTCCCTAAGGCTGAAAAATGAACTGCTTAGCACTCCCAGGTGGCTTCAACACAGGGCTACTATAAGAGTTCAAGTCAAGTCAATTTTATTTGCATAGCCCAATACAAATCACAAATTTGCCTCTGGGGGCTTACTAGCTAGAAGTTCTTCTAATCTAGGTTGATCCAAACGCTCAATTAGCTTTATGGAATGAAGCAGTGAACAAAGCATGAGCACACAAGTCAACTCTCTCTCCCTCTCTCTCTCTCTCTCTCTCTCTCAGGTCTCTTTTCATAAATAAATCATGTAATGCAGTTTACAGTTTTTGTCAACACACTGTCAGTGGATCTCAGGCAAAAAATAACAACCATGTTTCATCATTTATGAGAAAATGGCTGAACATGAATAATTCTGTCCATGAGGCCCTGTACTGTGCTGTGCTGTGCTGTGCTGTGCAGTACAGTGCAGCAGAGTAGAGTGAGAAAGCACACGGTGTACCAGAACAGCCGGCAGCAGTGGTGACTGAATGAAAGTAACTACTGTGTCTATCCTGAGAAAATGTATAGATCACAGGCTGAAAATACACACAGATCATTTACAATTTTAAACATTTAAACTATGTGTGTGATCACTACTTACCCACTGTTTCTCCATTGCTCTCCTCTGGCTTGGTGCCTGGTCTTTTCTCTTGATCAACAGTCTGTGCACTGGATGAGGAGCACCCCATGTTTGAAAAACCTCAGATGAAGTAGATGAATGAAAAAAAACTTGGAACCTCTTTCAAGAGCGAGCACAAGTTCCACTGCTCTCTGTTAGCAAAGACAGAGAGTGTCTGGCAGTGAAAACATGGACAGCTAAGCTCTCTTCAGTTCCTAAGAGTAGCTGGGCACCATTATCTCCCCTTGTCTGTCTGTATGTTCATGCATGGCCTGCTGCCCTCTTGCCCCAGACAACGATCTGTTGTGAGCAGTGCAGGCACTACTGCTGAATGTTCCTGACTGCCCTGCTGCTCACAGTCACACTATTCATACAGGAGGAGGAGGCAAACATGTGTGCATGAAGTGAGTGTCCTCCCCTTAGGAGTGTCCCCTCTGGAAGAGATCCACCACCTTGTGGTAATGTTTAGGTTAGCACGTGTATCCAGTTCTTAATAGAGTGGTATGTTTTGTAGTGTTTTTGAGGATAAGGTATTGACTGAACAGCTTTCATAAAGACTGCTTAATTGTCACCTACAATAATCATAAAAAACAAAAACATGATATATAAAATGTTTATTTGTCAATCCACTGTACAACGATACATTATTTATATTTTGATTACATAACAAAGAATATTTTAAGCAAAAATACATTGTTGTATACAAAAGTGTATAAATAGCTTCAGTAGAAAGCATTGCATTTGCATATATTTCAGTGTAGCTCGTAGAGCAGGAATAAAGGGATCCTGTGAAATGCTATGCTGCAGTTAGAGGGAGGGAAGTCTCAGCCTTTCATTTGAGCACAAGTTGATTCTCAAGTGTCTCCATCTTCTTTGACAAGGCTTCAAGTGGGCATGGTTAAAGAAAGTAGCAGACTCAAATGAACACACAACCTATACAGTTCTGTAAACCAGGAGAACCATTGACATTTAAAATATATAAAGAGGACCGTTACTCCAAAAGAAACTGATTAAAATTTGGAGCAGGTAGACGTGTCAGGACACAAATGATAAATACCAGCTGTGCCAACTGATTGCTGATCAGTTGCATCAGTTAGATTGACGTCCACACTGCTTGTAACATGTAACATACAACATGCTTTTAGACCACTGATCAAGGAAGGCTCATATATTTTAATGGCAAATGCTTCTTTAAGTAGTAAGATATTAAATTCTCAAAGAAGCATTTGCCATCTCACAAGCCTATGACATCAGCCTAATCATCTGGCACAGCTGGTGTTTATTAACTATTGTTTCCTCTACTTGTGCTTGATGGTGGATTTTCAACTAAAACTAAAACAATGCCTGAAGTTCTGAAATGTATTAAGCACAGGCCTGTACTGTTTAAGAGAGCTTACATTTCAGCAACCACATGTTTACAAAAGTGGCACTTAATGCACTAGGTGTCAGAATTAGGACTTTCTGAATGTATTCATGAGGAAAAATACATATAATGTTTACCTCAAAGTCCAACTGAAATCACATCTTTGCAGTATGTTGTTTAAATATATAAATACTTCTGTATCATTAGAATGAATAGGAAAGGCCTTAAAGGAAACATGAGAAATGTTACTTTTTGTCCCAGCATCTAGGAAGGCCCATTGGAGGAATGTTTGAATGACATTTCTCTGTTACACCCTATAGAACAAAGTAAACAAAGCAAATAGCTACAAGTCATGGAAAGACAGATTTCGAAGAGCAATGACGAAATCAGCTCTTATGTGAATGTTTGTTTGGTGGCTCGTTCAACAAGGTGCAGGACAAGACATGCATTCATGTTTGTGAGTTAGCTAATAAATAAAGAAGCTAATGTGGGTCGTTGTTCAGAGTTCAGAGTCTTTGGCTCTCGTGTTGTGTAACAGGATGCTATCAGGCTCAGTGTGACCGTCTGCTCTACCCATGATTAAATGCCACATTATTGCTTTATTCAAAGGTTTGATTTGCTGCGTTCAACTAAGGACCAGCTACTTAAGAGGACGATGGAACAGTAGTACATCAAAAAAATGTAAAAGTAGAGGGCGCCATCATCAAAGAACTGAAAATATGAATTTCTCCCTCTTAGTTTCTCTTTTTTTCTCAAAAGGAGAACAGGACAAGTGATTCACAGAGCAGATGCTGTAGGAGACAAAAAAGGCAATTTAATTTGAGCTGGACTTTGAGTCAATATGTGCATATTACTGGTCTGACTAATCCATTATAACCACACACTGATTTAATTTCCATTTATTTATGGCCTTGTGGCCTCAATATCCTTGGTTCAGTTCTGGCAGCAGACTTTTGTTGCATGCAGTACCCCAAACCCATCTTTCTCTCCTCATTTCCTGTTATCTCTCTACTGTCCATGTCTAATAAAGGCATAAACTGCCTAAAACAATTTTTAAAGCACTTCAAAGTGCCCAGCTGACACATGAAATCATTTTTGTCCTCATCAGCATTGTTGGTCACCTCAAAGCACAGCATAGTTTGCCCTGAATCCTTAAAAGCAAATAACCAGAGTGAAAACTAAAATCACAGGAAGAATGTTAGCATTATATTTTCCTATTAATTTTAAACAGTTATGCAGATATTCTGTCACTGGAGATGATTACCTTTGGCAGAGACAGATCTGCCTTACATTACCTGAAAAATATGAATGTTAATAAATCTTTGAGACTGACAGTCATTCAGAAAAGGATATTATTCTGTAGCAGGTTCTTCAGTTTCTGGCTGACCTGGGTCTGAAACATTATCACGTTCTCACACTGGCACATGTTTTCATCAGATGCTTTATCTGTGAGGAAAGAATAAATATGATGAGAAAATCTTTCTGTCCTTGAGTCCGTTTTCTCACCCTATCTGTTCAAATCTCTCCCTGCAGGTTTCCCTTCCTGTCTCTGCCTGTAGAGAATGTAGTAAATGTGGATGAGATACAGTCAGAAATACCATGACAACAGACAAGAAACAACTGATGAGTTAGGTGATATGGACTATAGCACAGCGCTGCTGATCTAATCCTATCAGTGATCATTATGGCAGCAGTAGGTGGCAGCGATGCACCATTTCATTCAAGAAACTGGTCTGTGGAAAACTGAACTTTAGCTGTTGATCTGCCATTCTTTTATATTTTAACTAAGAGCACATTCCCACCATTTTGGAGACCCTGTTTAACAATGCAGTTCAGTCATGTGTGAGGTACCTCTACATATCCTGGATTTGAGTTTCTGTGCAATTTCTCCCATTTTCTCAAAATCCTCAGCGTAATAAAGGTGCTTCTCATCAGGCTCTGATGCTATTTCTCTCAGCTCCGGTTCAATGGCTTTGCCAACACCCAAAGCATAAATGGTGACTCCTGAAAGTAAAAGAAAACAGAAAAATGAAGGAAAATTGCAAGGAGAAATACAATTTTTTCATTAGATACAGCAGTGTATCTGGGTGATGAGATAAAAAGTTTACCAGAGTTTTTAGCTCTATTAGCCCATTCAGAAACATCATCCTGTGATCTCCCATCAGTGAAGACAATGCTAACACGTGGGATGTTCGGCCTGGCACCTTCTTTGGCTGAAAAGCTAAGCTCAGACATGTGGCGTAAGGCTGAACCAGTCATGGATCCTCTCCCCATGTACTGCATCCGCGCCACAGCTCGCTTGATGTCCTGCGCTGCGGTATACTGGCCCAGGGTGAACTCTGTGCGGACCTTGGTGGAGTATTGAAGAAGGCCAACATGTGTGCCTGTCCTGGAGATGTCCAGCGAGTCCACAATACTGTTCACAAACTGCTTGACTAGCTCAAAGTTGGCAGGGCCCAAACTCTTGGAGCCATCAATGACAAAAACTAGATCCATGACTGTCTCACCGCACTCCGATTCTGTCAGAAACAAGAGCATCAAATACATGTTTTACAACAAATACAGTCCTTTTTATTGTGACTACTTTAGTGAAAGAGACATTTTAAAGAATACTTTTGCAGCTCTTTCCATCCTCCGCCAGCATGAACCCTTCAAAACATCTGCAGATGTAGGAGTCAGTGGTGCTGACACACTGGTGTTCACAACCGTGGTCCACTGTCTGGCACAGATCCAGACCTATGAGTTTAACAAGGATGAATATGCCGTTGACAGCTTATTTATATGACACATTGTAGAAGTGCTGAGTGATGATTAAAATGACAATATTTGGCCACTGAAATCCATATTGTCACTTTCAAGTATCCTTTGTCACAGTCATCAACATTAAAAACATCAAGTGAAGGTTATTCCATGAAGAAAGAGTTACAAAACTCATAACACATGCATAACTATCTGAGGACATGAACGCTCCATCATGGTAAACATGAATGGAATATTCCCCTTAATCCAAGGGGAGGGGAAAACTGGAATTTTAGCAAGCGCTGGGATTAAAACTGACCTCACAACAGGTTCAAAAAGCATCCAAAATGATGTAACATGTAAATACCAGGATAAAGGACAGAAACAGCCATTGCAGTCGAGATTTCTTTTTTAAAATTTTGTTGATTAAGCCTCTCACAAATATCAACTCTATCTTCTTCTGTGCTGCTATTTTTTACCCATTATATCAAATAAGGAACTGATTTTCTGTATTAGCTCATTGGATCACTGACTTTGAATATCCACATCACATTTGGTTGCAGTTTACTAAATATTCATGACAATGACTCAGCTCAGACCCTATGGCTCGGACTCACTCTGACATGTTTTGCCATCAGGTCGGAGGGTGTAGCCTTTTCTGCATTTACACACACATGAATCCTCTGCGCTCGTGAACTCTTGCTCACAGCCGTGTTTCCCGTCAGCACAATGGTCTATCTCTGCAGGGAATGATTGGTTTAAGAACAGACAGGATTAAGGAGTTATTACTGGGAAAATCAAATAAGTGCTGCTGTGATTTAACGTATCACGCCTGCATCTTACATGCATCAGTCAAACAGATGAATAGTACTGTTGAATGTCTTCCAAACAGATCTGAGCATATATTCTTTTCTGCATTTACACACACACACACACACACACACACACACACACACACACGCACACACACGCACACACACGCACACACACGCACACACACACACACACACGCACACACACACACACACACACAATCTGTGTTCCTAACCTCCAGTTTACAGCATTAAGTATCAAGGGCACCATAGTCAAGCTCTGCAATGAATAATTTTAGTAGAGAAAGACACATCTGTTGTCTGTGAAACAGGGTATAAAGGACAAACAATAACCAAGTGTCCACAATTACAGTATTATTTATTATCATACTGAGATGCATTAGTCTTTTAAGCCTGTTTTTCAATGCCAGATACAGTATGGTAAAAGCTAATGGCCACTTATTTCCCCCAGTGGATCAGTAATGATGTTTTCGGTGACCTCCTGACATCTCTTATACTGTCACTATGAGGCCAAAATATATGCAATAATTATACATTAGAAATATCTAAATCACATGGACAAGTTGTGTGAAATTGTACAAAATTACTGAGCTCATTTATAATCCACAAACGATGGATGTAATCCCAGACAGCTAAATAATGCTGAGGATTAGATCTGAACATGATCAGCTGTAACATTGTATGGTGTGCAGGTTCTGTAAGAACATCATGAAGTAAGGTCTGCCCTTTCAAGATTAAAGATAGAGGGGTCAACTAATTATCAAATTCCTTCTAATGATTATGTTGCACAATGGAGTCAACCCCAGAGACAGATTATCCACACATGCATGTTCTAATGCATAACAGGTCAAAACAGGACATCAGTAACAAATATCAATGCATGTAACGTTACACATGATGTAAGTTTAGTGAGACCTCACTGTGAATGAAGTGTCTCATTCTAAAATTTTGAGAACAACCATTCCCTGTTGAAATAAAGGTAATAAGAGGAAAAAGCATTGGATACTTACTCTTGCATGTTTTCCCATCAGGTTTGAGTGTGTAGCCTGTTCTGCATTTACACACACAGGAGTCCTCTGTGCTCATAAACTCCTGTTCACACCCGTGGGTGCCATCAGCACAGTGATCAATCTCTGCAGGGAATCATCAGTTCATCAGGACAGTTAAGACTAACAGGAATTACTTATAAAACCTATTCTGACTCATGAAAAACATTTACACTTTTGCATGTTTTCATCAGATGTTAGTGTGCAGACTTTTGTGCATTTAAACACGCAAGTCATCTGAGTTTATAACCTCCTGTTTACATCCAAAGGTATCAAGGGCATAGTAGTGAACCTCTGCAATCAATCATTTTTAGCAGAGAAAGATGGTGATGTTGAACACAGTAAGTTGCATCTGCTTTTTGTGACACAGGACAATTAAAACTACTTAAGTACACAACAAATATCCTCCTCACTAATGAAGCATATTTAGACAACATTCGGGTGTTTTCATCATTTAAGTCGTATTTTGCTATCTGTTCCACCAAAAAATTGTCCCAAAGCAAAATTACATGTATATATGTCTTTACTTTATTGTTCCAGTGTATCAGTGACCAGAAAATGAGAATATATAACCCCATACAGCTAAATCATGTTGAAGGATAGATGTGAACACAAGTAAGTTTCAAATGTCATAGTGTGCAGCTGCTGTAGGGATGCAAAACTACAAATAAAATCTTCCTTTCTTTGTTGAAATAATAGTAATAGGAGCAAAGGAGCATTGGATACTTACTCTTGCATGTTTTCCCATCAGGTCTGAGTGTGTAGCCTGTTCTGCATTTACACACACAGGAGTCCTCTGTGCTCATGAACTCCTGTTCACACCCGTGGGTGCCATCAGCACAGTGATCAATCTCTGGGCAAGAAACACAAGAGTAGAAAGATTGTTTCTTTGTTTATACTTTACTACAGTATGTATGTAGTGCATTTGACGCTTGACCTTTTTCACATTCAGCTCAAGTTGTGACTTCCTATAAATGTGCATGTGTCAAACTATATCTTCCTGTAAAGTGACCGTTTCCAGCCATCTCACATCATTACCAAAATAACTTACTGCTGCAGGTCTTGCTGTCCATATTGAGGACGTAGCCCTTCTTACATCTGCAGATGTAGGAGCCTGGAATGGTGACGCAGTCGTGCTCACAGCCGTGGTTCCCCAGGTCACAGAAGTCTATTTCTGTGGGGGATTCATTGTTTATTAAAGTGATGCTTCTACAACTAGTACTGCTGCTGTCTATAGTACTGCTTCACGACTGCTATAAATAAGTGTCCATATACTGTTGTAAAACTACTTCCAGTAAAACAAGTGTTGTTTCTTCTACATGCATAAAGCCTTTCAGAACAACACAAACATAGACAAAACACAAACATTAGAAGAAAAGTTAAGAAAAGAATCTGTCATGCACAAAACTCCAAAAGCACACTCTCAAAAAGACAAGCTGTGAAGGCACATTCTTGTTTTGGATTTTAGAGATAATTTGACACCCTGGATACACCTCTGCATCATAACAGCTGCTCTGATGATTGCAAAAGCAAACTTCCTCCAGGAAATCTCCCCCACTTCCCTTTCTGTTAACATCCACCAGAGAGGCAAAAGGGACGTTTTCCATCAGTGGGTGGAGAGACATCACTGGCAAGAAGAACGCTGGCTCTGATTTTGGATTGGAGGCCCATCCAAACTGGACATGTTGAACAAGTCTACTCCAGTACATCAAGTTTTATTCACCAAATGTGTTGGCTAAATTGCTGATATGGGCAGCATCCATTTTCAATACTATGTAAACATAGGATTTTGTATTTAGATTAGATGATGGATTATGGTTATGTTGATTTGTGTACTTGTGTATTTATGGTGGTTTAAGACTTATTAATGGGATTTATGTAAGGACAGCTGAATCAACTGATGCCTGTTATAAAGTGCTGCAAAAAAGTTTAAAAAAGGAATTAAAAGAAAAGGAAGTGGAAGAAGAGGATAAAGCCACCAGTGACGGAGGAACAACAACAAGGAGAGATATGAAGAGCAGAGTGCCTGGGAAAGAAAGATAAGAAAGGTATTATTACTGTTGCATGTCTTCCCGTTTATGTTGAGTTGATACCCTGGACGACAGCGGCACTCGTAACCATCAGGCAGGTTGGCACAGATGTGTTCACAGCCATGATCCACTTCTGCACAAATATCCTCAGCTACAGGGCAGCAACATGGAGAAAAATCCAACTGTCATCTACCATGGAGCTTGTACCAGAAAAAAAAAAGATTTTACCCACTTCGGGGCAGCTTAAACCAGTTGTAAACAACAACACTAACATATTACCTCAAGTTGTTATGGTGAACTAGGCCTACAGTATTTAGTGTATGGTGGGGTTTAGAGCTTTTTCACTGAAAGGAGGTGCCTGCTGCAGTCCAAAACAAAGCTAATACATTGCTAAAAAAAACAGGAAAAGCTGTGGCTGGAGAACCAAAACAAAGAGTCAAAGGACATTAAAATGCTCTGTAAAGTTGACTTGGTTGAATGAGGTAGTCATGTGATCCATTTTTACTGTAAAATTATTTGTTAGCCACCATAGCCACTTTAAAGTACTAACAGATGACCTGCAATTTCTCATCTGCCATATAGGAATTCAAGTGGAGATACAATAATGGCTCTAATTTTGCAGTCCCCTTTAGTCTTGTTTTCCCAAGAGGATTGGTTTCATTGTTCAGCCTCCAGGGATGAAAAGATTAGCTGAAAAAGAAAAGTCACCTTTTCCTGAATGAATATATTTTCAAAAACGCATCAGATCAGAGAAGGGAGATCTTTCACCTTTACATGTCTTGCCATCAGGGTTGAGGGTGAAACCTTCCATGCACTTGCACCTGAAAGAGGCAGGGCTGCTCACACAGATATGCTGGCATTGATGGTCCACCACATCACACATCTCTGAACCTAATGCATGCATGTACACACACAGAAATACAAACACTCAGACAAAAAGGTGCAAACAAACATGCTTAAATGAGAAGGGAGGCAGGCATAAAAACAGATCTAGAGTGGATTCATCACCTCCGCACAGTTTGGACTGGAACACCGAGATGAGGCTCTCTATCTGGCTGAAGTTCGCCACCAGGTGCACATGCTCAGAGTGTGGCTCACTCCCTATGGCCTTCAGGGTGTTCATATCCACCCTGCCCACTCCAATAGCAAAGATCTGGATGCCGGCCTTCCTTGCCTCAGCTGCAATCTCCTCCACTGTATCCTGAGGCCTCCCATCAGTCACAATCATACATATCCGTGGTATCTGGAGGTTTGCCGGTCGTGCTCCCTCTGCCTCGCTGAAAGCCGTCTCCATGGTGTACTGAATGGCTAGACCGGTCATGGTTCCTGTGGCGAGGTGCTCCATGTTCCTCACAGCCTGCTCCACCTCAGTCCTTGTGTCGAAGGTGTTGAGAGAGAATTCGCTCTGGACCACGCTACCATACTGGAGTAGACCGACACGTGTGGAATCAGGGCTGACCTCAAGAAACTGAAGCAGGTTGATGATGAATGTCTTGACCTTCTCGTAGTCGTTGGGGCGGATGCTTCGGGAACTGTCGATTACAAAGACAAAATCCAGCGGGATGCCTTTGCAAGGGTTCTCTGTGGTCAAAGACATGGACGGTAGTTTGAGATCTGGGAACCATGTTTGAACCAAAATCTAAAGAAAGCTTGTTTTTATATCTTAGATGAAGTTGGACAAATGTATAGCTGATAAAACAGACATAAATACACATTAATCTCAGGAACTTATCACTTACCCACTGCTTTGGTTTGGACAGTAGTCTCATTTCGTCCTTTGGCTGTGAGGGGTCTGGGGCGCCTTTTCTCCAGCCGAACTGCATTACAGCACAACAGGCAGAAGAGGCCGAGGGCCAGGGACCTCATACTCATGAGAAGTGACAACTGCAGTGTTTATAGAGAAAGGAAGGCACTAAGGAAATTGTGCTATTTTGATGGTAGAATTTCTTTCTAAATATATTTTGGCTCCAGATCAAATCATAATACACACAGTATTTGCACAGTTAAAATTTGAGGACATTTATGTCAAACGGGCTGCACCCAGAAAAGTTTGGTTACCAGCTATTATGGATCTATTTTGATGAAATTTGTTGGAGGAATGTAGAAAACTATTAAGATTCAAACTGGCAGACAATCTATAAAAGTGGAATATATTTCTTTCCTTGAACTTTCAACTTCATGTAGTGTGCTTTATAAATGGCCACATGATGGCGTTATTCACACCCAAAAAACCCCAAAAGTTCCTCTTGTGTCTTGTGACTTTCCATCAAATTTTACAGAAATCTGTCATTCTTTTTTTGAGATATCATGATAAATAATAGAAAGTGGGTGAAACACACCATTTGTCCCCATGTGCACATTTATACCATATAACTTAATTTAACTATACTTGTTAATTGTTTGTTTTTTGGCCAAAAGTTAATCTGTAGCTTTTTCGTCAAAGTAAAACACAGACTTTTGAAATTTAGAAATTTAGTTGTTTATTGGTTTAGTTAATTGTTTATCGGTCAAGTTGAGCATTTTCTTTTGTGCTACTTACCATACCCACCATCTGTTTGACAGACAAAGGGAGAAAGCAACCATTTATTACCTGTGTTTTTACACTGATGACATCATCAGTGATGTCAGTGGGTTGGACTATGTATAGGAGGCAGGGGTGTGTGTGTGTGTGTGTGTGTGTGTGTGTGGAGGGGGGGTGAGCGGGTGGTAAAATGTTTAATTTAGTTAAATATTTGGTTTAGTATTCACATGATTTATACTTTAGTTTATGAGGTTTATGCTGTGAGTAATGTGTGGTAAACATGGTTGACTGATACAAGAAGTATTGTTAAATGCCAGTTGGTATGAGGTAAAGGACACCCCTGCAATACATATGGTTCTGCCTAATAGATTGAAGGGCCTATATAAGGGGAGAAATGTAGATTTAGGAGGGCAGAAATCAGAGGATGATGGTGTAGCTGTGTGCATGTGATCATGCCTTAGTTTAGCCTTAGTGTTTATCCTGAGTTAATCCGATTTCTGATTGTTTGTATTCTTTTTTTTTTATTTTTGGGGACATTTTTTTTGTTGTTTCAGTGGACTGAATAAATCATTTTTTTACTCATTGAACAAGAGTCAGAGTCTGCATCCTATACCACCTTCATAGCTACTCTGGCTACATCACACAGACAAACAAAAAAACATATTAAAAAAAGCACATAAGACTGAAAAACAACCTCCTTGGTGTAGGGAACACATATAGTGACACTCTATCAGTGAGGTGACCAGTGAAGTGATACATATAAGTTAATGATGAGCATGGATATAAATAGGGAGAACTTTCACCTCCTGCATATTTGTTCTGCCCAGCTTCAGATTTCACATTTTACTGTGTTAGGTATAATACACACAAGTGCTTGCAGAGCCACAGGAAGCAGCTAAGTCCAAATGCTATATTATCTTTGTAAATTGAACATATTTACTTATTGATTTATGGCAGCTTTTATGGTGTTTCTGAACAGGTGTGGGCTACACAGGAAGGTCGGGTTTTCCCATTTGCCCTCACATGAAGTCAACTAAACTACATAAGAATGGGCTTTTGGGTGCTTTGCAACATAGGTGGTTTAAAGTGCTTTATGGGAGTCTGAAAAGTACCACAGACTGTTTCTCTATCCAGTCCTCAGGAGAGTCATTCACTACCTGTCATATGCCGACTGCGGGCTCCACTAATGTCTGAAACCAGTCTGTGATCAGTGTAGAGAATGACATAGCATATAAATTCAGTCATTTCAGGATTTCTAAATGGAGTTTTGAACAGGGTTAAAGGTGAAGTCACTGACTAAGAGCTCGGTCTGTTCACAGCTCCAGCAGATGAGCAGTCCCATACAGACATGTATATGGTAGCCGCTGATCTGAGACCTGCAGGGGTCAGATATTCATGTAGCATCCCACACAGAGCTGTCAACCTCTGACCCCACATCTGTTTGATGTCTCTTTGCCACAATTCTGATGGTGGGCTCACTGAAAACTATCCATCTGTGTTATAAATGCACTAGTTTTACCATAACTTTAAACTTGGCAATTCCAAAAGCTCAACATGCATTGACAAATGATTAATTTAATATATACACCATTTTCCAAATACATTTTCCAAATCACTGAGCCTATTATAAGGAGTGATGATGATAAACAACTGCTACATCTGTGGCAAAGCAAGAAAAAAAAGTGTCCTTTTACACTTAAAAAAAGTCAAATTGAGTTATGAATTTCCTAAATTGTCGAATGTGTGGTTGAGATGTAGGATTCCATCACAGAGCAACACCTCTCACATTTCCTCATGAAATATAGTCAAGGATGCGTGTTTACTACGAAACATAAAAACTGCATGTACCAGTGTTTAACAGGAACTGATTTGATTTGCACATTTCAGACCTTGATGGCTTTTCATGATGCAGCCAGAAGGAAATGTTGCTTAACCTTAAGTAAATACAGAACAGGTGGCGTCTGGAGAATCCTTGTTTTTACATATTTTATTCTTTTTTTAAAGTTGACAAATAATTATTACTTCTCTCAACAAAAATATTACAGTTATAGTAAATATAGTTATATGTAGGTAAAGCAGGTATTGCTCCAGCGTAAAAAATCTCCACATGTTGTCAGGTCAATAAATTAAAAACTACTTACCTTATTATCAAGAACAATGATTTCTCAACTCTTCTGACTCCACTGCTCAATAAAGCCCAACACAGATTCAGGAAAAGAGCTCCAGATTGCAAACATGCAGGTATCCCAGCCGTCTGTCTTTCTGTTCAGGCACTTGCATTGCTCTGCCCCTCACTCCATCCACTCTCTGCTTCTGTTTACTCCCCCGGTTTTGCCTCTGACTCCAACTACGGAGACGCCTCTTGTTTAACTTGTCTGGTAAAACTGTATGTTTCTCTCAAATATTTTTACTCACATTCTTTCCTGATAGCTGAGACTGAACCACTGAAAATATCTTAAAATCTTTTTTATTTGTTTCATATGAAGATTAAGGTAGAATAGGCATGGAATAAGTGAATGTAAGGGGCCAATTTGAATTTGAGTTAAAGTCAAGCAATATTTCTTGCTTGTACTCATCAGTCTGTTCATACATTGATTGTTAATTCAATTTTAGCATAAATTTAGACACTTAATCCCTAATTTTACAAATGAAAATACATTTTATGCACTGAATTCCAACTTTTAAACCTGACTTTCCTGGTTTGTATTTACTTTTACAAAAATGTGGAGACAATTATTTCCATTTCTACCTAATCTTAAATATACTAGTGCAGAGTATGCATTTGCGCAAATTTTGTCCGACAATTCCCACAGTATTACCTGAATAATTCAAAACCATATGAGAATACGTTGTTATAAAGCTGGGATCTCAAAAGGATAACATATTTGAAGCCAAAGTGAAAATACTGTTATTTCACATTGACAGTCCAACTACAAGCTGCAGTAAAAATGCATGTGGTGTAATTATATGAGTGATGCTTTGATAAACTCTCCACATCCCCATTTGTGCAGCAGTTTATGGAAAGACCTGGTAAGTGCTGTCATCATTATTCCAACCACTCAAGGGGTACCTGACCACCACATAATAAACACTTCTATACACAGCAGTCACCTCTTACAAATATTTTCCAGGGGCACATCTGTCATTTCAGTTGAGGATATAGAGTCACTGTCAGCAGCAGAAACAATCAGGAACATTTTTCTCCTAAATTATTTTAATTAATGGCCATATTAATAAGTATGTGTACAGTAATGTACTTGAAGTTTGCTTCAACTTGGTCCTTGTTATAAAAATGGTAAACCATGGAGTTCATTGTGAAGCCTGTACTTCATATGCAAAACAAAACGCAAACATCAGTCGGTGAAATTCAGTTTTAATAGACAAATAAATGTCACATCTTTATTACAGCAGCAGTCCTCAGCTTTGACTTCTGTGTCCTCGCAAGGACAATTTATGTCCAGGAAGCAGCTTGCCAATAACTGCATCTGGTGGAACAGACTCATGTGTTTACATAGACCAGAAGCTCTCATCTGCTTAATTGAAAAAACACGCAGGGTCCATATTTATTGAGCTCCTGAACATATAGAAGCCCGATCTAGTCATTACACCCATTTCCCATAAGTAACTCATTCATAATGACTTCAAAGAGCAAACTGATTCCAGATCAGTCTATGCTGTCAAAATTAATAAATAGCAACCCAAGACATTTCTCATCAATCAGTAGAAACACACAATTACGTTACATTTAAAAGTTAGAAAGGTCAACCGGCACAACTCAACACACAAAACAATTCTGTCTTTAGATGAATATAACAATAAAAGAAGGTGATATGTTCAATATACACTAGGTTGCTCTTTGATCATGTCAGAATACAGGCAGATGCATTTCTTTGGGAAACTTCCAGTCAAGATGAAACTTCACATAGTATGAAGTGCACCCCATCAGAGAGAAAGTTATGAATGAAGGCAATCCAACCGTGATCACGAGCAAAGACAAATAGGTAACACTTGACAACTAGTCGCCCTTTACTGGGAGGGGGGTCAGTTTTGAATTTGTGCATATAAGTCCATATCTATCAAAGGTGGGATTCACAAAATACTATTACAGGTACACACGGAGCGTAAAGAGAGTTCATAAAAATATATATAATCTATCATCTATCAAACTTTCTAGTGCTTTCATATGTTATTTCACCCAGATCCAAATGCATAAAAATGCACCTCATTTCTGGAATTACACTAACAGAGACAGGATGGTTACATAGAAGAGTTACAGCAAGTATATGAGCTCATCAATAAATAAGGGGTAAGAGAGGTCACGGTGGTGGTGGTGGTGGTGGTAGTGGTGTGTGAAATGGCTTTGTACGTGTCAGTGCATGCATGATGTGTACTGTATGTGTGTGTAGTAACAATATATCCATGAATCTACAGTCCAATGGAGAGGCAGTGTGGTGCATACATTTTGCTGGGGTTTCAATATCAGCCGGGTTCAGTCAGCAGGATCCTGGGAATGTCTTCATGCTGTGGCAGTGGAGTAGGGTGGAGGAGCCTGTTTAGGTGGGAGGGTGACACTGTCGTCATACGGGGGTAGAAGAACCTGGGGATATGGAAGGAAATTGAGAAAATACCCTTTGATGTGAGCACTTCTAATATTCGGCTTTAGTTCTATCAATGTCCAGGCATGTTATTATTAAAGTTGCATAATATTACAGCAGGTTTGGTGCAATTTCAAACAGAAGAAATAAACCCTATCAAAACTGAGCTTTGGATTGCATAAAATATTCATTTGCCCAGGGAGAGTACAAATGGCACAGAAACCATTATCCTTTTCCAAAAAAGAGGCTAAACTGCAGGATTTAAACTAAACGTGATTGTGTAATGTGTAATAAAAGTATTTAGGTCAAAGCAACTTTATTTGTATTACACATTTAATACACTGAGAGACAAAGCTGGTTGACACACAGAACTTGGAAACTATAACAACAGAGATATCAGATAAAATGAATACAATTTTGTGCAGATTTAACAAATCTAATATTCAACAAGCACACTAACAGCTTTGTGAGGCTGTGCTCAGCTAAATGCTTATATCATCATTCTAACATGTTCTCTGTGACAATGCCCCTGTTTATTTTTATTAGGACTGAGCAATATATTGATATTATATGGATATCATGATATGAGACTAGATATCATCTTAGATTTTGGATCTTGGACCTTTAGTTAGACAAAACAAACAAGTTAAATATGTCAAAAATAATATGAAAATGAACCCATAATGAAAATAATCGTTAATAATTGTTTCAAAAGTTTAGTTAGTCAGTACTGAAGTAGATGATCAGAGATGTATTTTGGTCCTGCACCTCTTGGTATCTATAAGTCTCCAAGCTGTTAAAGTCAGTTTAAAAACAAAAAGTAAAAGTACATGGAGCACGTCCTGAATATAATGTAGGTGATGAATAAGATGTAGGACACAAAAAACTATGCTGTAAACAGATTGTCTAACTAGAAGGATCATTTGCTGTTTCCATTATTCATCCTTGACACCAAACATAAAAGTAAGTGATGAGTGCTGTTACATTAAGCTGATGGCTGTCCATGTGCATCACAGATAAGCCAGTGTTTCTGTGGGACAGATGTCCTTGCTCAGTGCTGAGTGTCCTGTTAGTTGACATAATGATAATCTGACTAAATATCAAGGATTTCTCTTGTTTTCCTGTTGATTTGCCTTTCTGTGGAAAAATGTACTATAATTCAAACCTAGCGCAGTCAAAACATCTTAGGTGTGACTCAACACCTACTTTGGGTTTGTTGTTGACACCAAGGCAAACAGGCTTGTCGCCTGTCTTGATGGTTCAGTTGACTTTATATGCAACAACGCCATGTGTCTGAGCTGCCTACCACACATTTAACCATGAGTCATTGAAGGTTTCAGTCAATACAGACAGGCTCAGTCTTTCCTTTGTGAAGGTAAATCACTCTCATCTTTTAAGGAGTACTAGGTCATTAAATAATCAATAACCTTTAAAAGCCTTTATTAGTGTTTGGTTCCTCCTACACAAATCAATGTCCCCTTGAACAGTGGTGGCCTGTATTGACAGATATAAGAGGCTAGGTGATGAGGGGCTGCATACCCAACACAAATATCTAACAGAGAGGATAAAGCCATTAAAAATATAGTAACTGCTGCATCTCATTGTCATGTACCTTTTTCACTCCAGAATGGGGCTTTTTATAGTTAAATTCAAGGCAATGGTGGAGTGGCTCACTGGGAATCCTTAGTTTCAATACTAGAAAGTCAGAAATCTCAAGAGCACTGGACTAATTAATGGTTGAGTCATCACCTATATCAACCTCATTCAGAGAGGCTCTTCTTTTGTTCCATGAAGGACTTTTAAGGGTTACTTATTGCCAAATAAAGCACCTAACTGTGTGGGTGTGAGCAGGATTTCATCTCATATGGAATGCATTAGCGGACCTTTGACCCAACCACAGTATAAGTGATGTGTAGCCGTGCAAGCTGTTAACCAAAAGCCACAAACCTGCCTGCGGTCTGTGGGAAGGCCCGATTGAAAATATCTGGCTCTGATTGAAAAAGCATACCTGCAGAGGTGAAGCTAATGTCAGAAAAAAAGGGGCATGCTGCTGATTTTCTGGCACTTTTCACTCATGATGTCAGTTTGCTTGGAGAGCAGACTCCTATTTCCCTCTTTACAGCTCAGGTGTTTAACACATCATGAGCTTGTGGATGGCCCAAAACATTGCATGAAACCACACAGTGTATAAAGCTGTTGAGTGTAGTGAATTATTTCCAATTGTGTGGATTGTTACACTCAGAGGAGTCTTTAGCTGCAGACTGAGGAGTACAGATTTCTCAAAATTCCTGTAAAACATAACGTAATGCAACATCAAATACAGTCTCAAGAGGAAGCCAGCTCCTTGAGATGTTGAAAACCAAAATTATTCCATTTGAAAACCAAAAATACCCCAAATTTTACCAAAATTTCATGTGTCATAACTGCATTTTGTGATAGTCAAAACAAGTGATTAGTGTTTTTACAGCCTGATATTTCATCTCCTTTCTGTCAACGTATAAGTAGTTATAATAAATGTGTGGGCAGCAGGCGCTGCAGCAGCGGTCTGAAGGCCAGACCTGAGCAACAGGACACCGACAAGAGACCTAGAAACAACCAGACAGAGTTCTCTTACTGTACTACTAATGTGCCTCAGCCAATGTCATAATGGCTTTGCCAGCATGGAGCCTCATCTCTCCTTCCAACTCTGATCATCCATGCATGCTAGCCTGTGCAATATCTCCTCTGATAGTCCAACTTTTTTACTTCCTTCCTCCCCCAACATGATGACTTTACAGTTGCCATGCTGGCTGGAGCAGAGGAAACCTACGCAAACGATAAAAAACATGACTTGTGGTCTGGAACGAAAGAGGAAATCATTTTTCCACAGCATTTGTTTTGTTTCCTTTGGAAGTAGAAGAAAGCAGAAAGTCAAGATCAGATCTTATTTTATGTTGGCTCTCTAGATGACAATAGAGACATAAAAGATAGTATAATGGACTATGAATATGGTAGCAATATGCATGCACTATTACACGCATGCACAATGCTGCTTTTGAAACATAATCTGATGAGTTCTTTATTTGAAATGGTGAACTTCTACATTTCATTAATATGCACTGACTTGTAAATCATTTGGTTTGGCTTATTGGACATTATGATATGTTGTGGAAATATTTATCTTATAGTTAACACTGACTAAAGTATTTGTTCAGCTGTGTACCACACATGAGGAATGTCTGTATTATATACGCTGAAATGAAAGCCTTCAGACGGCTGTTGAGCTTACTAGACTAACAGCTCGTTGAAAATGTTACCAGCATTCACACAGGTGGTCTGACAGGAAATAAAGGTGGAAAGGAATTTTTTTCTACAGTTTTACTTAACTCTAGTATGACTTCCCAGAAACCTGAACAGCTAAACAGAGCATTAACTCATCTTCTAAATCGTGATTGTGAATCTATATTTTTTGTCGTATTCTTCTGAGCTATTAAAAATCACACTGTAGTTTATTTAGAGATGTGACTTACTGTTGTGTCATTGGTCGTAACGTAGAGCAGGATTTCAGAAGTACCCCGGCTGGTTACGTATCTGTAGCAGTTCCACACGCATGCAATCAGATAGGCCTGATGACAAATAGAATGAACAAACACCCAGATTAGAACAAAGATCATTTGCAATATGATCTATTATCCAGGAAAATCAATAATACTACAGAGGCTGTAGTATGAGATGACTTAATTAGCCAATTTTCAATTTTCACATCATACATTGCTGGTATTTTCAAGCACAGTTGAATGTACCAAGATGTTCCAAAATATAATTAGGTCATTTTGCCCTCCAGGGAAGCTGTGATGTAACATTTCTGTCATGTATTTTCTGCACACGGACAGACGCAGATGGCACCATAGTGTCCTAGTGTCCTGCACACCGCGTCTCAACGTGTTGAAAAGACTGTCCTGTCCAACACAAGCTCACTAACAGAAGTTCAACTCTGAAGAAAAGTCACATAAAATATAAATAATAATCCAATCCCTCACTTGTTGAATGCAGACTCTGTTTTCAGGTTAGATATAAAGATCATGCATCAACTTTAGAGTTCCAAACTGCTTGCTACTGGAACTCCCTGTCTGAGCACCCCACCATCTGCTACAGCCATCCACTAGCATCAAATAAACCTGGAGCTCTAACTTCAATAATAACCCAATTAAGAAGCCCCTTTAAAGGTCTGGCAGCTAAGTTGTTTTAACAGCCTCCTCCATGATCTGCAGAGAGCCATTCACTGCAACACAGATCAATTTACCTTCCAGTCTGGTGTAAATGATACTGACACTGTGCTGATTGTGCAAAATGAATTACTGCATCATTCAGAAATGACACCCAGCTGATAAAAATATACAAGTCTGAAAACGTTGTTATCTGTATCACTGTATAATGAACTGCTGTGGTTAAAAGTAGTGTAAATGTATGTCTTAAAATCTCAGACTTACATTGGAAATATATTTGTTGTTGGAAGTGTTAAGCATTATAATCATCCAGAGAAATTTCAATTAAAGCCAAAAATGTAAACTCGTGGTTCTGCAATCACCAGAGTCAGTATGCCTCATCCTCTGGAAACATAAACATCTGTATAAAATATTGTGATAGTGGATAATTGTTGAGATATTTCAGTGTGTGCCAAAGTGGTGGTCTGACTGAGATATTGCCATCATTAGAGTCACACCACTAGTTTGACTAAAGAGTTAAATGATTGAATGCATCATTTGTGACTGTGATATTAAATTGTTCCAGTAATGTGGGAGGGCCTACATCATCAAACACAGAGGACACTTTGACATGTCACAGTTGTATTGTACTGGTAATGCTGGCTCACTGTCACACCGTCATGGCTTAATGGGATACTTAAATAGAGCAGAGCCATATTTAATGATATTAGTAACACCTGTGCTTTTCCTACCGTGACAACTAAAAATGAGAAAGGCTTATTGGAAGTATAATTCATTGTGTCTTCACATCTTGGGATCTATGTTCTTCAAGATCAGTCAAAGAAAACTCATTTACAGCCCATTTTATTCAAGATAAAGCCACATCTGGACTGAAATTACATTTTAAAAAAGCACAAAACATTGCATTATACATCTTTCCTGTTCTAAGAAAATGTTTTTGAGCTTAGCTGAGCAGCAAAACCTGTAAAAATATAGATGAATAGAAGCAAATATTACCTTGAAGCCAAGAATACAGCTGATAAAGAGCAGCACGATGAGGACCAAGCACACATTACTGAGAGCAGCAATCTCCTCTTTGTAGGGGAAGTTATCAGGCTGCAGAGGGGTCAGAAAGAGTTCCTTTGATGTTACAGAGCAGCACTCATTAGACAGTAGAGGCAGCTGAGGCCGTGCATGGATACTGACATGTGAAATGTAGAGCATTTGCCTTTTGAAAAAACCTTTGCCAACTACAAAAAGAAAAGTCGATATCCTGCTATTAGGTGTCACTGACTTCACTTGAGAGCTTTCTTACCAGCTGCTGCAGGTAATCCTGTATCGTGTTGGGGTAAACTACAATGCTGACAGCGACCAGGGTGTTGAGAGCAAAGTCAAATATTTGGTAGCAGAAGAATGGGATGATCCATGCGGCACGCAGCTGAAACAGAGATATAGATCAATTTTAGGTATTAAGTATTGAAATATTTTGCATTCTGAGCTGAGGAAACTCTGTGAACATAAATCAGAGCTGGTTTACAGGGAGATAACGGTGTGTTTAAAACAATAAAACAAGAGGAGCGGTCCATAAATAGCTGCAGTTAATGTGCGTAAAGGCAGTACACTGATGCCCTTCAGCAACATTTACACCATACCATGCAACATGAATAATCATTAACACTGAAAATCACTTCACTTCCATCACAACACCTGCTCTAAATGACTGAATGTTATCTGACTTGCACCTCTGCAGTCTAACACAATCATTGCATAAGAGCACAGTACATTTAGTTTTAAATGCAAATCAATCATTACTTTACCTTGTATGCACCATATGTTGCCATCCCACATATGAGTATCATTAGCAGAGAGATGGCTGAGGCAATGCACATGTCTGAAACAGAGAGAGGTGTAGGTATAATGAGTGTAAGGTCACTTTGATTGCATGAGGTTTTAATTCAAATAAGTCAAATTACTGAAAATGTTTACAACATCATGTCTGGCTGATCCGCATCAAAAAAACAGCAGATAAATGACTTGCTGCATCTGTCAACCAGACAAGGAATTAACCTCTACTATGTGATCCCCAGCAGTACATGTCAGCCTGACCTCATATCAACTCCAAATAACAGAACTAATCATTGTGTTACATAAGCACAGGCACAGGGAACTAAATGTATGCAGCAATACAAGGAAAAATGCTTTATTCAGTGGAAGAACATTTCTGTGTCCTGTGACCCATTAAAAGCCATGTACAGTAGATTGTAATATGAACTGATGATGAATATTTAGCACCTCTGAGTCACAGGCTGAATCATGTTTTCTCATGAAAAGACTTTCACAGAATATAATTTAGCTGTATTTATGTGGTGGTTGAATCAGGTCTTTGGAAAATCAAACGCCAAGTATTTATATAAACAAATATGCCATCAATAGAAAAAAAACTGCACCTAGTATCAAAAGTCAATATTGAAGCTTTTTCAACCTGCAGTAACAGATTGCATAACAGATTCTGACACATTATCACACTTTAAGCTAATATAGCAAACTTGTTGTCTATTTATATAGATAATGAGAAACATAAAGCATTTATTTTGTACCGTGATTCTGCCCATGAGATAAATGTAACTCCAATATTCTACTTTGGGCTACTAGAATGAACCAAATTCATACACAAACAGGAATGTAAAAATGACTACTTTTATTTTTACATGGAGTTATGTGTTGTAACTATTTCTTGGTAGATAGAAATGGTTAATTTCCCATAATGTCAAACTATTTTTAATTTTAATTAGTGTCATATGGGGCGACCAATTACGTTGTACCTTCAGTGTTCATCAGCAACAGAATAGCAGGCTAGGAGCAGAGCACTGTTCATTACCTTACAGGCTTATATTTCATATCATATATATCTCTGTTTTGAATATTTGATGCCTTATCTGGCTGCTGAACAGGCTTTGATGCTGTTCTGAATTATATTTTTGAGGCAGTGCACCAAGTGCTCTTGTCAACAAAGGCTTGATATCAAACACACAGTGAGTTAGCAGGAAAAGCATCTACAAAGTCTCGTACCACTTTTCAGTTGATTATCTGATGCATTATTCAGCGTAATCAGCTGTACATTTCCAACTCATATGCAGACGCATAAAAAGAAGAAAAACCCACACAACAACTGTCACTTCAGTTTGTTTTTAGTCAAACATGATTATTCTGCAGTGTTTCTTGAGTCTCTTTTCAGGTTGAGTGTGTGCCTAATGCAGGGGTGGCAGCAGCTGGCCCAGTCTGCAGTAATGGATCATCGGACAGTCTAATCTCCTGGAACTGGGACAATACAGTCATTCCCAATCAGAGGCTACCAGCAGCTCACAGTGTGGCCCCCCTCCAGTCTGTTCCAGTGTACACCTGGTCTGTTAAGAAGGCTTTTCAAACGCTCTGTACAGATGGACATTAAGCGCTGCCTGCCTGCGGTGTTTGATCTAAAAAGAACTCCTGACCGTCGTCCAGAGTCTAGACAAATGTGTGAAGACCCTCTAATAACATAATAAATCATTCTATTAGTCAGCTGACAACACAATTGGGCCTATCAGCCCGCAGGAGGAGATTAAGTCATCTGTCACAGTCAATTGTCGGGGATTTAATTTCAGATACTACAAATGCTGATAGAGGTTTTCTAACAAGAAAAAGCTGCTTATTGTATCACATTATATGTAATTATATGTAAAAACAATAAATCAGTAAATACATGACAACACATAACAATTTATTTCTGTCCTCTCTAAGCCATTATACAGCTTTGGGCCATTTACTGTAAAGCAGTAGTCTTATAGGCTACTTACTGGCATCATCCATGACATCCAGGTCATTGGCCAACTCAGCGCTGGTCAGGTGGTATTGGTCAGGATCACTGAGTGCTGTGAGCAGGATGAGTAACACCACGGCGTTGATGAGCTTAAGGACAGAGAACATATGGGAAGATAAAGGCAACAATATGGACGAGCAGGTGGGGGGCAATATGTGTCATGCTGTCAGATGACGTTTAATAGATTCATCATCAGATGCAGGAATTTAATATTCTGACTTTCTTAAGGCAGGGACTATAGATACCACAAAAATGATCATTAATGCTTAGATAGTGTAGTTATGTTACATTGTAGCCTATATCTACTGTAAAACCTCTAAATCCAGGCACATACAGTACAGACAAGCCGTTTGTTTTGGTGTGTCCGGTGCAGCTCATTATGCAGATGACTCATACATGGCCATTGATCAGGTGAATGTAATGGAAAATTCTCTGCAGTCAATAGGCAGCCTGACACAAAACCTGCTACCTGACGAGGCCCGCTGCTTATTTATTCATAGGGAGCAGACAGAGGATTTTTCCACATGTGGTGTTTGGTTTAGTTAACCCTCTCATGCTGCAAGCTCACTGTGACACACTGCTGCATTCAACACACATTCACTCATTTACAACATTTAGGTTTAAATAGCTTGTAATCAAAGCAACATAGCTCTAAAACAAATTCAACCCTTTTTTTCCACTTTTTTCTCTTCTGGTCTCTACAAGTAAACAACAAACTGATGATCTATACTGAGACAATCTGTTAAGAAAAAAGAAATCATAAGTAGATGTAAGATGTTTATAATGATGGAAAACACAGACAGATGCAGGAGAGATCCTAAAATGTTGAATATATAATGAGTGGTTTGTGATGAGGTCATATTTCTCTGAAGGATGCAATGAGTGACAGACAGATAGGCGGTGCTCACCATGTACCAGACGCCTAGGATGATGGTTCCTGTGCGGACATGGCAACACAGGCAGCAGCTGGTGGAGTACCAGCGGTCCCACGGGGACATCATCATCATCATCCTCTCTGCTGTACTAGGTGAAGAGGAGAGTCCGCTGTCCCAGCAAGGTTCTCTCTGCGTCCGTCCTCCGCTGAGGAATGACGAACAGGATCCGCCTGCCTCTGACCTGCCCGTTACTTATCACCGTGAGCAGCTTAACGGAGCGGAGCAGCCAGCGTTAAGTTAGCGTCAGGTGAAATATGACTTCCGGTTTCAAAATAAAACGTTATACTAAACTTGTCTGGTATTTTCATTCTAGCAGCAGGTGTAACATAAAATGTTTATTGTGTGACATTATGGGACAATAAACAATTACTTTAGGCGTAATGACGTTTTACCATTATGAAATAAATGCATTGCATAGATATGTCCATTTGCAGTGGTGCATCCTATAATATGCTCATCTACCTAGAGCAGTATGTCACAGGCTGTTTAACCTGTCTGTCACATAGTAGAAAGATGGAAATTACACAGCAGGATGGTTTGAATGGCCTATTAAAAACCATAGCTATTTGTCTTCATCATCATTTATATTCACATAACTGTCATTATAAGGGCTGCCTGCAACTCATTAACATGCTGTGTGATTTTTGCAATAAATCTGTTAATCATTTCATCTATTGAAAAAAGTTCATTACAATCTGCCAGAATCCTATCCTTCATATTGCTTTTATTGTCCGTCTGTGACAGCAGCAACAACAACAGTAATCTAATAACTGCAGCAGAGCAATAAACCCTCATATTTGAGATGCTGGCTCCAGGGTTCAACTTATTCAGCTGTATTATCTATTAAACTCATGAGATTGGTTGATTGTTTTAATGAATGAAATATCACAAATGAAATGACTTATATTGTTTATTTTGAGTGACTAACAGTTTTGTATCACATAAAACAAACAACATCAACACTTGAGAAGCTGGGAGCAGTGTTTGCTCGGAAAATTACATTTAATGATCAAAAAAGTTATTAGTCAATCGGCTAGTTGTTATAGTTTTATATAGTCGTGCACAATGTATTAAGAGCATCAAATACCATCCATAACAGGATGACGTCAATATCTTCTCACTTCCGGTATTTCCTCTCTTCAACTCTGCCAGCTTGACGCAGCTGCACGGCCGCGCACTCCCGGTCCTGCTCATGAGCACGGGAGCGTGTGACAGATGAGATAGGATCAGATCCGATGATGTAACACGTAATATCCAGAAAGTTACAGAGAGGAGGCTCAAATTAAACACTTTGAGTCCAGAAATTACAGTCCCACTGCACTGTGTACATATTCAATCTCCATTAGTCAAACTATGAATTATATTATTGGCTGAATCTTTGTTCTTGTTCATTTCCTTAAGGGCAGCTGGCATGAAAAGCTGTTTGTACTGATGGTTAAAATAAAGCACATTAAAGCATCATTAATTTTCAGGCAGTGGTGGGTTAGTGACATAAAAAAAAAAAATAGAAAAAGAAAAATCCTTGCAAAAGAAGCCTGAATATAGAAAAACTGGCCTTTATTTAGTCTTTTTACATATGGCTTTAACTTTTCTTTTATTACAAACAGGTTTTACAAAAGGTTCTGAAGACTTTTGAATCAACCACAGGTGGAAAATCATGACGAGGTTGATGACACACTGCAATGGTACATCTATGATCAAGAGGCTCCGCCACAATGCTCCGGCCACAAAAAGCAGTCACAGATAGTAAAAACAGCAAGGAAACAAGTTGTCTCGACACACCGCAGTACAACATCAGACATGGGGACAAAACCAGATGGACTCCAATCAGCTGAAAATGTTCGGCGTCACATGTAATAACGGAGAAAAAAAAAAAAAAAAGAGAGAGAACGATACAGAGCAGACATGATTCCCTTTTCTGCACCCTGTGATGCTCATGTCTCCTTTAGGTCACAAATGTTTACACCCTGTCCAAGCTGAAACTGCTGACGTTGACGCTTGCTGCTGTTGAGATAAAACATTTGATCTGTCCGCTCTTTTCTCTCCCAGCAGCGCTCACTGTACCGTCAAGGCCCACGAATGTTAGAGCAAAAAAAAAAAAAAAAAAAAGACTGCAAAGCAAAGGCCAGGTCAACATCACGGCGCCAGTGTCGAGGTGACCTGACGCACGTTGACCCTTTTTTTTCCATTCTCTATACAGTAAACTTCAGTCGTTAGCCACCACAACATCAAATTTTTTTTTCTAAACATGATCAGTATTTTCTACGTTTCTAATGACTACAATAATGCTCCTTCAATCAGTTATTTGATTCAGTGGAATTAGAAGACAGAATCAAGAGTATCAAATGCATACTTAAAAATCATTAACACCGCATTAGATTGCACTGCATCTAGGTTCAGTTTTCAATGATCCGTCGGCTGACACTCAACCTGCTTTAGAAGTTGGTTTAGTTTTCCAGGTTTCTTTTATTAAGGTGAAGTCCGTCATGTAGACCTTAGTTCAAAGTCCTTCTCATAAAAGGTGTTGCATAAACAGGATATGAAGTCTTTTGCATACAGAGGTCTGCAGTAGTGGACTCGTGTCTCATGTCTCTCTCCTTGCCTTCTTCTTCTTTGCTGGCTTGGGAGCTTGGTTCTCCTCAGGTTTTTCTGTGGAGGGGGAAAAAACAAAAAGAGAAAGAGAGAGAGGAAGAGAGAGGGAGATTACTCACATGACTCCAAACATGTGGTCCTCTGCTTCTTTAAGTAGTTTGCAAGTTTTTACAACTGCTGAACATGTCAGGAGGGGTCAACACATCCTTTTGGCAGATTTAATGATTACAATGTTGATGTGAAGGTGGTGGGGATGAGTTAAGAGCAGGTGCTGTGCTGGCTCAGATGACTGGACATCCTGTTAAACTACTGCTAGTCCTGTGGGCCTAATTCACAATCACTCAACTGAGAATTTAAAAAAGCTATAACAGATTTCATATGGTCCAACATGAAGTCAGTGCTAAAAGATGACTGGAAATGTGACAATATGACTACATAATGTGTTATAAATCAGTCATTTATTCAACACACATTTTAAAAAGCTATAGCAGAGTCTTGCAAAGAATTCAACAATGTACACTCTTGAAATGATGTGTTTTTAACAACAAAAGAAATTAAACTGAATAATTAATAAAGCTTTTAAACACCATAAAAAGCCAATAAAGTCCTACTACCTTGGAATGGTGGGGACAGTAGTTCTCTACAAAAAAAAAAATGTGTATTCAAGTCCTGATACTCTCCCCACCCTAAAAAGGACCGCTCAGAATAGATTCAGCTACTTTGGCTCACCACTACCCTCTGCCTCCTTATGGAGCCACCGAACACTCTGATGACTGTCACATGGACGGCAAATATAGGTGAAGATGAAGAAGAAATGAGAGCAAAATAAGCAGCCATGTGTTGTAAAACTGTGTATGTGTGTGTGTGCTGGAAACACAGAGCTTTTACAGTCACCTGTGTTAGTTATAGCTGAACTAGTGGCTGAATATAATATACAGCAGGTTTGCAATACACCGACAGAAACTCTGAAGAAAGAAAACTGTTGGAATGTCATAATATTAAGCTGGTGTAATGGAAATTCTTATTATCCATGACATGAAATGCTGATTTAATGAACATCATCGAACTTTGATGGAACATCATGTATGTTATAATCTACTGATTGTCCTATTGTCCTGAATGTATACACGTGATGACGTGCCTATTGTGCTGACATTGGTCTGATGATAGAACAAGGTCATCCTTTCTATGATAATGTATTGTATATAATCGGACTTTGACGTTTCCTCTGCTCCGGGCTCGCTGTGCCATCTCACGCCTGAGACAGTAAGGAGTCCGTCTGCAGACGACTGAATAAACTAGAGAAAGATAACGTACCGGCTTTGTGCTTCTTGATAAATAAAAATTGCCAGAACACTGGCTACCCACATTGTAAAAGATGGCTGATGTAGAAAGACATTCTCACCATTCAAGGCTCTCTTAAAAAATTGAAGACTATATAAAAAAAGCAGTTTATAAGTTTATAGAAATATCCACTAAAGCTAAATTGCTCATTGTAAAGAAGGAGAGTTCTCTTTGTACTTCTTACTTTGTTGTGTTGGAGCAGGAAGGTTGTTCTGCTTGGCAGTGGGTTCTCCATCAGTTGGCTTCTGTGGCACTTGTGTGACAGGGGGTTTCTGGGATATGTTGTCCTTCACTGGTCGCTCCACTCTCACCTAAATAAAAAAAGAAAGGAAACAGTTCATAACATTAGCAAGGAAAGAAAGAAAAAGCCATATATCATCATAGCTTCTATGATTCATCTGGGCTTTTTATGTCAAAACATGACTGAACAGGAACAGTAATAACCACTGACCTAAGCTTGCTGCAATATTCTAACTCTTCAATAAAAAGGAAGACCTAAGCTAAAGATCTAACATTAAAGATCAGTTTAAGCGCTCTACAGATATGGAGCGTTATGCATGAATATCTACTCAACACTGACCTCAGCAGCAGCTGCTTTAACAGGCTGGACGGCAGCAGTGTTCTCCTGAACAGGTGCTGGCTGCTTCTTCACTGGGGCTGCAGGTACCGCCTCCTTCTCTGGCTCCTCGCCCTGCACAGGAAACAAGGACACGAGCTGAGTTTACATCAAGCTGACAAGAGACTTTGAGGTAAACTTTAGAAATGTCAGAGAATGAAATGTGAAATAGGTGAACTTCAGTAATAATAATAAAAAAAAAACTTCCTGAATGTCAAACATAGAAAAACATCTACTAATAACTGCATCTATTTCTGCACTGTGTTACCTGTGCTCCTGCTCCCTCCTCGGCAGCCTTCTTCTTCTTCTTTTTCTTCTTTTTAGTTTTAGCAGCTCCATCAGCAACAGTCTCCCCCTTGTCCTTCTCATCCTCATCATCGTCCTGAGAAATAGATAAAACGTGACTCGAGAGACAAAACAGTGACAGACTCAAAGACAGAGCAGCTGCTATATCAAATTCAACCATTTTCAGTAATAATGTTTAAATCTGACTGAGAACTCTGGAAACTAAGCTTCAAATGGGATAAAAGGAGAGTTTGGTTATACAGAATAAATATAGCTACTATATGTGGTGTTAAAAAGCTATTACTTTGGCGCCTCCTGGTGGCAACATAAAAAAAGACACATTGGCAGACAGCAATAGAAGCCCACTAGGCCTAAATTTATGTTAGTAGTGTCATGAATAGCAGTTTTATTTTCATGTAATTCCAAGTCAAGCCATCTGCTATGAAAAGTGTCTATTCAGTCTGAAATGAAGAAATTAACCACAACAATAACTGTGTGTGTGTGTGTTTTATCTATCTGATCTAAAGTGGTGAGTCACTTGTGTTGAGAGCTGCAGGGCCACAGTCAGGGGAAGAACCAGGACAGCTGTCCTGAGGCCTAAGCCCAGAGGAGTTATCTATTACTGGATTGTTGTTTTTTTAAAGTTCTGGCTCCCTCCTTTAATGTTTAGTTGTCACACAGTCCTAGGTGTACTTACAGCAACGGCCCTCAGCAGGTTGACCTTAGCGGTTTCAGGCAGAGGCTGCTCCTGAGGGACAGTGG
The DNA here is from genome assembly GCF_027409825.1 of Scomber japonicus. Lineage (NCBI taxonomy): Eukaryota > Metazoa > Chordata > Actinopteri > Scombriformes > Scombridae > Scomber > Scomber japonicus. Next base: position 22,454,929 of record NC_070587.1, on the reverse strand, counting down.
GCTTAGGGGTGGGCTCTTCATAGTTGCCCCAGGCTTCAGAGGGGGCGTTCCAGTCAGAGCTGGGGTCGACTGAACCACCGTCTGAAAAACACAGAGACAGAAAATGATTAGAGCAGAGAAGGATCGCTGTGGCTACGAGGTTAAGTAAAAAGGTTAAATAAAGTGGACAGGTGAAAGTGAATGTATCATCCTTACTGAGTCCGGACCACTCATCATCCACTCTGGGCTGACTGAGCCAGGGCAGGTCACCCACAGGCTGGGGCTCTACAGAGACAGAGGGACAGTAAATCAGCCTGCCGTACAGGAAGCCACACTTTGGGACACGACGCCATCTAGTGGTGTGAGCCAAATTACACCTCTGCCCATTAAATCCTGAATTACTGAACACTTACCAACAGCACCGACTCCCAGTTTAGTGAAGGACACCAGATTCAGATCGGTTGCCTGCATCCCTCTGTCAATCACAGTCCACGACTCTAAAACACACACATCCCACAGACGCTGAGACATTATTCAACACAATTAACTAGTGATCGACATGAATAAAGCAATTATCAATCAGTCAAGTGTGCTGATGGGGACTGATTAGGTTTTGTATTGCTAAGAAAACCACTGAAACATTCCTTGATTATTCAGAACAGTGTTATTTTTAGCTCTGTATTTAAAGGGTAATTACATCTTTTCCCCTCTAATCAGAGCCGTAATTTTATAGCTTCTGACTCAATGTCAATCAAATCTGATTGACCTTTGGTAAGTCACTGTAGAAACAGGAAACATCCAAGCTCTTTACTCTACATGTTCAACTTGAGACTTTTCTGTAGCTCTAACACTGTGCAAAACTATGATTTCTAAACATGAAACATAATATGGGGGAAAATGTGAATAAATGAATGTCAGTGATTTACTTGATATGTAGTTCACATTTAAATATAAGCTGATTTAAAAAAATCCAATAATTAATTAATCCAATTTGAACTGTTGAACTTATTTTACTCTTCCACACAATTAGGCAAACTTTAAATAAGGACGCACCATTTCTACATGTTCTCTTCTAAGACTTCAGATTGCTAAACTTACAGTTTAATTGGATATCAATGTGATGTATGGTAAAAATGCTTTCCCCCACCCCTATTTAACTACACCACACTTCATAATTATAAATAGAGATGTTTCAAATGTATTTTTCTAGAAGGTTTATAACTTCTGGGAGATATGATATTTACTGTGGATTAGTCACATCTGCCCAAGCCTCAGTTTATTACTGTTGATTTTGGTGCATTCAGAGAATCCAATTAATGCCACACTAATATAGTTTCTAATATAGCTGATGCAGAGGTTATCATGCATTATTAATTGCCTCATGAAATGCCATGAAGCTTGAAATAACACTAACTCAAAAACCAAGCAGTTAAACTGTGGGTATGTATGTATGTATGTATGTATGTATGTATGTATGTAACATTTTTACCATCAATATCTGCCCTCCACAGTGAGGCTGGCTGCTCCCTGCTGGTGGTCCAGGGGCCCGCCTTCGGAGCGGTGCTGAGAGAAGGAACTTTGACTGCCATATCAGTCACACCAGCAGCCACCGCGGCCTTCTCGCTGCTGTTAACTAACACCAAGACAGAAACATGTGATACTCAGCCAGAATTAACACAGATCAGGTTGGCAACACATCTAATATTGGAGTTCCCACTTAAAGCGTGTGAACTTTTGATTAACTGAACAGTATGCAAAGATGTGAGATCAGTGCTGGGGGATGTCAAACAATATATGTGTGAGGGTTTTCTGATGGTAATTACCTTGAGCTGCAACAGCCTCAGCCTTCTCTGCCTTCACCTTTGCCGATTCTCCTGAGAAGGAAGGATTGAAAAAGGTTAATATATGCCAAGTGCGACATTCATATAAGGCTGTTTGTGAAGAACACTCACACAAACACTTCAGGGAAAACTCACTTGAGACTCTAATAAAGTCTCCTAATGCCTGTATTTATAGTCTGTCAACAAGAGACCAACCACACACACACGAGATCTCTCTCTAGATACCAAATTAGGGTGTTTATCAAAATATGGTCAGGAGGGTCCAACCTTTGTGTTCATGTATACACTCAGAAAAAAAAGCACACAAAACCCTTCAAAACTCATTCATTTGCCAAAGAAGCAAATCACGAAAAAACAAACACACATTTCAAGAGTCTAGAACTACCTTTCTTCTTCTTCTGGCTGACAGTTGGGGTGGCTACAGAGGCCTTGGGTTGCTCTGAGGGAGTGCTCACAGGTGTGTTCCCTCCTCCGGGACTGACTGAGCCATCACTGGAGCTCTTGTCCTTCTTGCGTTGCTCACGCTTCTCCTTGTTGCTGACCTTGGTCTCCCAAGTGCCTGAATAGAAACATTGAGTGTGGAATTAGTTGCAAAATACCACAAGGGTTCATTATGGGATTAGTGTGGAAATATGGTATGGATTAGGCAAGGGGATGAAGGAGTAGATGCAGAAACTGTTCAAACGCACCCTTGATATATTTAGCTGAGGAAACCAGCTCCATTCTAACGCAATAAGTCAATTAAGTAAAAGCAATGATGTGGTTACTGAAAAAGGTGGCACAATAAATAAACACCATTGACAACAGGACTCCACTCCCAGACAACTTTGACATAAAAACAACTCAATTATAGTGTTATTAATAATCTTTCACCTTCTTCTGGTTCTTTTCCATCTGCAGTCACAGTCTTTGTCTCCTTTGCAGCCTGTTTGGCCTTCTTCTTGGACTTTTTCACCTAAAAGACAAGCGATAATAAGCAAAGGGTAGAGGACAGCACCTGTTTATAACCAAAGAAGTCTAATTGATACACTGAGCTTAAAGAAATGTTTGAATGGCGCTATCCAGCACACGATTTCATCACCATGAGACCCCCATGCTTACTGAACCACCAGCAGTCAATCAAATCAGCTTGCTCAACTCACGTCTATTTATAAAGTGCAACTACACACACACTGTCCAAGACTCCCTAAATCTGTTATATTCCTTTTCTGTAAGTACTATTTCCATCATTTGGTGTCTGCACTGTTGCGTCTTCTGACTCTACTGCCATTAGGGCCACAGATTGTGTTGTTTTCTAGTATCCAGGGGGTAGCGTTAGATCAAATGCCCCACCTTGTGCTGTCTTGAGCCAAGGAGTCTTCTTCTAGGATTTTGCTGTATCTGCAAGTCAAAAAGTGTAACCTAACACTGACAGCTGGTCTGGCTGTATCATTGCAGGGTGACAGTGAGAAAGCCTGGAGTTTTTCCCTGAACTGCTTTTCTTTGAAGAGGACCCCTTAAAATAATGTGACTTAAGTGCAAACCATTTAGAAACACAAAGCAGGGCGCATCCATCACAAAAAGGTGTAGCACATTTACCTCTGATGCCTTGTCAGCCTTAGCTTCTGCTGGGGGCGGCTGGTGATGTGGCACCACTATCTCTTCCGACACTATGGCGTCTTCCTGCGGTTCAGCCACTGCTCTCCCATTAGGCTGAGCTTTCTAGAAAAAAGGACATGTGTAAAATGAAGCGGCTTATAACAATTTCCAGCTCTGTTACAATGTATACACATGTATATAAAAGCACCTCGAGTCAGCATAGCCGGGTCGGAAAACTAGCAACTGGCTTCAACTGTCACTGGGGCGTTAGCTTTGACAGCTAGCCTTGCTAACGGCGAGGAAAGCTTGAATTCAGCTAGTACTTGCCTTTTCTGCCTTCTTCTTCTTTTTCTTCGGTTCCTCGGACTTGACAGGTTTACTGACACCTCGCTTTATTTCTACGCCTTCGTCCACCGGGATCACGGATGGTGTTTTCCTGAAGAGAGCCCGGCAGGTGGAGGCCCACAGGACAACCAAGAGCACTAGTCCAGTACATGCCGCTAAGAGGATCACCCATGGCGGAATGAGCTCCGGCTTCAGTCCCAAATCCACGCCGAGCTCGGAGCGCAGCAGCCCCAGGCCTTTAGTCAACAGCTCATTCATACGAACTGTAAGCAGCTTGACCTGCTGGGAGGCCGCGTCCTGCCACGCATCCATCTCTATTGTTTTGTCAGACAACAGGCCGGTTAGTCACGCTTTGCTTGTCGCTATTAGCTGTAGTGCTAGCTAAAAATAACGGGACGACTTTGACATGATGGAAAACAATAAATTCACCCTCTCCTCCGCCTGCAACATCGGCTTAGCCGGACAGCCAGCTAGCTAAATCAATCTTGTAAACTCTGTAGTATTAAACCAAATTGACTAGTTAGCCAGTAAGCTACCCAATACCATAGTAGAACAATATACCACCGTCGGCTGGCCACCACGAATCTGCTGTGGCCGCCAGGAGAGCAGGTTCACCTCATATGGCTCCGTCTGCACTGGAGGAGTGATGCCTTCAGGGCGGCTAATAAATGACAGCTTCCGGATTGTAAAACATACATGCAGATTGCAGCAATCTGATTAATAACACAATAAATCTGAAAAACATCTCTAATTGTTTTGATGCGCACTATTTATTTGAAGAGAGCATATTCACTAGGTGTCTGATAAGCATGGAAGCACCTTTTATTTCGATTTACCAGTATTTTCATTATTTCCATTTGTGGATAACAATACCATAAATATCACTTCCCGACTTTACGAGTGTCCCATAAAGTCTGACCTTCATAGTCTAATCAACTGAGTACTCTAAATTCCCTTTTTCAAAGATATCATTTGAAGGCATCAAAAACGGCCAGTGACAGCTCCAATGAAATGGGCGGGGCGATGACTTATCTCACGCTGATTGGCTAAAAAATCTCGGTTCAAAAAATACGTCAGACCTACTACATATGTAGTTAGGTGAATTCTGTCAAATACCCTGAGACAGTTCTATCTTAATCTATAGTTTCTAATATTTTATAGCCATATTTTGTAACTCTTTGTAAGCTTTTTCTTTTAACATGTATGTAATGCTAATAAAGACTCTACAAATCCATGGCAAAAGTGAAACACACCCACTATTATACTTCATGATACTAACAAGTTTTATCCAGTAATCCAATATAGTCTTCCAGATAAATCCTATCAGATGTGTAGCATGAGATTAGCTTTTTAACATTTAAACTGGTGTGGGTTTTCAGATAGTTCGATCTTGTTACACCACTGTTTTATTTCCAGCCTTCAAGGTGACCTTTATTTCCATTCTGGGAAGTCTTATGTTTTGGTACAACAGTGTGCTAAGTAATGGCGACAACAGGGTATGAAGCTGTGCAGTGAGATTCACGTTATTCCCACCATGGAGCGTTACTTAAGCAGCCTCTTCTGTTCTTCTCACAGTAATGTAACATGTATTCCTAATACTCCTGAAGCACTGAAGAAAATCAAGACTGGACAACTTATTTGCATCCAAGTTTATTTTGAAATTCCCTACTCCCCCTGTACAAGAAAAAAAGGACTTTCCACAAAGGCAGCAGTGAACTGTCAGTGATAGTACTTTTCTAGGGAAGGAAAAAAAATTATAATCACAGTGTGTCTTCTTTTCTTCTTTTAAATACTTCTACTGCTGTCATCTTTGGCTGGGTTTCGGCAGACAGCTTTCTGTCAGACCAAATTCCTGGGAAGCAAAGGTTGAAGCCAATAGAGCGGAGCTGTGGGCTTTACATTTTACAGTGCCAATGCAGGAATGTTCTGGACTGTATACCTCTTCTTCATTAACACAAAAGAAAAAAAAAAAAAAAAAACAATAAAAATTGAAATAAAAATAACAAGCTGTTTGTGTTCACAACACAAACAAATATTACCGCCTGGGGAGATAGCGACAGTATGTCGAATTTCATAAAATTGTATAGACAAAAAATAAATCTACAAAAATGGAGCTAGGTAAATATTACACAACAGTAAACATGTTTTCTTTTTTTTCCTTTTTAAACTCTTCTGTCGAACCTCTACACAAAACCAAAATTCTTGGTCTTAATGGCTAGCAGGAGTTTCTGTTTGAGTATCTGTTTTGAAGAATAGAGTGGCACGTAGAGACGTGAGATGCAGGTGTTGGCTGTGGGGAGGTGCTGGTCGTCTGGAGGCCGGATGGTGATGGAGGGCATCGGCTGAAAGCCCTCCTCGCTCGCTGGCAGAGACGGGCTTGAAGTCCAGAAGTACACCTAAAGACACAGAAAATAATCAGTCACATTAGTTACAAGTGTGTTCAAATTCTACAAAACATTCATAAATCCTGGTGTGGGCAACAAGAGAGTGAGAGAGGCTTTGAATAAGATGCATATTACTTAATACATTGTAGTTCACAAGTGCCAGTCATGACAATTAACTACAGACTAAAAGCAATACTGCCACTTTAATTGTTCCCTTTATGAGAACAGAAATGCTTCATTTGAACATTGTACTCTGCTTGAAATGTGTTTTACTAACACTTCCAGTACATTCAAATGATGTTGAGACCACAGAAATAGTTTCACACAATCTTTTTCAATCTATTTCTGTTGTTTAGTATTGTGAAACATTTGCTGTATGTGAAACGAGGGCAAATGAGAGACAAACAAAAAGGAGAGAGAGAAATGAAACAGAGAACTGAAACTTAACTGGCAAACACTAAACTGCTCCTGTATTCCTCATTTACAGTTTGAATATTCAGCTTCAACAGATGTAGCCATTACAGAATGTAGTGGAGGTCACGTGTAAGATGGTTGTGCAACATGTCTGCATAACATGGCCGGACTAAATAAAGGTTAGGAGTCTCTAAAAGCCACTGAACTAGACTAAGTGGTTTGGACTGACAAAGCATTACCTTGAGTGAGGGTAGTTATGACCCTGCACTTTTAAAAGTAGGGCTTAAAAAAAAAGACAAGCACTTGGCAGAAACCAGTTTACTGCTAGATTTATGGGACATAAAAAGACAGAAATGCCTTACTGTAAAACATTTTATACAATTGGTGAGTTGTATGAGACATTTTTATTGTTTTAAACTGTTTTATAGAGATTAAAGGACTGATGTGCTAAACTCATGGAGACTGTTTCTTAGCATAGGAAGAAGACTCTGCATGTTTTAAAGGCTTTTGAAGGTTAATTATGATGGAACACAGACTTACCAGGTCTTGCCTCTCAGTCATGCTCATCTTCTCGACTATGGACCAAAACCAGCGTTTAAACTGGAGCAGTTTATCAGCATTCTCCCCTGTTGGATGAAGAACAAACCTCTGCTTAGTATATTAACCCAATAATGTAAAACAGTCATTCTTTCGTGACTGAGTAAATGCAGGAAACAGAGATATGACAGGATGACGGATGTAGACATAGTAGTCGTACCAGACTCATCATTGAAGGAGGTAAAGCTAATGAGCATCTGGACGTTGACTTCTCCGCAGCCGTTGACCAGCAGTCTGAAGTCCTCAGCCGTCAGGTCCTCCAGAGCGTTCTTAGGAAGAACATCCAGCAAACCCTTCCTCATCGCCTTGAAAGGTCACACAAACACAAGTCATAATTAATGTAAAGACAGACTTTGGTGATATTTGTGTTTCAAAAAATGGACACACTTTGAGTTAAGGTTTGGTAGAATATCTGAGTTAAACTCACATGGAGAGGCTGCTCGGCCACCACCAGCATTCTGTGCTCTGCATACTTCCTCACATACTCGTACACATTGAGCGGAGTTACTGGCATGTTGACCCCACCAGACAGAAGCTCCACCTGAACCAAGAAGAACACAGCGTCAACAAACAACATAAACAAATATGCCAGAGTACATTTTCATCATAAATCTTTCTATTCAAAGTATTCAGATTCTGATTTTAAAAGCACATTCTCAAGCAATAATGTATTGTATATAGTGAAAAATAAATAGTGAATTTTTTTTGTCTACTATTAGTCTGAACACTTGCTGAGCCTGAATTTGTTGACACAATGACAGTGTAAGCCATTACCTGTCCAGCCCCTTCCTCTTTGCAGAGGTCAATGGCAAAGGCCAGGTCCATGGCAGCAAATACTGCCTCTGCTTCACCAGCCTGTGAATGGCGGATAAGCTGCCGCAGGCTCTCATACATGACCGGGTCAAAGAACGCAAAGTCATGCCAGTTCACCTACAGTGACAAACAAGAGTGTCAGTACATTTAGCAAGTTCACAGTGAAAAAGGAACATCATGTATCATGATCTAACGGAATTAGCAAAATGATTCTAAAAACATTTTTCTCACCTTCCTCCCAAGCAGCACCTTAATGACATGTCTGTTCAACGTGATTGGACAGAGTTCATTCTGCAGCAGGCACAACCCAAGTATTCTGGAAAACAGTAAAATAGTCATTTTGATGTTATTCAGTTTCTCCAATTGTGTGTTCAAACTAAACATACGGCACATTTTTTACAGAAATACTAGCAACTAGTTACTAGAAGTAACACAAGGCAAAAATTCACTTCATGTTTAGTGTCAACACAACATGACTTTGTCCTCTTTTGAAGGTTTTGATAAAATCAAGCTTCTGTTTGACCAAATTAACTGAATACAGTCCTCTTCTTCTTGGATTCATTACCTTCCAATGTTGCGGAAGCAGTTGAGTCTGGCCTCCGTGTTCTTGCCGGGTCGAGGGGAGTAGAAGCCTCGTTTGCCCGGCTGGTAGAAGAGAGGGGCGTTATCGTCCCCGTCATCTGGGTCGTCCAGCTCCATGTCCACCACGCTGCGGGTTGACCCGTGACGCTTACGGTTCTCCTGTTGCTACAGCCACAAAAAAGGGGGAAGAACAGATGACTGTGTTAAGTGTGGAAATATGGGGCAGTTTAAAGTCAGTATCAATTTATTTGAAATCTTAATTTTTCAGGATAATGCCTGAAATGAAGAACTCCATATGGGAAAGGAAAGAAAAGAAAACAGAGATTTTGAACTTACTTGTGCTTTTTCCGGAGCCTCCAAGAGCCCCAGGTCCAATATACTGTCAGCACCATTTTCCCTGAAGAAGAAAAGAAACACCAGAGTTAGCTTGACAAACTGCAGTGTGGGAAAATACTGACCCTGTTTCTCAAAAACATCTTAAGGCAAAAGACTTATAACTGAACTAAAAACTTTTGGTAAATAATCTGCATTTCATTACAGTGAAAAGAACAGATGATGGTCACTATCTCTAGCATGTGTGGCTGTGTTAGTGATCAGGTCATTTTTACCTTCCGTGTGCAATGAGCAGCTCCATGGCCTCCTCCACTCTGGCTCTGAGAGAATCCTCACTGGCCAGCAGCAGCAGCAGCTGAGCAGGGGACAGCTCCAGCAACATGCCTGTGATTTTACTGGCAAACGCCTGAGTAGAAAAACACACAGTTGGTCAGAATGCAGTCAAGGAAGCGTACAAAATCACTCAGGCCTATCAACTGTTCTAGTAAGACACTCAGAAGTTACCATTATTAAAATGTTCCTTATTTTTCTACTATTTGTGGTCAGCATTTTTCCAGCAATAACCATTCAGTGATTATCACTCTATATAATATTGGTAGCGGTATTAAAAATGTGTCTACATTAAAAGATAGCACTCATATTCTGCTTTTTTTTTCTCAACAGATCATTTCCAGTTTTTCAAAGTGTGTAATGGAACAAGAAGCAGCCACAGTGACTGTTAGATGAGGAACTTTACTGTGGCCTGCTGTTGTGTGGAAAATGGCTTGCCCTGTGTGCAACATTACATCAGATTACAGCTGTTATTATAATTGACTGACTTCTTATTCAAACTACATACGTTTGTTTGGTTGCATTATTAAAAAAATACATCTGTGGCTCCTCTGTTGTGTTTGTGTCAAAGTAACTGCTCGACAGATGTTTGCTGTTGTTTTAAATCACACTGGTTGATACCACAGTGACCTTGGATGCAGCCAAATTCACCTGGACTGAAATCTTAATGATTATAACAGAGACTCAACACTGATGTCTGTTGATGATTAACTACATTTACTGCATATAAATATTTATAACTAATCCAAGTGTGTTTCCACTCATTACAAAATGTATGAGGCCTGATGGAACCCTATTTCCTCCAACTCTGGTCATTAACAGTCAAGAAAATGTGTTCAGGTAGTAACAGATTTTTAACAGATGCACTTTTATTACCGGCTGCATTGCATGAACACGTGGGTAGAGCCTTTCCCCCAGGGCTTGTCTGTGTGCAGGCAAGGGGTCGGGCTCGTCACTGGGGTTGCCCTCTGACGAAGGTCTAAAAGGCCTGGTGTCAATGGACAGTTGCCTCCTTGAGTCTCTGTAACACACACACACACATATATCACACAGAGGTTAGCAATAGTATCAATCTTAAGTGACGCAGAGGCTTTTGTTTAATTTAAAAAAGGGATATTATTAAGCTGGAATTTACCTGTCTCGGTCTCTCCGAGAGCCGGCTCGAAGCCCTCCACTTCTCCTCTCTCTTTCTCGGTCTCTGTTCCTCAAACGCTGCATTAGATCTACACACAGACACAAAAACACCGGATAGAACGAGTTCACTTTGAAGTGCCGTTTGTTTTTATGTAATAAAGTGTTTCACTCATGTGGTAACTGTTTTCAGCATCACAAAAGTACCACTGAATGCAATAATGAAATCAAGTTCCATAATACAGTATAGTTTCTATGTATTGTCATACTTGAATTGTAATCGTGATGACACGTACTGCTGGCCTGCATGCCCTTGCTGACACTCTGAACGCAGTCCAAGTTGGGCAGCTTGTCGTTGGACAGGAGGGCCAGGGCGATGGCCGTGTAGAAGCTGCGGGCCACGCCGCTGCCTTCCCCTGGCTCATCTTTAAAGGTGACTTTCACCCGGTGCACGGCCATGGGTGTGGTTGTGCAGCGCCTGCCAAAGTGCGTGTTTAGCTGACGCATGGTCTGCTGTATTAGCTGGTCTCGATCCCGGTCCACCTCCAGAGCCAGGTCGCGAGACTGCAGGTTCCTCAGCTTCTCCATTTCCCGACGGAACTTGGATTCTTTCACCTCAAAGCCGCCCAGCTCAGTGAGGATCTGGGATAAAACGACAGACACAAATCATTAGGAGCCATCAGCCCAAAAATACCACTGAAACAAAAGAGTCCTTGTAATGTGAGGTTCGTTTTCGCAGCTCTATCCAACTTTGAGCTGACTTTTTTTTTGTTTTGCCAGTCTTGGAGAGTCCAAGCAAATAAATCTTTGGTGAGGGATTGGCAGACATGGGAAAACAAGTAAAAAGTGGTACAAGAAAGAGGCCATCATTGCCCATATTGCTCAGTTTCTGCTGATGTGCATGTAAATTCAGGCAAATGTTTGGAAACACTTTGCCAAAGACATTCATATCCTCATATAGACTTCTATGTATATAATATGGAAATCCAAAATGAACTAATAAAAGGTGATATGTCAGTTTAGAAATTAAGACAATCATTTAGGAATATAAAGGAGGAGTTATGTAGAGACTGCGCTGAGAGAAAAACGTACTGATCCAGGCTCAGCTCCGACATCCTCCATGAAGACGCGACCGAAGAGCTCTAGTGACAGACGCCAGCGGCCGAGCAGCATGTCATGTGAGATCATCATCCCCATGAAACTACAGTGAGGTCTGGAGAGGGGACAGAAAGGAGAAGGGACCACAATTAATCAACATATTAAAACAACATTACAGCATAATAAAACATTTTTGACTTTCTTCAGGCTTAGGCTATAATTAATAATGTCCACTAACGAGGCACAGACTGGCGGTTTGGTACCTGAATGATGGGAGAGGAGGTCCGTCGCTCTCGGTGAGGCCGATCTCAGCCAGTAAGCTGCTCTTCAGCTGGGCAGCGAGGTCGTGGGGTGAGGGGCCTGGTTTTGAGGCCTCCATCTCTTGCTCTGCCAGTGACTGATTCTCAGTGCTCCGCTGGCCAGTTTCCATACTCATCACATTCTTCAAGTTGGCTGAGTAAGACATCTTAGTGGGCAGGATCTGTTTTGTGTGTGTGTGTGTGTGGTTGGGGGAAGAGAAGTTCAAAGTAGTTCTTAAGTAAAATGAACAGATGTTTATCTTGAGATGATGACAGTGTGATAATGAAAGAATGGAAAATGTGGAAATGGGACACAGAACACAGGCTATGTTCTAATATCCACATGTGTGACTGTAAGCAAAACACTGTCCATTAATATCCTTTTTTTTTCCCCTATCCATTATTTCCAATGCTTCTACAGAGCAGTGGAAATAATGAATCCTGGATAGCTTTCACAGATTTCTATATGGCATTAATTCAAGATTCCAAAGGTGTTTGTTATTATTAGTGGATATTAGAACACAGCTGCCAGCGTGTTTGTCCAGTGAAGAGGGGTGGTATACCTGAGAAGGGGAGGGTAGAGAGGAGCCCATGTTTACCTCCAGGCAGTTCCTGTCCATGCTTGCCTCGGCCAGGCCTTTTGTTGCCATGTAAGAGGAGGAGTACAAACCCTGAGAGGGGCGACCGAACAGATCCTCCTTCCTGGCATTAGGCTGGAAGAGAGGAAGCAGGATAAAGAGTTGAGGCCAAAAAGCAAACAAAGACTAATTGATGGGTGTAGAATATCTTCCCCTCGGAGACTGTGCAGTGATTCTGACCTGCAGGAGGTGGGGCTGGTCTGCCAGTGGAATGGCCTCAGCCAACGGGACGTCGAAGGGGTTGGGGGGGATGCAGCCCAGGAAGGTCATTGAGTCAGAACGGCGAAAGAAGGGGTGGTTCTGACCCGTTTCAGCTGGAACCGCGTCCTCATCCTTGTCTTGTAGAGTTGAACCTGATGTGAGATAGAAAAAAAACTTGTTAAGCACCGACAATATAATGACCGAGCATTTTAATATATTGATTTTGACTGTCTAATATATGCATGAGTTATCTGACTTACTCTGATTGGTATCCTCATCGTTCTCATGCTCAGAATCCTCATTGTCCAAACCCAGTTCCAAAATCTCTCGATTCCTACAAAGAAAAGTCAAATGGAGAACGAGTTTAAAACAGAGGTACGTGTAGTCATGCAAGTTTTTCACATTTTCAACAACAACTAATCAACTGCCCTGGTATTTATCATTCTTGCTGTTTGTTCCAATAGCAATCATGTGCAATTCTATGAACGCAATTCAGTTTTCCAGTCACCAAGACCCATAACCATTAAAAGTTGCCCTTGTTTTCTCCCGTTTACCTCTTTCTGTCCATCTGTGGGGTGTCCAGAGTAGTCTGCTGGTTCATGGCCTTGATCCAGTAGATGAGAGCCTGGAAAACGTAGGCCACGTGTTTCAGAGAGCACACGTCCAGCACAGGGAGCACGTCAGAGTGCTCGTCGTTGTGGGAGCGCATCAGCGATAAGGCGTAGTTCAGGAAGTCGCCGCGCGCTGACATCATGCCTTGGCGAGCTGTCAGCAGAGTGGCCGCTCTCCTAAAAACAAATAGAAGACATGTGAGGACACTGCTGACCTTACTAATGAAGGAAGGTACAAATATGGAGCTAAGTGTGAAGCAAATTATTTTGAACACATGATGGAAAATATTAGATTATTATTATTACATTATCTTCCTGATTTATTCTGTGGTTGCCCTGCTCTTCTACTTAAATGACTACAGAGTATATTTGTGTAAAGGCTCTACAGCTGCTCCATCAGAACTCATTCTATCTAACCAGTTCATATAACAGTTTAATCAATCAACTAATCAAACTAAATAATGTGAAACAAAATTATTAAAAAAAACAACCAAAACAACCAAATCATTTCTTTTACCTGCGTCCCTCCAGAGTGCGGAGGCTGGCCTCCTCTCGAGCAGTCATGCGTTCCCTGCGTGCCGAGTGCTGAGAGGCGTGCAGAGGGTGACTGGGGTGACCCGGGTCTCCGGCGGATGACAGGGCCGAGCCGTATCGCAACTGGGCCTCAGTGGAGTCCATGATAGACACCATCCAGTTCCAGGTGGGGATCAGCTTCTCTTCAACATAGTTCTGTTTCAACACATGACAAACGTTTCACTCTTACTCAATTCAATGTACTATGTGGTTTAACATTTAATAGGGATGGTGCTGTAAAGTCTATTTTGATGTAGATCTTACCTGCAGGTTGACTGCGTCCTGGTAGGTCAGTTTTACAGCAGCAGGATACTGTGAGTAGACTAGATGGTTGTACTTGGGGATCAGACTCATGAGGTCTGAGATCTGCCTGATGACGATGCTGTAGGCTCGGGCCAGGCTGCTGGCGGACGTCAGATAGCTGCTGGAGTTGCTGGCCTCCAGAGCGGCGGCGGCTGCGGCAGCACTGGAGCTGATAGCGCTGGAGCGACGCAGGTTGGTAGGATCGATATATATCAGGCCTGTGGAGCTCGCTGTGAAAGGGATAAAAAGATCAGCATAGGTAAATGTCATATCTCAAGCTTAAAGTAGACACTAAAGAAGAAAATTCAACAATCAGAAAGCTCCACTGACCGGCTGGCGTTGAGGAACTAGAGGGCGCGCTGCCGGTAGCTCTTTGGCTGGGGGTGTTTCTAACAGCCCACTGCATGGAGCGAGGAGCCTGGGCCGCACTGTTGGCGTGGGAGGCGCTGGTCGTCCTCTCCAGCGGCTCGTCTAACAGGAACGTCTCCTGGTCCACGTCGTCGCTCTGACTGCTGCTGCTGTCGGAGTCGCTCGAGTCGTTGGACTGCGAGTCGTCCTCTGAAAAGAATGCGGGGACGCTGCTGGCACCTTCGGGAGAGGAAGAGGAAGAGAGGGGGGACAAAAAGCGACAAGTTTAATGGTCTGTGGATTCATCTCGACCTTCCTCTCTTTTTGTCTTTCACAACAGATTTATCCAGGCAAGGAGTGCGGGTTAGTGAATCACACCACTACAAGGCCAAACAAACACTAACGTGACAGTGAAAACACCGAGGCTTCAAGTCAAAACAACAGCTGCGCTTCTCTGTTGATCAAATATTATATGGCTTAGTTTTAAGGTTATTGGAAAATCCATTAGAGAGAAAGAACAGAAATATCTCAACTGAACTCAATTTTCTTAGAGGAAATGAACATCATTAGTAAAAAATAGACATTTTAGATGGCTGGGGAGGAAAAACCACACCATTTGGAAAGAGCTACAAGTTGAAAAGTTTGTTATTTGGATGAAAAGAACAACAAAACTATTAGTTAAAAAAAAGACAGACACAGTAACAGTGAATATGTGAAAAGGGGACAAACTGAAGGAACTCTCAGCAGGAAAACTGTGTATGCACTTTGCAAAAAAAAATTCACTCTTGCCCTGACGTCTGTATATACATTGAAGTAAAGAGGAGCTCATACCAAAAATAGGAAATGCCAAGGACACCCTACTGCCTGCAAATGAAATACATTGGGTATTCAGCCAGGGACCATTTTTGTCTGCTGTATCATTAGCTCTCCAAACATAAATCCCCACAATCCAAAATGCTGACTTGTTAAGCACAAAGTGATTTTTTTGTAAGGATTGAATTAGTCTGTAATTCAAAAGAAGAAGAAAAAAAAATACACCACAGTGCAGCAAGACAGAAAAATGCAGTTTCTATTTAGTAAGCAGTTGAAGCCTTACACAAATTTGGAAAGATTTCAGTAAAAAAGAAAAAAAAGGAGGTCAATAAAGACAGATGACCGCATTGCCACAAAAATAACCTCAAAGGAACAGTGTGTCAAAACTGAGGAGAATGACTGAAAAGAAAATCTAAACTGACATCTGAACTGCGTGATTAAAAACAGCTGGTTGACCGACCTGCTTCGGAGCCAGCCGTGGCCGCTGTGACGACGCTCCTGCGGCCGCTAGCATTATCTTGATTGCTGTGGTTGCTCTCGCTGTCGCTCTCGGTTTCGGCTGCCGCCAGCAGATCCAGCTCCATGTCGCTGCCTGAGAAAAAGGAATAAAAAAGACAAAGAGGAGGTTTTACGCGCTCGCTGTCGGCTGGAGGTTTCAGGCACGAGTGATTATTTACCAAGCTATATATAAAAAAAAGAAGGGTCCAATTTTTAAAAAAAGAAAAAGAAAAGCTGTTTGTCTTACCGTCCTCATCGTGCTCATCATGCTGCCCTTCTGCCTCAGCGTTTTCCTCTCCCTGTTCCTCCTGGTCGTCATGGTGGTCTTCCTCCCCTGCTACTCCCTCTACAACTTCAACCTGAGACACAAACAATAAAAATCAATCACAATAAATCACCTGTTAAGATTTAAGGCTTTCTTTTTTTTTACTAAATGGTTGTTATTTTTTGTAATTCTATATTTTATTTCTATTTCATGTTTTTGTCTATTGTCGGTTTTACTGTTTTATGATCATCTTGATTGCTTGTTCTATGTTTTACTTCATTTTAAAAGGAAAGCACTTTGTAACTTTATTTTGAAGTTTTTAGTATTATTAATGATTAGATTCAAGAGAGAAGAAAAAAACCCTCACTTGAGTTCAAGCTAAAATTATAGCGTGATAGAAGTAAACTAAATCAACTCTGGAGATAAAAATATGCACCCTAATCTGAGTGAAATCTCGCTTTGTAAACAGTTTGAGTTCTTGGTGGCATTATACATTCACTATGGCCTTAATGATTTTATAATGAGGCTCCCCACCTCTTCGACATCTGCTGATACGATATCATCCTGCTCCTCGTCTCTCCCTCTGACAGGCTGCGACTGGCTGCTGCGCCGAGGCTGGGGGTTCCTGATGATATAAGAGGCAGCTGTCTGACTGGAGCTGGAAAAATGAAGCACGAGCCCAGAGTCATTATATGTCGTGAATAAGAAAAATCAAGCATCTTCTTTTCCTTTTCCCCCTTTCTCTCCAAGTATAAATCAACAGATGGACTCGATGACTTGAAAAACATCATAATAAACACACATTTTTATAAATCATCGCAATTGTCGAGAACTATCAAACAGAGAGGAAAATGAGGGTAGAAAGAAAAACTAACTGACCTGCTGGACTGGTCAGGTGAGGGTCTTGGAGGGAGCGGTTCCACGGAGAACAGCTCCTCGCTGCCCTGAACGGCATCGATACTGGTGCTGGCCAAAGTGAATGGAGCGGTGGGTCTGGCGATGCCCATCCGCACCGGGACGATCAGAGACTCGGCCACGTTACACAGCTCCTCCACGGCGTAAGGCAGCAGAGCTTGGAACACACGCCGACATTTACCAATGGGCTGAGGGATGAAGTTGCTGAGTGGAGGAAATGGAGAGAAAAGACTGTTAGTGATGAATTGTGTAGGGCTAACTCAAGTTACATTAATTCTTCTGTCTAAAATGTTTGATTAAAAACCATAATGATGCATGTTCTTACTTTTTCTTCTTGGATGAGGCCATCTCCACACTCAGGATGACAAATACCCTAGCTACTGAGCGTAGGAACCTTCTGGTGACGTTGACCGCCTCCTCTCTCCGGCCAGGAGTGTACTTGTTCTGCAGCTCCTTCACCAGTGTGCCCAGTAAAGTATCTATAAACTAATACCGGAGAAAAACAAAAAAAACGCCCACTGATGACTGAAATATTGTGCAACACCAATAAAAAAGTATTAGCACTGGTAATATTTAAGGAGGTATTATGTAGCATTTACCTAAGCAAGAATGACTAATAAATAACATTGTGTGCACATTCAGATATGTAATATATATAGAAGGAGCTGACAATCAGAGAAGGAGAAGGATTAAGTGGACTTACAGTGATGTCAGGAGCACACTTGACAATGAGGCAGTGGGTGAAACAGTCAAGGCGAATGGTGCCACTCTGCTGATTCAAGTATACCTGCTCTTCAGGCAGTAGGTGGGCAATTCTGCTACTGGCACTGAGTCTGGAAATAAAATGAAACACACAAGTCTAAATAAAGGCTTTTACAGAGCTCAGCTGTATACCGCACTGAAAACTGCTTATAAAGCGGTTGTGCATTATCCCCTGTGACTGAGATATTTTTTCTGGAAAGACATAATGCTCTTGAGGCTTAGGCATGTTTTTTCTGCACTTTTTCAGTCTTTGAATCCCTTAGTAACAAATACAGCGACTACACTCACGGGTCTTTATTCTCCTGAGAACCGAACATGATCATAGACTTAAGGGCATTCCAGTCCTGCAGGACTCTCTCCAGAGCCAGCTGAGCAAAGCGAGGAGGCTCTAGGTCATGATCGGGCATATCAGAGTCTGAAAGAGAGGAGAGGACGATAGCGTTTTATACACCACAAGCCCAGGTGTAATATGTTAAAGACTGCATTAGAAACCACATTCAGAACTGAAAATAGCAGGGAAATTATCTTGTTAAATGTTTTTAAAATGTACAAATCAACAGTCTGCAGTGATGGTTATCGAATGATGGTGGATCTACCTTCTGCATTAGCAGCCTTGCGATTCCTGTCCTCTCTGATGCGAGGTGGTCTGTACTGACAGTGCTCAACACTCTGCCTGGCAACAGTCTGCACCAGGAACAGTAATATATGCTCCCCCCTACAGATGGGGAAAAAAAAGAAAAGACTCAGAAATCTGAAAAAGACAATGATTTTCCCCTCACACACTAGACAATATCCTTCATATGTTATCAAAAAGGGTATCAATTACACAAAGAGGACCGCATTTACTTCCTTATTTCAGTGCTCAATTGAAAGAAGAGTAATGTAAGTAAAGTGGGGATGGATGGTCGTACCTGCTGTTTGGTGTGGTGACCAGGTTAGTGGTGGTGAGTAACCTGTACAGCAGATCCAGACGAGCGGCCTTCTGGCCTGCGATCAGTGTTTTACACTTGCATTTCTCCCAGCAGTCACAGTATGCTGTGGGAGATGTCCTCTTCAACCTCGTGGAGAAAAAAAACAAACAGTATATTTATAATCATTTGTGACCTAGTCTGAAATACAGACTCAAGAGATATGGGAAGACATACAGATCTTGCTACAAAGGTTTGATATAGTCACACTAACACGTGGGACTTACTTGCAGTCATGTCCTTTGTGACACACCCTGGCACACTCAGTGCAGCAGCAGAGGGACTCCAGCAAACCACAGGTCCGACACTCGAATATATCCTGAATACAAAGTCAGTGTGATTAAAAAAAAGGGAGGGTGCCAACTTCCTATTGAACATTATCAACAAACACACTCTTTAATAGCAGTGAGGTTACGCTTGTGCACAGAAACAAAGCCCAGCACCACTTAATGTTATCACAGTTGGCCTGTGTGTTCATGTCCTCTACCTTAGTGCCTGCTGGCAGCGTTTTATTCAACTGATGTTTTTTATGCTTCAGTGAGCAGAGGTAATTAAATTAGAATGAAAAGCGTATTATCTTTTTTATCTCTTTTTTTAAGGCTAATCAGGTTGGCGGTTATATAACTGTCTTCAAACGTTAATAATATTAAATAAATGTCAGATCCCTTAATTGACTGCTGTGAACACGCGAGCGACTTTTCCCCTCTCCAAATTTCAGTGCGAGGGCTGACCTGGTTAATGTGCTCAGCCCCGGTCCAAGTGAAGCTGCAGGTGTCGTTGCAGCAGAGAACGTAGAGGGGCGAGTCGTCCGGGTTGGTCCCCAGGGGGCAAATCATTTCCATGAACACCGAATCGGCATCCTCCTTCTCTGCGATGCCTGGGTCACCTACTGTATCGAGGACATTAGAGAAAAATGTGGAAACGGAGGAATGCCAGTTACAACATCATAGTTAGATCTTGAAAATGGGGCCAAATTTAAAATTAAAAAATAGGTCAGGATGCACCCAACTCATGGATAACCTCCAATTCCTCGACTATAATCTAACCAGTTTAAATTAAAAATCAGAGTCGCAAAAAGTGTGCAGTTTTCTCTAGATGTATTCACAGAGGAGGTGGCCAGTTGGTCGTGCAAACATTATGTCCGTCCCTGCCCCCATTCTTAGTATCGGGACCACATTACGACATATGTCTAGCATATGCTGTATCTACATCATATGAGGGAAGCAAGCGGTGCTGACATTTAAGTATAGGTCTGCAAGCCAACCGTCTTTTAAATGACAACCCAATTTACAGGCGAAGGCAGGGAGCTGACTTATTAACTTACCCTTGGCCATTTTCTGAGCAGCCTCCAGCACAGTGATGGCTGCTGGATAGGCTCTCCCACTAACTGCCAGCATGAATGGGGTCATTCCACGGGCGTCCCT
The DNA here is from genome assembly GCF_027409825.1 of Scomber japonicus. Classification (NCBI taxonomy): domain Eukaryota; kingdom Metazoa; phylum Chordata; class Actinopteri; order Scombriformes; family Scombridae; genus Scomber; species Scomber japonicus. Next base: position 22,434,886 of record NC_070587.1, on the reverse strand, counting down.
GTTAAAAACACGCCGACGATATTATACAAAAAGTACTTAAGAGACACAGCGAGGCAAATAAAGAAGGAATAATGGATAAATCAGGACAATCTAATGTGCAATAAAAGAGTTTTTTATAGGTGTGCCCTGTTGGAAATAAAGCATCTTACTTGGCAGAGAGGAGCTCCCGCAGGTGTGGTCTAAGAACAACACTGTCACACATCAGCTTTAGGATGAGGTGGGCGTTGGCCTTCCTGTCTTTAGATTCGACCACGGATGGCTCAGTGGACGGCCCTGTTCACGAGGAGAACACAGTCCATTGGGTGTTACAAGCACAGTTTGAATACCCCAAAACATACAGCATGTCATTATTAATACCAAATTATCTACTGTAGCAACTCTACCTAAATAAATACATCTGCATTTTCTCTACTTATGGACAATTTCACTACCTTAGCATATGTCTAATAATACCATTTTTAGGAATGCTCAGTAATACTTTTGAGGTGTGACTCAAGGCCAATACAAGTTTACCACTTTTTGATATCAATATAAATCTTGACTAGCACTAAAAAGATCATCTGCTCCTTGCTTCTCTTTTTATAGTGAAGATGATATGTGACCTGGTATGGTGGATGTGCTGGGTCCCTGGCTGGTCCCAGTGGAGGCAGTGGTGAGTGAGCCCACAGCTGGTGCTAGAATAAAGTCGATATCACCATCTGTTGATGTAATAAAAAAGAGTCGAGGAAGAAGAGTTGAATTTCACCATCGAAGTCAGACTCGAGCACGGTTGTGTAGGGTTGCCTTCAGATTGTTGACAGAACAACTCAAACAGCTGCACTGAACAACACAGTAGATATTCTACTAATAAAAAAAGGTGCACTGACCAGGATCCATGGGTGGGGGATCAGGGACCCAACTTGGTGGGGCAATGGGTGGTGACACAGGGTCCTGGTGGTCGCTGGATGATGGGCCGGACTCGTGGCGGCCGAGACCTGCTGCTCTAAGAGACCTGCGCATCATCTCCCTCAGACGCAGCCTGGAGACAAAACGTGATGTGATGTCATACTACAGAAAAATTACTAGCATGTTTATTTGAATGTTTACTCCAAAGATTTTTCTTAACACTTCATCATTTTTCTTCTTCTACACAAATAAAAATGTACCCTCGGCTGCTGGAAGAGCCAGTCCTATTCCCAGAGCTGTTGCTTGAGACCACAGAGATGGCGTTGGCAATCGCCTCCACAGCAGACAGGCGCTCTGCAAAAGTGTTCCTCTCTGACCTTTCAGCTTCTGAAAAGAAACAGCATGGTTACTTAACATGAAAAAGAGAGTCGGGAGGCAGCAGGCAATTAAACTGATACAGATGAGCAGACTCTGAGCTGGAAGGCCATTTTCTTCCACCGTTTTTTAAAATTGATGAAGTTCAAAACTGAGAGACATTAGGAGGAGAATGTACCCGTAACCAACACATTAAGATAAGAAGCTACTTGTCTGATGTAATTATCATAATGAAAATCATTATGTTAGATTAGACTTCACTCTCAGAGAGACCTTAACAGTGACTGCCTACCTTCCTCTTCTTTGGTTTCCTTGTTACTAACAGGAAAGCAGACCGAGACAGCAGCATGAAGGATGTTGCGGTTTCCATCACAGCGGTGGCCTAGAAGTGCTCCGAGCGCCTGGCTGCCCTGATCCAACAGGAACGCTTGCTCGAGGTTCACCAGGTATTGTCGACACGCCTCGTAGTCACAACGCAGCACATGCTGCATCAGGGTCTGTTTCTAAAAAGAGACAATAAAGGATACATGAGTACAAATGATAGCTCATTAAGATGTCATGGATGTTTTGATTATGACATAGAACATCATTGGTTTTTGGTCATTCAGACAGATTTATGAGTAGAAAGTAGGGGTGTAACAGTACGTGTATTTGTCCAGAACATGCAGAACAATAATTCTAGAGCATGAGTTCCACCTGGAACGTTTGTGCAGAGCACTACTTCATTATAGAATGCTCAAAACTAAACTGTTAGTCTGGTTACCCCGGTTACCACGTAGCGTCGGTGCCATCAGAGTGACAAACAAAGAGACCCACACCACTGACTGACTTCAACACTATTATTAAAATATGCTCCGTTATCTCTGTAGTGAAACAACACTGCACCTCACTGCCTCCCCCTCTCTGTGACAGTCTGCTTTTCACTCCGCCATCCAGAAAAACATTTAACACATTTCATTTCTGATGTGGTCAGAGAAAGGTTCTGAGAAAGAAAGATGTAATATGCAGTATTACAGTAAAAGGAGTGGTTTGGTTCATCTAACTGATATATTATTATATATGACATCATTAGATTATTAATAGTGAAGCATCAGTGTTAGAGCAGCATGTTACTGTTCTGGTGGTGGAGCTAGTTTACAATACTTATATACAGTTAATCCATAAATCAACATATAACAGCTGTCAGCAGCTGTCCTGACTCCCTACAAGAAACAGAAACATTGTTTTCTTTTTCCGCTGAAGCACAACTAAACTGTTTAACTGAAGTACATACACAACTGTGAAATTTGTGCACTGTTACACAGCCAGTAGAAATGTAGTAACAACATAGCAAAACTTGGCAAAAACTAAACACACTAAACTACACACTAAAACTAGCAGGTTGGATTTTGCGAGGTAGCAGATGGTCGGGAATAATGTTTGATAATAACATTTCACTCTAAACACATGATGTTTACCTCAACAGCCATGATAATAATAGCAGCTTTCTTTTTAATGGTGGAGTTAGAGGGGAGGTTGGCCAGAGAGTGCACCCCCATCCCCAGGCTGTTTATGGGTGGCAGGTCCAGCCAATCAGGATCTCGAATTCCACCCATGCAGTCTTTAGCCATGGGGTAGATTGTGCCGTTTCCATCTCGGAGGATGATGGGAGATTCCTGGAAGAAAAATTATTGATATTTTTAAAAATGCAGACAGTAAAAAAAAATATCTGCAAAAAGTATGTTGGTGGATCATCGTACCTGTCCTGCAGTAAAGATGGCCACATTGCGCTCACTCTGCCCGAGGAAGGCCAGGTTACTAGTAGGGAAGTTGTTCTCCTGCTCAGCTTTGCCTGTGGCCAGGTCAAAGATACAGTACCTTACCCAGTTACCAGTTTTCAGCACTGCATGGACTCCTGAAAGATGGACAAATGGTGTCAATTAAAAAAATACTACATTCAGTATAATAAACATAATATACACCGACTAACAGAAACTGACGTATAAAAAAAAAAAGACAAACCTTTGGAGTCAACATTCACAGCCAGAATCTCAGCCTTTTCTGGGATACAGAGCTTTTTAGGTGTGCGCTGAAAACAATCAGGAACTTTAGGAGTTCCGCCAGTTTTGACCACCTGACAGAAACAGAATGAAGACAACAAAACAAAAGTCCAGATGTATGAATATCAGGAGGATAGATGCTTAGTCCAGCACACATGCATATTCCAATTATTCACTTTGAAATCCATCTACTGAGATGAACACCATCAATAACACATCTACTGTGTTCATACCTGCAGCTCATCTATTCGGAGGAGCCTGCAATCCTGTAACAGGGATGAAGGGTCTGAGTCAGTGGGAGCAGCAGTGCTCTGATTGCTCATGCTGCTTGATGTCCCTGGAAACTTCACAGCAACATACGCACCATCCACTTTAAGCACCTAAGACATGATATGAAGATGATTAGTCATGAAATTGAGCTGTAGTGACATAAAAACACACATACGTAGACCCACAGTCTCACACACACAAACACAAACATGTCTCATTATTCCAAGATATTCAGTGTATCACCACAATTAAGATGTACTCACTTTTCCCACTGGGACATTTTTAACGTCCTCCACAAACACCACCTCCCTGAGAGGCCACTGCTCCTCGTTAACCTTCTCTTCTTCTTTTGGAGCCGGGGTAGAGCGCCTTCGCTCTGCAAGTAGCACAGCATACTAACTGTTAGTGCTCTGAATGTAACCTATTCAAATACAACGTAGTTATTATTTACATTCAGCAATTGCAAATGCTTTGGAATAAAACTCCTGATTAGGGCAGTAAAACCATTCTGCTGACCAGATGACAAAAACTTGAATGTGGACTGAGGAAAATTGACACTGGCAGCTAGCCGTATGTGTCGCATGATAAGATATGGTAAAAAGGCAACCCAATATACCACAGTATATACTGCTAGCCGGCGAAACTTCCTTCACAGGAAAGCAGGCGGGGGAAAAAAAAAAAAAACTTGCTGATAAAAGCCTGTGCACCATCTGTTTCAAAGTCAAAGGACTAATGAGAGCACAGAGTGAGGAAGAAATTGGTTCTGTGCCTGGGAGATAGAGAAGGGGGAAAAAAAGCCAAGACTTGAGTGCTGTTGAGAGAGAGGTGGAGGTTAAGAGGGAGAGATAGCACAAGAGAAGCGGACATACTGTAGGGCAGTGAGGCACTGCTAGCGATAGAAGAGGTATCACTGCAAGTAGAAGCTGGGGAGGGAGGGGGACCCATCTCAGTCTTCACCAGCTCTGGTTTGCTTTCCGTCCTATAAAAAAAAAAAGAAGGAGGAAAAAACAAGATACTGACATTAATTTGAGTTTTTGCTTTATGAGATCTAGCACATCTATTCAGATCCAAACGCTGGCAGTTTTTGTTTTTGTTTTGCTATGAAAAAGGAAAGACACTGACTTGATTTCCTGGGTCTTAGTGGTCTTCTCCATGTTCTTGAGGCTCTCTGGCGAGCGCAGCTGGAACCTGCAGCTGTCATTCATGTTCCACACCGACTCCAACAGGACGCCCACTTTGGGGATCCCAGCGCTGACAGAAAAGGCCACTGCACCGGCATGGTAGAGGGGGTTATTCCTCAAGCACACCTAAGGAAGGAACCAGTAAATGTATCAGTACCAATACATTTCTTTTACACTTAAAGCAAGGTTCAAATAAAACTTCTAACATGAGTTATAAAGTCTTAAGACAAAGCTGTAATAAACATCAATGTGGAAGACTCCCAAAAGAAGAGGCACAGAATCCACAGCTATCATCACATGAATGAAAATCTAAAATAAGAGTCTTACCTGTGTTCCCACTGTGATGTTGGGTATTGAAGAAATGCCAGCACTGGACTTTGGCTTTTTGTTCTTGGCTCTGGCCTTTTCAAGCATCTTCTTCCGTTGACTAAAAGGCACAACACCCCTGCAGACAGACGCAAGCATTGAACGGTCAAAACCTCACTGACATTCATACCTTCTCCCTGACTGCAACGTTCTTACTTTGTAGTAACAAGGACATCAACCTGAAAGCCAGCGGTTCAATGGTGTCCTGCTAAATATCAGCTCTTACAAAGGATTCACACATTGCTTGCTCCAGGCCCCCACTGTGTATCAAATATATGGCTGAAAACTGCAGGAAAAGACCCTACAGCTGATATTATAATTTAAGTAAGTACTGCTTGGTGAGCTATGTGCTAGTTTCAACGGGACCATAACAATGCAGATAACATATTAAATTATGTTATGGACCACATATATTTTCTGGCGCAGGACAATATAACTTTTCTTTTTAAAGTCAACACTTCTTATTTTTAATACTCCATAGATTTGATATAATTCTGGACAATGTGACTTTCATTGGATGAATACTCCAGTGCAGAAAAATGATATTACTCATGATCAGATGTGAACCACATGGTAGATCAACCCTATTTGCTTACATAGCTAGAAGCACTTCTTGACTTACTGATACTTATCAAAATACAATTATGCAATAACGTTTGGCTTACAACCTCAATAACCACTTCTGTAGCTGCTAAGAAACTACACATAGAAGGATAACATCAAAGGAAAATTCAGAAGATGATGTTTACAACAAATAACCGCAATTGTATTCAAAGTAGTTTAATGGAAAAACTCGTTCTTACCACCAGTAGAGGCTGTTCTCCAGCTGTGCGCATGTGTAGAGGGCACAGCAGTGCAGTGACACCATTCGCTCTCCCTGCAACTCAGGGAACGCCTGAGCACTGTGCTCCAGCTTAGAGGCCACTGTGCTCAGTGTGTCGTCCACCCAGGTTGCCACCTAAACAACACAAACATTTATTATCAATTCATGAAAAATATATGTGTAATATGAGACATATTTAGTTATACTACTTGGACAAACATTATTACGATTATCATCAAGATTAGTCAGATTATCGATGTCAAGAGAAGCAAAAATAATGTACCTTGTTGGTCTCTGTAGCTACAGTAGCTCTGATGCTATTGGCAGACAATAAGGTGATCTTCTCATTGGTCAGACCCAGGAAGGACACACGTGGGTGATGAATGGAAGGATTCTGATTGGACAAATGATTGGAGAGTTAGAGACGGCAACAAACCATCAGTGTTGATGAGCAATAGTACACGCAACAATAAGATTAAATGATATTGTATCTCAGATAAAACACATTCAGTATATAGTCAATTTGTTATTGTTCATCATAGCAGGATGTGAAGAAAGAAATGTCTTCTGTTAATACAGACCCTAAGAGACTTGGTTACTTTTTACATCTTAACTTCACTGTCCACCTTGATACTACCAAAAACATTCAGTGCTCAATCAAACATGTAATTCCATGCACAAATGTTGAATTCTCCACCTGTGTATTCCTGTAGGGTTCAGGTTCGCTCCACTTCCACTGATATAGCTCTCCTTTTGAGCTGACAGCCACCAGCTCTGAGAACATGGCTCCAATGCTCACAAACTTCACACCATCCTGAAGAGGAAATCAAGAGATCTCGATGTGTCAGTGTTGTAAATTATTTACTTTTAATCTAATTGGCTACCACAGTCAATTTGTAGAGACATCTCAAGATTATAATAAGAAATAGGATAATCCAGAGCTCCATTTATGGTGTCACAGCAATGAAAAAAATATGTTTACTAAGAGGTGCTGTTCAGATGTTTAGGTTGATAGCTCCTACCTTGTCAGGCCACCACTGGAGCTCTTCTCCCAGGGAGACAGGACTCTGAACCGGGATGTTTTTCTTGTCCAGGCTGGGCTCGCCCTCACGGCTGGTGGAACCTCGCTCTGTGTCGAACGAGGCCCCATCCAGCCACCGGCGCTCGCGCAACCTCAATACAGACTCGCGCTCACGCAACAGCTCTGAGTCGCGCTCTAAGGGAAGAAGGAGAACTGGTATGCAATAAGGTCACACCAGTGGGATAGAAGTAAGCCACTCTCTGGGAAAGACCCGTCAACATAGTTTTAAGAATAGAGAGAGAGAGATATAAGATTCTTTAGAATCACTTTTAATGCAAATCAAAATTGCAGTACTGAAGATTGAGTGGGAGTCTAAATTATACTGGTGGGTAAGTCAGTTTGCACGCTCATATGTTAAAATGCGAGATAGAAGAGGAAGTGGATAGACAGAAAGAAAGCATGCATACGAGCTAAGAGTGGGCTAGGTAGGGTTTTAGAATAGACTGCCTTGAAGGGTTCCTGTTAAGACAGGTGGGCCTAGCGGGCCTTTCTCAGAGAGCTCACAGTATGTTCTACAGCCATGCACCATACAACACCAAACATTTATAGCTTGTAACACCAAACACTCATATTACAAATCCAACTGAACAGACTGAAGAGAAAATAGCATTAAATTTCCCCAGCAATTGAGCTTTCACCTTTAATAAGTAAGTTTTTTTTTCCATCACCCCAACAGTTGTCATTTTTTGCCCCCAAAAAAGCTTTGATTGTAAAATTACTTGTGATTATTCATATATTAACAGCTCAATGAGTCACTACTGTCTTGCTTTCCCAGCTTGTTTGTTGTGTTTTTGTCTTCTTAAACTGTCAAAAGTTCAAAAGTTCCCTCCACACAAACAAAAGCCATCACCAGTGTTGCCACCAAAGCCTCTCTAACATCCTGCCTGCCCTTCACTAGTCTAGAGGTGAGTTGGTGATTTACCTCTGGAGGATCCTAGGCGGGACAGAGAGGAGCGTCTAAAAGAGGGGTATCCAAAGTAGCTGATGTCCTCAGAGAACATGGCATCAGCATCAATAATCACACTGGGGTGGGCTGAGTGAATGTCTGCATCCAACAAGGACATCAGGTCCTCTGTATGGGACAAAGACACAAGAGGATCCAAGTTTAAAAAATACAAAACTACATTTTTCATGTAAATACAGACAATACTGTATTGCTTACTGCATGTATTATTGTTATTACTAACTAATTCTCCTTCAGTGAAATCTATCATTTGACTACTCTTTGACACACTTATTTGTATCATGTGCATGCACTGTATATTTTCAACTGCTGAAAATCCCCAACTATTTCATTATTAAAAGGAGTAGTGTAAGTGAAAGTATCTCTCACTGAGATGCTATGCAGTAACATTTCATATAACCCACTGTCCTTTCTGTGCCCATTCCCTGTTTAGTTTTTTTTAACAAACCTCCAGGGAGGTAGGACTCGCTGGCTGTATCATCTCCATCATCTCCATCCTCATCATCCCTGCTCAGCAGGTTGTTGACAGCTAGGTTGACGTCAAGGTTAGTCCTCTGGAGCTCTCTAATGATCACACTCCTGGACTTCCCCTGAAGGACAACCTGAGCCTGGTAAAAAGAACATGACATATTTTACAGATGCTTATGCAACTTCAGGACACACAGCCAGCTTGAGTACACAAAGGTTTATTTAGAAAAGCTGAAGATAAAGCTCGACAAAGAACAATGTATGCAAATATGTGTACCTGAGAGATAAGTTCCTCTGGGATGACAGAAGCTGGTATGACAGGCTGAGGCTGGCTCCCTAGAAGGCCTGAGCCGCGATCCCTTCCTGTACGAATCACTCTAGTCTGTCGTCGGGAGTCTCTAGCTGCTGTCGACGACCTGCCGGACGTGCCTCCGCCTCCTCCTCCTCCTCCGCCACCTCCGCCTCCGCTGCTGCCGCCTCCCGCTCCGCCTCCCCCTGCTCCTCCTCCGCTTCCACCTCCTCCACTGCCTCCGTTTACCCCAGAGCTCCAGCGACTCCTGTTACACACACAGCACAAGGCCGGAGGTCATACAACGACTGCCAAAAAAACACCATCTGATTAACAGAGCAGACTCAAAAGCACACACACACACGCACACACATGTGGGTATGAAAGAGAATCGCCCCTGTGACAGCAGAGACTGGGAAGTGCACACGGTTTTGCATCAGCAGCACTTACAGGAAGGCAGAAATTAACTGGTGCTACTTTTCCTAATTTAATCAGATAGCATAAGAGTAAATGTAGTACTAAATGTATTATGTACATTTGTAATATATTTAAGCCATTGTATTTTTTCAATTCTGTGTTAAACTGTGAGGGTTATTCTGCAGCTTAATTTTAGTTATGGACAACTTCTATAAGAGGACTCACAACAGATTTTTAATAAGGAGTCTTCTCCAAAAAACAGTAAAATTACAACCAAACACTGCAAAATTTAACCATGTTTTTGAATTACACCATTTGGTAGACACATTTACCCAATACATTTTCTAAAGTTGTTTCTCCAGATTGTGTGGCATTGAATCCTACGGAGGGGGGGGGGGGGGGGCAGGGGGAATACACCCCTATCCAGCTGCAGCAGTCAGTGCTGTGCTCTACAGACTTGAGCTTTCACAGGACCATTTGTCTCTGTCAGCCCTGCCAGAACTTACCCAAGGGTGTTGCCTGCCAGTCTGCCCAGTGTGTCAGAACCAGACAGGAACCAGGGCGGATCACTAGTCCTGCCTGGCCTGGAGCTCCTTCCTGTCCCTGAACCACTGCTCAACTTTGAACTGGAAACAAAAGATGGGAGATCAGTTACAAACCTACAAAAGTCCCGCACAGGACCAAAAGACTGTTTCTTTATTATTATTATCATTATTATTATTAATATAATTATTGTTATTACCTGGGTGAACAGAAACTAACATTACCCCAGGTATTTGTTAAATTATACCCTTTGGTTCAGGATATATTTTCTCTGAATATTATACTGTGAAACAAGAGGGGTGGTATGTTGGAGACTAGCATGGCAACACCCTTGGGAATCAGAATTGGCTGCAACTCGTTCCTCCGTCCTCTTTTTCTTTTTTTTTTAAGTTTTGGGGCTGTGACTGCTTTCTCTTATTTCAAGATTTGTTTTAATGAGATGCCTTCCAAGTTTGTTTTCTGATGTTTTCTAAGTAGGCATTTGGCAAAAATGTTTTTTTTTGATCTGGCAAAAGGTAAAAAAAAAAAAAGTAGGACAATTTTACAGATATTTCAAGTAAATTGAGATACTTTCCAACTAAATAATACAATAATGAAATCACATTGAGGACTATACTTTAGCAATGGGATGCAGAAACAGGGATTCAAATTATTCAGATATAAAAACATAGACACAGCAAATTCAAATCAACAAGCAGACACAATCTATGTAACCTCCTAACATCCAGATTATATTAGTGCTTCTACAGTGAGCTGACAAACATGCCCGATACAATCTAAAGCACACTTTTCCATAGGCTTCCCAGCAACCCACAATGGTGCTGACTGAAAAGCTATTATAATTTGAAACCACCTCATCTTCTTTTTGCAAGTCTGCGGCAGGCAATAAAACACGTGTTCTGCAGAGAGGTTTGGAGTGGGGAGCTCCTCTGTCTTTTTACAGCCTGATTCACATGGATATTTAGCAGCGAGAGGGGCCTTGAAAAACTCTGAAATCACTGTTGGATGCTGTTCTGCTGGCAGGAAATCGACAACTATCAATGAGACATTCACCAAACATACATGCTCATAGGCAGCACCAAACAAAGCACCTAGTAAAAAGCTCTTCTTTTTTCTTTTTTAAATAGAAAAAAAGAAACAGCGAGAGGAAATGAAGTTTGCTTTCAGAATGTTACAAAAACAATTTTAGGACTGTTTTCCTGTTGGTTCTTTGGTGTCGAGATTAGAAGAAAATACTTGTTTTTTTATACTGGAAAAACAAATATGTGCCTGCAATGTATGTAACTATGGAAAAAAACAAAAAACTTAAAAGCAGCTCTATTATTACAATAGATATAATTATCTAATCAAGGAACAGCAAAGCATCCATCAGTCCAACTGTTCTTTTTAAGAACAGACCAGTGATGTATTCAGATATACGTTTCACTCTGATGGAAAGCTTGGTAGCAAAGAGTATTATTCTAGTAGTGAAACCGTGTCCAAATGCTTCGCGGCCAGAGACAAAAAGGGCACAAGTGTGGAATAGAATTCAAATCACAGTGACCGTCATCGGTGAGCCTGAACATGTTCAGTGTGCCTTGTACTAAACATCTCCACAAGCAATCTGTTTTCCAACTCGGTGCCAAAGCTGAAACAGTTTCCGGGACGGATCCCATCATAAAGAAGTGTCTCACCCATCGCTGCCATCCGGTTTGCTGAGTTCCAGGCGGTCGGGCTGGACAGCAAAGCTGATTCTACACACACGTCCATCCTAAAGGAGAAAGATGCATTCATGATTTTTAATGAGAAGCATATGACACATGAACTTTAACTCCTACTCTAACCTTGAGCACAACTGAACAAACTGTACTGAGTCATGTATCACTTCCCACATAAAGCCAAATACTCAAGAACCTTTTCTCTTTTATACCCCAGTCTATGATAATCAAACTGCTGATTAATTGCTGTGGACACTAGTTCATTTACTGCAAAGACATAAGTAATGTTATCACTACATCAAACCATTAACACACACTGCTGTTTTCAATGTGTTGCTTACTGTATTATTGCAATTGCAACTCCTGAACACACTTCCACCTGTATTCATCTGTTTGTCTCTCAAAGCTCAAATACACAAACTAAGATCAATTACTACATGTCTCTTCAGTGTATCTATAGCCCTATTCAAACTGGATTAGCCTAATTAAGGAGTCTCCTGTACATAAACATCCAATCCATTGAATCCAGTCTGAATCCTACAATTTATAAACAACAAGGTAAAATGGAAGCAAGCTACCCACTGTTTTTCATTTATTTATTTTCCATAGCGAACTTTGAAGTAATCTGATAATAGTGACCCATTTTCAATCAAAATCTTCCTCTCATGTGGAACTGTTTTTGGTGGGCAGCAGCAGCAGCAGATAATAAACCTACACTGTAGATCTCCAAGTAAAATAGGACATTACCTCAAGGAGAAATCCGGCGTGGTTGGGACCAACGACGCACTGTTTTAGTGTGGCCTGCTCCAACAGGCTAAGGTGTGGATGACTGCATTGGGAAAACAAGCACAAAGACACATGAGCCAACATAAAGGATAACTAACAAGATTCTGTTCACAGTGATTCATTCATTGCAACATTGAGAGACTCACCTGTTATAGCTGTATTTGTTGAGTTTCTCTGAGACTTCACGGAGCCTGATGAGATAAATAAAGACTATATTAATGCAAGTTAAAACACATCTAGGATCAAATGAATGCAGGGTAATGTATGTAAATCAAAAAGGTTCAATGATGAGAGATACTTCACAACATGAATGACTGATTACACATTAATCAGGTTCATTTACATCCCTTTACTTAATGCCAGGACTTATTAATATATATACTATCACTTAAATTCTGTTTAACAAAATTGTCCAATAACTATGAGGCAAATAGGAAGCACAGCATTTGTCCCATGTTTGTCTTAACAAATCTACATTTGGTTATGCAAATAGCAAAAATGTATACCTTGCATAATAACTTACAATGTAAAAAAAACTCCAATAAAGTAAATTTAAATAATCTATAGATGTTACTGATGACAGATGACAATGCTTTTCTTTTTCTGCATCACTTGAGACATATGGTTGTGTTCTGGGCTGCTGATACCAAACATGTAAACATGTCAGTCATAAGCTTAAACATAGCAGATAGCACAGGTCACAGGTCTGGTTGTCAGAGCAGGAGGGTGAATGCTGAGTCCTATCTGATGATGCCAGTGTAGCAGCTTCTAACAGACCCGCTGAATAATGAACTGTGACTATTTTGTTATGGCCGTTAGTTATAACAATTTCAATTTTATGAGGAATGTTATGTTCTGTGAGTTTGGTATCTCAAATGAAAAAAAATAAAAAATGATTGTACCCTTGAGCCTCAGTGTTTGTTGCTATGGAGGCACCAGTGGCATTTTAAAAACACTGTTATTATGATAAGGTACAAATTGCTACTTCGATCCAAAAATAATTCAAAGCTGAATAACAAACACCGCATTTCCAGAATTATACATGACTAACGCTGGCAACTGAATTTCTACTTATTGGATGTTTCTCGCTACAATGCTCTTTGCCCTTTTTCTTAATTAATTGATTTTTCCCCCCTCCAGAAGACTGTCTCATTTTGCCCTGATGATTCATTCAGGAGTAACTCATGCCCGGTACTCTATCAGCCAGAAACTCATAGCTGCCCATGCAGAAAATGAATTGTTAACTTCTGCAACCCCGGCCGCCATAAATATCTTCTCCCACTTTACCACTCAGGTGCAAAGCTAGTCTTTGACTATGTGTATATTAGTCAAATGACAAGCATAATGAATGACGAAGCAAAAACGAAACGGTTAATTGCCTGGATGTTATAATAAATTGGAATTCTGTAGTAGAGCCAACAATGACAAAAACAGTAATTGGAATTTTTGCTTCCTGAAGAATAACTTCCCACAGTCACCCTTTCATAAACTATTTAGCATCATGTAACTTGTTTACCTGACAATCTAGCATGACAGTTATTTATCATATACATTGCTAAGATATATCCGTCCCTGTACTTTGTCTTGTGGCTTGTCGAGAAATACACGTCAACCCCTTAGCTCCTCTAGGTACACCTCTGTGGCCTCTGCTGTCATGTAAGAATATATAGTCCTGCAAGCTGTCCCACATGTGGTCATTAGCCACAGATATAGAAGTACTGAGCTACTCGATGCGATGGATGAACAAGCGCAAAATGCAACAGGATGTCAACAGAATCCAGCTGGTACTTTGAGATGAAAGCCGATCACATATCTAACTGAAAAACACTCATCCTTCTTAATAATGCAGTTACAGATCATTTATATGCTTTTAAAACTCAATTCACATGTTTTTGTTTGAACAGGGAATACTTAAATGTTTTTTTCCCAATTGGCATCCAGATTAAACATAATTTGGATGTTAATGTCCATTCAGTGCGTGTTTATTTTCTATTGTCTAGGCTTATTCACAACAATCTAAAATTCTTGCTTCATCACTGTGTGGCGAACCTTAAGAGGCTGACTAAATGTAGGTTCAATGAGTAAATGCTTACACTATAAGATTATAAGTACTGACCCTGTCACTTTCCTCTGGATCACCAAATGTGACATACCACAGAGACAGCACATGGTAGAGTCAGAAATCCCCTCACAACACAAAGGCACGTTAAAAGCCTGTGCATCTGTCCGCAGAGTGCAGGGAACGTAAGAGAAAATGACCACAAGGCAGCCAGGTCAGTCATTCACCGATTTACCCGTCAAGAAATGGCACCGCTCTAGCATAGACACACAGTCTACTCGCCTCAATGAGCCATTTAAATCAGTTTTACAGTTTTTCAGTTGAAACACGGCACACACACACACACACAAAAAAACATATTCAATTCCGTCTGACTGCAGGGGAGTCTTTTGCATTTCCGCTGTGCTGTTCTTATGTCTCTAAGCAGAACTCAGTGAACAAACCACTGGCATTTGGTTGAAGAAATCTGACCGGATGTTCATGCCAGGCAAGCACTTCTAATGAGCCAAGCTGGACCAAGCCTTTTTATTTCAGATAGAAGCACTTATCTGCTTTGACAACTGCAAGTTCCTTCATGGGGAAAAGAAAGGAGGGGGGCCCAGCAGCACATGGTGACTGTAGTATGCAATGGCATGCACGCCTGGGGATGAAACAACCCTGACCTCTTTAAGGAGCTGAAGGTCCATACCACCAAAATGTTTGAGTGGCTTTAGATTTATATAATAATCGTGATAATAATAAGTTTAATATCTACCACCTTTTATTCATAGTGAAACTCAAAGTGTTACAGTATTAATACCACAGAATACAAAACAGAAAGAAAATTCGATCAAGAGTTAAGATTAAAAACAATCTTCCTGAATAAGAAGGTTTTTAGGCCGAGGTTCTGTGCTACCCTAAGATGGTTAGGAAGGCTAAGGCCACAAGTGTGGTGCAGCAGAGCCAAAGGCCCGATCCCCCATGGTGTGGAGCTCAGTACTAGAGACCCGAAGGAGCAAGCAGTTGGTGGATCTGAGGGTGTGGGTGGAGGTTTGTGGTATGATCAGGGAGGCACATGTCTGTTGATGGATTTGTATAGGAGTAGCAGGACTTTGTAGTCAATCCTGACGCAGACAGGGAGCCGGTGCGATGAAAACACAATTGGTGTTACATGTTAGTGGTTTCGCACTCTCTTTTGGGTTCCTGGAAGAACTGTTCTGAATGTACTGGAGCTTTAGGATGCTTCTGCCAGGGATCCCTGTGAGGAGTGTGGTATGGATACGTTTTTCTGTATCTGACAGGGTTACAGAGGGGCGGAGGTTAGAGTTTTTTGAGATGGTAGAAAAAAAGTTTTCCACAGATGTCTTATATGGTGATAAGAGGTCTGCTGAGGGTTAAATCTAACACCCTTGTTAGTGACGGAGGAGGGGGGGGGGGGGGTGTCCCAGCCGTATGGGGTATGACTAAATCTGGTGTCGAGTGCCAATGAGGAGAGCTTCAGTTTTGCTGCTGTTTAAGTGGAGGACATGTGTGCGCTCATTCAGGCCTTTATCTTATTAAAGCTGTATCATTATATTACTATAGATGTCAATAGCGTGGAACATGTCCTCCAAACGGACTGCAGAAAGTTGCATAAACAGAGCTACTATGTGTCTGTGGTATCCACAGCTGTCCATGTAGGAGTATATCTGGAGTATATCTGTGGCTTGAGACAGGTGCTGAGCCGTGATATGGCTGCAGAAGGGCTTAGGGCAGTTCAGATGTACAGCTCAGTATCATCAACATAGTAATGAAAAGCAATCCCACATCTGCTGCTGACATGTCCACGGGGGGGAGTATGTAGCAGGTAAAACAGGATGGGGCCAAAAACCGATCCTTGCAGAACACCACAGATGACAGGGAGCAATCTAGAAACCGGCATCCTCCCAGTGAGACACACTCAATACTAGTGGTTTACAAGATTGCGAACCATCATCTGTTTACCACCTTTCCTGTCAGTCAGCCCAAGGTTTATGCAAAAGAGTGGGATAGTACAACAACACAGCAAAAAAAAGCCTTCAAATACTCCGAGCCCATATACAGATCTTAATCTCAAGGTCATTCTAAAAACACTTTGACTTCTCAACCTCTTTGTCTTTAAGTAGAACAGCTCATTAATCATTTCAATCTCAATGGATGATATAAATAGATTTAACAAAAATCACATGTTCTACCAACACTGAAGAACAGTGTCGAACATAATTTCCTGGATCTATCTTCAAACAACTACTGACTCATTGTGCTGGGAAATTTCAGAAAGAAAGCCAATGAATGCGATATGATGCATGACACTACTCTTCATATAGTGCACAGATGAATTTACCGTGCGTGTATGCTAGAACACAACGGTATTTAGGTAACAGTGAAAGAATATAAAATGTGTGGTCATTTCAACATTGGAGATTCCAGCATCGACCACAAACACACACACACTTTATAAGCCTCAGCTTGTCCCCCTATTAAAGTCGATAACAGGATTAATGTGAATGCAATGTTGCTAACTGTGCATCACTGCATATTTGAGATATTTATCTCAGTGCGCAGAGCTAAAAAACAGACAAATTGTCTAATTATGTCCGACTATGTAAGCTAGTAAGCAGTGCCTATATACTTCCAAACACCGGCCTGACACAAAAGAGCCTCTAATACAAATATTTGGCTTCGACAAGAGCGTGGTAGCACATTAGCCTGCTAGCATTAGCAGCTAAGCTATCGGTTAGTTAGCTGACGTTAGCTACTTCATTGATCTTGATAATCAACCAGACGCCCCACAAGACAAATACAGACACATGTAGAGAGAATGGAAATGTAATATAGACACGACGACTCGTCCAGTTTTCATCAATGTTGTGTTTTACGACCTTTATTTCCCTCTCTTTCCCCCCCATCCCCCAACCCGCATTGTCTATCTCAACTTTGACTGTGAGCCAATCCTTCCAGAGAGCCGAGGAAACCGTCCGATAGCAGCGACTGTTTAGGTAGCAACAAGCTAACGAGGATTGTTCCAAGATGCCGGGCCTTGTTTCAACCCCAGAGAGAGGGTCATTTCAATCATTTCAACCCGAAGTCACACGCATGGCAATGTCTGCGTCGTTCACAAATACAACCTCGAATACTATACACCACAGTCCGCACATATATATGCTTTTAATTCTGTTTTTAATTACCTGTCATTGAGCTGGTCCTCGGTCCCGGGCAACGGGTGAACCACGAAGTGTATAGATGTCATGGGGTCAATCCAAAATCACACACAGACGCGTGAAAGATGTGGGAAATAGTTAATCTTTCGATGGCTGTATATATATGCGGATTCATAGGAATCTTTTAATGGCGAAAACCCTCGAGTTTAGATCCCAGCTTCCTCACCCACATGCCGCCATCTTAACTCTACCAAAAGCTTCTTCTCTGTGTGTTGATCTAGCGCACAGATGCAAGCGCTCTGCTGGTTGGACCCCGAGAGCACACAGGAAATGTGTTAAATTGGACGGGATTGGCTTCAAGAAGAAAGGCACGAATACTGGAGTCAAAATACTACACTTACGCACTCCACTGTCTTTGTTCTCAACCAGTTTGTCAAATGCATCTGTTTCAAACACCTGCAGTCATTTTCAAGCCCGTTACTGTCCACTAACCATTAAGGCAAAAGAATGGGTTAAGTAGGGGTTAGGTCATTTCTTTGCAAGCTGAGACAATAGAAGATCAAAACGCTAAAGACAGCAGGAGAGCAGTACATGAAAAATGGAAAATGTGTGGTCCTCATGCATGTTTAAACTATTGCAGTAAATAATTCCATATTTTTCCAGTCAAAATATAAAATCAAACATCCTATTTCATTTTAGAGTACTCTTTGGTTCCATATTGGGATTATTAGTCCTTTACATGTGGAAAAAATGTAATAAGTTTATTTTTGTTGATCCAGGAATGTTCTGCACAAAGTAATGTTGCAATAGAAACTATGCTGTCACTGTATTGGCTTGTCCAGTTATTATTAATATTATTCAGGTTCCTCCACTTCATTTCAATTGGCCTTGTAAAATTACTAGTATTATAATGATAGAGATAAATTATGTAGTTATGGGTATAAATAATTACATTATACTTTGAATCCATTTGAAACACAAAAGGAAAAGTCATGATGTGCATGGTAGTTTTTGCTAAAAGAAGTGAGAATACATTAACTGCCACCAATCAAAACTTATTATTATTTCACCAGATCTTTATATTATGTCACCAAATCTTGAGGGAACAAGCTGGCTATACTTGGCATATTGTCAGCATTACTTGGGGAATGGAAAATCATGAGAGACCCTCAATTTAATACTGCTATTCTTACACGGGAAATATATTTAAAACTGAACTAACTCAAATCTGAGTCCTATAAAAGGAAAGGAACGTACTGTTCATATTGGTTTACCTCCCATGAAAAAACTGTGGCTGTAATATCCCAAAAGAATTTAAACCCTGTGAAGCTCAAGAAATGATTTAAACAGAAGTGGTGCAAGTATGCTCCCCTAGTTAGATTTTTTTTTAAAGGCAGGAGACACAGAAATCTGGGCTCAAGGTTAACTTTGTGTAAAACTGACAAAGAAAAGTGTCCTTTGAGCAGTGCTTAATTCTTGGCTGGTGCCCTGGATGTAAGAGGCAGTGCTGGCCTAGATATGGCAGCCAGTAAGAAGAGGAGGGGGCAGATGACCTCACCACACAGCACAGATCAAAGGATGACATTTGATATTTCATGGTCAGTTTAAAGGATTTTCAAGTAGTCTTAAAAGATAATAGAGCAGACATTCTTCTATCTTTTGAGGATATCCATTGTAACTCAAAAGTATTTGTGGTTAATCTTGCAACCTAATTCAATTAAAACGTGTGTCTTTTTGCACCAGCAGATGGCAGGATTTACCTTTCATAATGAAAAGAGTATCAGTCTCAGAACGCCATATGAAACCAGAAAGCATTTGACCCCTTCATGCACTGCTTCTCTGTGTATTTGCCATAGACCAAAATGTACTGTATGGACATATTTACACACACAATATATATACACACATAGAAAACACTGAGAGATATGTAAAAGCACAGGCTCTATATAGATAGCTCCACAGCTCAATAACTGACCTCAATGGCTTATTGTCAGATATCTGATTTAAAATATACTGCTGAAAAAAACTATTGGAACTGAAACTGACAGGTCATGAGATGTCACCATAATCAAAATGAAATATGTCACACTGTGAACATTATCTCTATGTCAGGTTCCTCATTCAATTTTTATTTGCAGCATGAGTTCCCTGTGTAGCCAAAATACTGAGAAATGTGACCCAAACCTCTTATAAATAAAACGATAGGATCAATAAAAGCCCCCCCCCCGCCCCCCATTATTCAGTCTGGCCTCCAGGACCTGTTAGGACCTTAACAGAACAGATGATTAATAAGATTGGAATAACATAAATGTCACATAAACTGCTCTTTTTTCTAGTAAACCATTAAAATGCCAATAAAATTGCACTAGTAATTACTTACTACTTGACTTTTTTCAAATAATGTTGATGTTAAAATCATGAAAAATACATTTTATATTTTGGAATTGAACTGTATATTTCCATTTCATCTGTTGATGTTGATTCCTGCTACAAATGCCACGTCACTCAACCTGCAGAGACAGAAGGAACTTTTTTAGAAACTTTTCTGTGTGTTTACTGAGTTCAACACAGAGGTTAAAGAAGCCAGGTCCATTGCCCTGCAAACCTTGTAACTCAAACAAAACCCCTGAAATCTCCAGAGCTATTTTTAGGAAGTCTGGCACTGGGTTATCAAATGACCTCCGGTGTTGTTAAATACGGGTGCAAACACTCTACACTATCCCCACAGCAAGGTTAGTGGGTTTGCAGCTCTAAGAAATTAGCACATTTCAAGTAGAAAACTAATTAAATTGAAATGGACTGTTAACACGGATAAAAGGAATCAATTCTTCTTCATAAGGTTCTGTGTTTGAGCTATTATCAATTTTAATTAATTGTGTTATAACCTCCAGGAAGACCCAAAACTAAACCTTCACCACACTTATCTTATTGACCCATTTAGTCATTGATCAGTTGACCAGCACCAGCTCCTGTCAGTCATGCCACAAGTATAAGTTATACTCAGTAAGGTAACACAATCACTAGACTTTAAAATAACCCCGCTTAGTGCTGGCTGTGGTATATCTTTACAGGTCCAGTGCAGTCCTGACAGGGACAGGTCAGGGAGCAACTCTGCCTGTTAGCACTAGATCAGTCCAGGCCTCCAGCACAAACCCTCTGCTCCAAAAACCCAAAGATACTAAAAAGCTTAAAGGGCATTATGCTGGCCTGCATACACATGACGAATAAAGAGGAGTAGTGAGCTGCTCCTGGCTGCTGTCTTCTAAGAGGCTTTTAGTTTTTGGAAAGAGACAGACATCCAATTCTGTAGCAGGCAAAGAATCATTGTTGGCGGAGTCTCACTTGCCATTCAACACAGCTTGAATATTGGCGGATGTTGTATTGGCTATAACCCAGCTATAGCTTCTGGGGCAAAGCAGCCACTAGATTTGAAGAAAATCAATCTGTCCATTGCACAATACTATTCCCATGTTGTAAAGTCCTGCCCAAATGAGTGTGACTATTGTAACTAGTTAACACTGCTAAGAATCTGGGTCTCCATTGCATCATGATTAAAAACTAGGGCAACCTGATTGGCCAAGGCCCGGTGACATGGCACAGTACCCTGCAATCCTGTAATGTCTAAGTCTGTAAGGTGTGATGTGACCTCAATGTGAAGGCTGTTTGGATTGTTGCACCATTTAAAAAAAATATTAACAATAAATTAAAACCAAATCTGTGTGATATGAAAGGAGTGGTTAGTAGTGATACTCCCCTGAGCTGGCAGTGCCTTAAAGTCTGTTTTGGATCATGTGTTGGCATGTTACTCTTGTACCAGGTGGTAATGTTGGAGGTGTTTTCCAAATTAAGACATATACAACACATTCGCGAGAGCAACTTCATAAGGTGATGAGCTGTCAATGTTGTGTTTCCAGGTTGTTCTGCTGCCCCCAAGTGGCCAAAAATAAACCAGTGAATGCAGCTTTAAGTTTTTAGTGAAGTCACCATTGGATGGCACCAAACTAACAGGAAATAATGTAAACTTAATTACTTTTATGATGTAATGATCCCAATCCTTGAAGAACATTAGTATGTTGTAACACTGGTGCAGTAACATGATACAACAAAGCAAATGTAAAAAATAAGCATGGGTACATTTCAATAGTCATACAATGTTGGTTACAGAAGGGTGAACAAAGCTTTGATTAGGGTTTATAAAGACACACAAAAACTTTTTAAGGTATTTTTTTATTTGGTATGTTTCTTCAATACATGAAACCATTTTACACATATACTCAAGTTTCCTATACATGAATTTGAATTAATGAACACATTTCATACTGCATTTGGTGTAGAAGGTACAAAAAAGCTATAAATATCTAAACTCACTGGGGATTCAAAGCATTATATTGTAACAGCACATAACAATTACAACATTTAATTTGTTCTGAATTTGAAATATGAATTATCTGCTATAAACCTTTGGCTGGGTAACCATATATTAGGGCTGCAGCTAACATTTATTTTTATTGTTGATTAATCTGTTGATTATTTTTTGTTGTTTGGTCTACAAAATGTCAGAGAATGGTGAAAAGTGTCAGTCACTGTTTCATAAAGCCTAAACCTGACGTCTTTAAATGAATGTATGTTACTGACTTGCCATCTTCTCCAGAGTTTTGTGCTTTTTTTGTCTCATATGACCTTTGTTTGCGGACCACCTGCTGTCCCCTTTGTTCAGCCTGACGTCCATCGCTGTTGCTATTATTTTTAGTCATATTTACCCACTGCTACCACTGTTATTAACCATATTTCTATTATTGATGTTATTGTTGTTGCTGTGCTTCTCTGTGTCTCTCTTTGCCCTCCTTCTTTCTCTCTCAGCCTTTTTCCTTGCTACTATTGCCAAGTTCTTGTTCATGGGGCAATGTTGGGTCTCTGTAAATTAAAGAGTACAGTCTAGACCTGCTCCATGTGAAAAGCACCCTGAAATAACTTCTGTTGTGATTTGGCGCTATATAAAATATAAAATTGACTTGACTTCAAATGGTTTATTTTTGTTCTGACCAACAATCCACAAGATATTCAGTTTACTTTCATAGATGCCTAAAGAAACCAGAAGTTATTCACATTTGAGATCCTGCAACCAGAGAATGTTGTAAGTAATCAATGATCAAAATAGTTACCAGTAAATATAATAGTTTCATGTAATTAATTAACTGACTAATTGTTGCAGCTCTACTGTATAGTCCATACAGAAAAATGATGATGGCAACAGTGTGTCAAAAAGATGCATTTGATATTGATTAATGTATTGTTATTTATATTGCTGGAGTGAAAACAAATCTCTCTGACATATTACACTGTTATTTTGAGATATATGTACACCCTGTAAATGCTAATAAGATAGAACTGCAAAGAACTCTTTCAGCTTTGGTAGATGGCTGGAAATCCGTGTATCAAAATTTCATATGTTAAAATGAATATATTAAAAAAACCTATATGAATATGTAATTATTTATTTGTTCTTTTCTAGCAAATCGTTCCTGGATATGCTTTTGAGGAACACCCCACAGTGCCAGACACAGGCAAAGGGCTGTGCGTCTGTGTGTGTATTTCTCCATTGTGTGTCTACAGCCGGCCTTTTGTTCTGGATCTCTGTGCTGTGCAGGAAGGTCTAGACAGCTGACACTTACCTAATCCATGGGGCTGCCTGAGGCCATCTCCTGTTGGCTGACCTCTTTCTCTCACAAAGGACAGGAGGCCTTCTAATTGAAAAAGCTGTCAAATGAAGAAAAAATAGAGAGAAAGAGAAACTTTGACATTGCAGCCAGTTGTTGCATCTGACAATTTGCCAAATGAGAATTGGAGTTTAGAGGAATTTCTCAAAGAAGGAAATAATTGCGTCTGAAAAAATGAAGTGAGGGATAATTCATTGTCCAATTATAAAGAGGGTTTATTCAGTTTAATTTATATCAAAATTTATGATAAGTACAAAAATATGAAACTGACAAATAACTAAATTAAGTTTGCTCAGATATTATTGACACAGTTTATTCTCAGAACAGTTCAATTTTTTATGGAGCAACCTGTTATGAAAGCAGATGTGATCCATCATCATCAACAACAACAACAACAACAACAACAACAACTAAAAAAACAACTAAAAAAAGAAAAGAAAAAAAAACAACAACAACTTGTAAACTATTTAAAGCTCTATCTAGATCTGCTGCAGACATACAGACCTGTATCTAATAATATATATATAGCCCAAACTTCCAGTTCATTTACACAGTATTTTTCTGGAGACAAAATCTGGCAATTCCAATTATTATTTGGTCAGCGGCACATCAAACTTGAAGACAAAGTTCATCCCACACTGCACACTAGATATTTTTAGCCATTGATCCCATTCTGGAGGGGGAAAAAGTTTAATATTCAACCTTTACTATTGCAACATGTGAAAATAATGATCAGCATCTGTTTTTCAAATGCATCACTCCAAAATCTGATTAGTCATAGAGGGTGTCTTCTCCTTCTCTAGTTGGTAAAGGGACTCATCCAAGGCCATGGTGTGTATTGCAGGTGGGGGGGCTAGTGGTAAGCAGGGTAGTGGTGTGTGTGTGTGTGTGTGTGTGTGTGTGGAGGGGGGGGGGGGTTAGGATAGGAATGTTTTTCACACGCCCATGCTGTTGTGTACCATGCTGCCTCCACGGTACCGTCAGCCCCCGATCACGCACCGACTCCCCCTCCCATTGGCCGGCGCCTAACACACCTTTGCGTGCCATTGGGCGACACCGTAAGCCACGCCCCTGGCTTCCCCACCGCGTTTTGAAACGATGAATGGGTTGCGAGGCTGAGGGGAAAACTGGGAAACGTACAATTTCGGGTCAAAGTGTTTTCGCAAGACGCAAAGGACGAGTAGTCAGCAGTTAAACCGGTCCCCTGAACACCTCTCACAGACTCACATAGATGTAAGTAAATCCTACAATGTCATATGTCTCCCATGTCTTTTTCCCTAATAAGGAAAAGTGTTTTTTTTAAATCAAGAAACTTGTTTTAATAAGTTATATGAGCTCATGATGTTATTGGAGAAAACACAAATAGCATGATTCATTTATAATGATACACCTAATGATGTGTGTCAAGCCTTTTCCATCACCAGCTTGTCTAGGTCATATAATGTCACAAAGTCATATACAGTTATATACAGTGTGTCAGTGATGGGTATTGAGCTGTGTGATGATGATGATGATGATGATGATGGCTGTACTTTGTGTGTGTCTGTGCTGGGTAATTTCAGGGAGGGGTGGTTGGGTGTTGTGTGACTGTTTGTGTAAGTAACAGCACAGTTGGTGCTTTTGTGGAGCAGAGAAGTAGGTGAAAGGGCCTAGTGCTGAAGAGCAGCAGCTGGTCATGCTCACTTCACATGCACATTAAAAGTTCTTGACTAAACTACAATGTGTTCTGCATTGAAACATAATCATCCGAATTAAAAGGATGGATTAGAGTGTCTTCTTATACCCATTTTTGCTCTTTTACAACAGCTAAGCTATGGAAATTGAGGAGCCCTATTCACACATCCAGGGTGAGTCGCAGCCTGCTCTCATGGGTCAAGGTGACATAGAGGCTGTGGAAGCTCTGATGTCCATGACGAAGCACTGGAAGACCAGGAACTTCAGGCTTAGGCACTTCAGACCTTTGACTCCCTCCTCAGACTGCTCAGAGGACGACTCTGCCCCCCCTGGGTCTAATGTGCTACAGGACACTCCTCTGGTAAGTGATCCATATGCATTAACAGTTGTCATGCCAAGACACCAAGGCTCTTACATAACCAGGCCTACCACTTGCATTAGTTACAAACTTGCATCTAATAGAATTTAGACTGCAAAGTCATCTCCAATCTTCTCTTAGCAAAACAACACAACTTTTATCCTAATAGGGCATTCAGCTCCAGGCTTTCAGTGCCAAGTCAGTGTATGTTGTAAGAAATGTTCCTGTGTATTGGTGCATAGTTTATAAATTAGTCACATAAATTATTAACATGTCTCTTGTCATTTCCTTTCAGTGCATGACACCACCATACAGCCCGCCCAACTTTGAGGCCACCCATCCACCCTCATTTGTGTCCCTCCATCAACCTTCAGAAGAGACTCTTCCACACACGCACACTCCTGCTTCTCAGCAGCTGTTCCAGTGCACCAGCGTAATCCGCCACACTGCAGATAGCCAGCATTGTTCCTGTAATGTTCATTCTGTGTCAAGGGAAGACAGGCTCTCTCAGGTTCACACAAAAGACTCTGATGCAGATTTGAACTCTAAAGTAAGGCTGAATAGTAGAGACTCAGAGGAGAACATTATAATGCAGTCTGACTCTAATGTTGCCACGCCACAGAAACCAGTCACTCAGACTTTGCCAAATGTGGTTGAAGCCAGCCAGATCCAGCCGTGTGTTTTAGGCCTGGATAATAAATCAAACACACCCCAGTCTGTCTCCTCTGTACAGGCTGGTATTACTGGTGTGCCTGTCTACTGCAAGATTCTTTCTGTCTCACCTTCGTCTACAAGCCCCACACAGAAACAACAGCAGCACCAACAGCAACAGGTTTCTCCTGCCCAGGTCTTTTTCGTTGGAGGACAGGTGACAAAGGGTCCTGTAATGCTTCTGGTCCCTCAGCCAGCTGTTCCTACTCTCTACGTTAAACCGGCGCTTTTGACTCCTTGTGGCACCAAGCTACCAGCCATTGCCCCTGCGCCTGGCCACGCTTTGGTGGAACAAAGACACACCCAGCTGCAAATAGAAGTGTCCCGTGTGCGCAATCATGTTTGTCCCCATGAGGACTGCAGCAAAACCTACTTCAAGAGCTCCCACCTCAAGGCCCACATGAGAACACATACAGGTAAGAGGCAAAGGATTTAAATGTAGAATTTGACCATTTTAGGGCCAAAAAAAGTAAATATGTTTCAATTATATTTTATATATTTAGATTATTCATATTTTCCAGATACTCCAAGACATTTGGCAGAAAATAAATTGAGATAAAAGGAGACAGTGCTGCAAGATGATAACACCATTGTTGGATAATATTTGTAAAAAGGCGTCAATTTCTACTTTACTCTCTGTGTGCCAACAGGTGAAAAGCCCTTCAAATGCAAGTGGGAGGGCTGCGAGAGGCGATTTTCGCGCTCCGATGAGCTGTCTCGCCACCGTCGAACCCACACAGGAGAGAAAAGGTTTGCCTGTCCCATGTGCCTCAGCCGCTTCATGCGCAGCGACCACCTGGCCAAGCACGCCCGGCGACACCTGGCTGCGAGGAAGACACACTGCTGGACGTTAGGAGCCGCCCAGTCTGCTGAGCTCATTGCCTCGGCAGTTGTCTGACTCAATGGATCTTAAAGAGAGACAGAGGGAGACAGAGAAATGTTAAATTGAATGTAAAGCTTCAGTCCACAGAGGAATGTAAAGTCTTGGTGCTGCTTGGTGGTTATTTAATGGTTGAGGCTAAATATAAAGGTGCTAATTAGACAGTTTATATTTGATTTCCAGCTACTGTTTCGCCTCAGACTGAGCAATTACAATGAAAATAGACTGTAGATTGTATTTTGTAAGTAATTTTCATAATAGTTTTACAAATTATGCTAGATGTATGTTTATCTTTCAGTAATGTTTGACCAAAGAATGTTGAATATTTTTATTATGTACCATATAAGAAAACTTTTGCACAATGCAGTTTTCCTAAAGGGAAAAAAGTATTTTTTATTAAACTTGAATACACAAACATTCTCTTTGTCTGTGAATGTGTCCAGATTTCTTTTAGTGGAGTTTATTTCATATCTTGCTAAACCAGTCAGTGAGGCAAACTGTCCCAGTGGTGGAAGAAGTATTCAGACCCTTTAATTAAGTTAAATACCAATACAACAATGACAAAAGAAAAAATCCTACTTAGGTTAAAGTGCATAAGTATTAGCTGTTTGATGTAGTTAAAGTATTGCAGTAAAAGTACTGCAATATTATGAGTGATGTGGTATGCAGTATTACAATGAAAGTACTGCAGTATTATGAGTGATGTAGTATGCAGTATTACAGTGAAAGCACTGCAGTATTACGAGTGATGTAGTATGCAGTATTACAGTAAAAATACTGCAGTATTATGAGTGATGTAGTATGCAGTATTACAGTAAAAGTACTGCAGTATTACGAGTGATGTAGTATGCAGTATTACAGTAAAAGTACTGCAGTATTATGAGTGATGTAGTATGCAGTATTACAGTACAAGTACTGCAGTATTACGAGTGATATAGTATGCAGTATTACAGTACAAGTACTGCAGTATTATGAGTGATGTAGTATGCAGTATTACAGTAAAAGTACTGCAGTATTATAGTGATGTAGTATGCAGTATTACAGTAAAAATACTGCAGTATTATGAGTGATGTAGTATGCAGTATTACAGTAAAAGTACTGCAGTATTATGAGTGATGTAGTATGCAGTATTACAGTAAAAGTACTGCAGTATTACGAGTGATGTATGCAGTATTACAGTAAAAGTACTGTAGTATTATGAGTGATGTAGTATGCAGTATTACAGTAAAAGTACTGCAGTATTATGACTGATGTATGCAGTATTACAGTAAAAGTACTGCAGTATTATGAGTGATGTATGCAGTATTACAGTAAAAGTACTGTAGTATTATGAGTGATGTAGTATGCAGTATTACAGTAAAAGTACTGCAGTATTACGAGTGATGTATGCAGTATTACAGTAAAAGTACTGTAGTATTATGAGTGATGTAGTATGCAGTATTACAGTAAAAGTACTGCAGTATTATGACTGATGTATGCAGTATTACAGTAAAAGTACTGCAGTATTATGAGTGATGTATGCAGTATTACAGTAAAAGTACTGTAGTATTATGAGTGATGTAGTATGCAGTATTACAGTAAAAGTAGTGATATATTATTATATATGACATCATTAGATTATTAATAGTGAAGCATCAGTGTTAGAGCAGCATGTTACTGTTGTAGCTTCTGGAGGTGGAGCTAGTTTACACTACTTTATATAAAGTTAGCTAGTTTATACTACTTTATGTACAGTTAGCTAGTTTATAGTACTTTATATACAGTTAGCTAGTTTATACTACTTTATATATAGTTAGCTAGTTTACACTACTTTATATACAGTTAGCTAGTTTACACTACTTTATATACAGTTAGCTAGTTTATACTACTTTATATACAGTTAGCTAGTTTATACTACTTTATATACAGTTAGCTAGTTTACACTACTTTATATACAATTAGCTAGTTTAGTCCAGTGGTTCTGAATAGCCATTTATACTGTATCATTTCCAATGCAGTGTTGAAAGTTCCCTCTCATTCTCTGTAATATCTACTTTAAGATAATCTCTAAGCATTCAGTCCACAGTGTGAATTTGATCTGGACTGTAGCATAATAAAACATACTGTCAGTTAACCTTGAATATCCATCAACCTTAGACTGGTCCTCTCTGTAGTTAAGAAGAATGGCCCCTCTAAGGAGTGGGCCTGTGATACTATGAAGCTCCTTATCTAGGTATTTACAGAAGTGGTTTCTAGGGATGGCATATCAATGAACCAACTCATCAAAGATAATTAGTTTTCCCTCTTTATACAAGTCAGTTACTTCACTCTAACCTTTGTCAACTCACTGCTTGAATCCCCTATCAGCTCTATCAGGGGCAAAGTTATCCCTACTCCATATCAGGAAAAACAGAAAGGTTTGGGTGTATCCCCTATTCCAGCATGTGCTTCAATGGTATTTTACACAGATAGGATTCGTCTGTTTCTTGAGTTTTTTAACATGTGCACAGTAAAGATATGACTAGAGAGGTAGATTTGATGTTGTAGTGCATGCTGGAGGGTGAAGGGGGGGAAGTACAGCTGCACTGCCCTGTAATACCATTGTAGGTTAGTTACCCCTCCATCATAGGGCAGATGCAATAAGAAGAGCTGTAGTCTTGGATGCCTGTTGTTCTTTATCAAATTCGAGAACAACTTTTTAAGTTTGCAAAAATGCTTGTGCAAGTAGGACTGGAATAGATTAAAAGAGATTAAGAAATCTTGGCAGAATTGTTATTTAGAGAATAAGACAAACATGGAAATGGGCATGGGCATCAATCTATTCAGAGATTCAGTAACAGACTGTGCTATGGGGTCATAATGGAGGGAGACAGAATTCTCAATTTCCAGGAAAATTTTGACTCCCAAGTATGTAAAGCCCTCCTGAGTAGCAAGTGTTGGCATAGATGTTGCCAAATTGGACAAATAATTAATATAATCTGCAAAGAGCAAAATAATATACTCCAATTCTTCTATTTTCACACCCAGGATTTTTGGATACTGCCAGATGGCCGAAGTCAGTGGTTCAATAGCAAAATCATGTCAAAGACCTTTTCAGCATCCAATGACGTTTGCGTTATCTTTAGCACCACACTTTTCATATATTAAATTATCTGTGTATATTATGAATTGCTTCACACCCCAGAACCATTTTGATTGTGAGAAAGTAGGGATGTAACATGTCACATGTCTCTAGGCTTTTGGCTTTAAGTATTTTTGTGTCACAGTACACTAAAGATAAAGGGTGGTAGGACCCCTCTCCTGCAGGTGGCTTGCCAGGCTTTGGGACTAAGATGATTAGTGTGCAGACTGTTAAGAAGAGGCAGGATTCCTGACTCATGTCTCTTCAAGCATTTCCAGTAAACAGGGGGAGCAATTTACCCAGAAACAATCCATAAACGTCTGGAACATTTGAACATTTATTGACATGAATCCACGAGGGAAAGTTTAGTCACTATTTGGTGGAGCTAGTAACAACTCCTAGACATCTGAAATGTGATCCAAATTACAGTTTTTTGTAAAAAGCCCAAAAGGTTGGAAACCACTGGTTTCATCTTTAACATGATCCATTCTGTCCAATCCATTGTGTCAAGTAACTAAATCTGTGAAATAAATGTAGTGGAGCAGAAAGTACAATATTTCCCTCTGAAATGTAGTGGAGTAGAAGTATAAAGTAACATAACATTGAAATACTTCATTACAAGTCCCTCAAAATTGTACTTAGGTACAGCACATGAGTAACTGTACTTTGGTAAAGTATTTTAGGACATCTGCAAAGACTTTAGCATAACTCTCTTTGTTCAGAGGTGATCTGACCTGAGATTTAGCTCATTGAACCAAATCCCCTTCAGCCTATGATCACATTATCCAGGATGAGTCATCAGGTTACAAAAACTATCTCTCAGAGAGGGGTATGAATTATTAAGATGCATTTGAACAGCTGCTGCAGGGCTTTGCTGTGCACATCATTAGTGATCTGTTTATGATAATTAAAGTCATAGCAATTCAGTCTGGTCAATGAGGTGTTTATTACTGTTCATTTTGACAAGCACAGCTACAAGTTAATTCATCATGCCTTAGACACAGATTGGAGGACAACTTTAAAGATATGATACATGCTGTGCAACTTGCACAGTTAGGGAGTAAAATTCAACACAATCATAAATGTTGAAAAATATTCTTCAACAAATACAATGGAGATCGTAAAAAGGGTTCTTGCATCATAATCTTTTTTAAAGATCCCATTACATGTCAGCATATTCATTATCCATCAACACTTCCCTCATTCCATCTGTAGCACATGCTGTCTAATAAACTTGCTTTGCTATCATGGCACAGCAGTTACCTGCCAGTCCTTCACTAGTCTGGGAGCTAGCCAGGGTAGCACTCAGCACTTTGGAAAAAAAAACACTCAAACACCATTTTACTGGTGAACACTGCACCATTGGCTTCCCAACCACACTGGAGCAGATGCCTAATCATCCTTCCAGGAGTGGATTTCATAGAGACACTGTACACTGATCACACTGGTTTTATTTACGACATCACACAGATGAGTAAATGCACCTTCATATACAAGCCTCCATTTAAAACACTGAGAAGAACAACTGATTTTAAATGTAATAATTGAATTAAGTTCTCATCACAAAACAAAAACAAAAACAATACAACCAATTAAAATCATAAATAGACATCTTGAAGCAAAGCATCCTACCAGAGCAGAACTGTGGTTCTGTTTAAATACACTGCTTCACTCAGGGATACATTTTTTACTTTACAAGACTGGCAACAGCAATTGAGACTATAGATAATACATTTTTTTCCAAATATAATCATTTTAAATCATTATATGTCTACTGTATGAGTGTAAACTGTATTTCATAGCAAAGGAAAAAAAAATCACTTGTCTTTTTGGAGTCATCCATTTTGTTGCATACTTATTACTTAACGTCTACTTGGGTGTTTTAGGTCTAATCATATATACTACACTGTACATTGAGGTTTGCGAGATGAATCCAGTCTGGTCCCAGCAATTTCAAGCACTATCTGCACTGTTGGTTCAGTTCATCCCAGTGGAATGTAGACCAGGGGAAACTAGCAGCAGAAACCAGTGGAGGAAAGTGAGAAGCCTTCCTGTCCTGGTCTAATGATTGCTAGGCTGGGACAGAGAGAGCAGCCTCTGTTTGGCAGGAATTGAGGAAATAAGGGACCAATGAGAAGTTCTTCAGTGTAGCCTCCTGGGTGACACCGGTGTCCTGCATCTCGAACCTGATGAAGGGAAATGAACATGTGATGAGGACTAAAATAGAAAATTCTAGGGCAGTAGTTCTCAAAGTGGTGTCTGGGGAACTCCCAACGGTCCTTGGGGGGGTTCCAGGGTATCCCCAGCAAAAAGGGGAATGATCTATTTTCACTACTCCGTCCATAAGTAACACAATGACAGGGTGTATGACTATTTGGATCATGGGTATCACAAACTTTGTGTAATTAAAACATCTAAAAGCAAAAATCTTATTTTATTTTTGACAAAATCTGGTGTCTGTAGTCTAATTTGGGTCAATCTGGGGGTCCTTGAGCAAAAAAAGAAAAGAAGATAGAACCACTGTTTCAACACCAAATTTTAAAAAACTTCATCATTGAATTCCTTACCAGTCTCTAGAGGAGATGACATAGTATACAGGTGGTGTGGTTGAGTCAGTGGAGTTGCAGAGTGGCTGACCCAGACTGTAGGCCCCTGCATGGGTGAACATGAGCCAGTCTCCAATGTTGAGCTCAGGCAACAAACAGTGCTCCACTACCTGATCTAGGTCATCACCAGAGGGACCCCACAGGCTGCTGCTGAACACAGGAGCTTCCAGGGCGGTGTTCTGTGAGCACACAAAGTAAAGATTGTCTATTTATACATGTATTACAACAATACTTTTCTTGAACTAGGGTGAGTTGTTGTTTAAAGGACTAGTATGTAGAATTTAGTGCCATCTAGTGGTGATGTTGTAGATTGCAACCAAATGAATACACCTCCCCTCACCCACTTCAGTTTTATGTACCGTATATAAAAAGATTGAATGAAAGAATGATCTGTGGCTACATCTTGACCCACAGAGAATATTTGAAATCAACTCACCTTGTGAACAGAAGGAGTAGCAATCAGTGTTTCAGCAAGTTTGCTGGCAAACGATCCATACACTCCCTCATTCATGAAGTACTGGAACTCTGGCTCATCATCAGGTGATGGATCATCTGTTCAGCAACATGGGAAGCAAAATGTATGAGTATAATGGATTCATTCACCCATTTGTGTAGTTCTCTTTTTCTGTGCAGCTGTTTTGGCTGACTTTAGTAATAAACCTCACTTTTTACTGTCAGTAAATGAGCCTTAATATCTTTGAAAATGAGTATCATGCCACTGACCGTGTGCTTGGTCCTGCCGATCCCGTGCCACCACCTCCTTCGAGATGATGTTGACGGCCAGGGTGAAAGCAGAGGACACAAAGTAGCTGCCAGGCTCAGCAATGATGGAAACTCCGGTAGAAGGAGGGAAGTAAAGGTCCACCATAGACATGACTGCAGTATTGATCTGCAAAAGAGATGAGGATAGAAAAAAAAGTCAAATCTTTCACATTCACATTTAAAACATTACTTCATTGCAGTGTCAGCCTTTAAGGAGGACTTTTCACTTGCCGACTATGATGAGCTATATGATGTAGCATTTGTTTATCACTGTAAATCTTGAAAACTGGATGGTAAAGTGTACTGACCAGTTCCAGCTGGGTCTCAGAGCCGCTGAAGCCCCCTCCAATGTCCAGGATTTTCATGTCAAAGCCAATTTCCTCCTGAAGCAGACAAAGTTTGTCAATGTATAACCAACACAGTTACTACAAAAAACAACAGTGTGCGAAATGGTACATGGAACTGAACAGTGCAACCAACTATAAAATTTTACTTACTCCCATATCAAAGACACAACGAGCATCAGAGATGGCATGAACGTACACGTGGTCATCCTCACAAGGGCTGGAAATCAGAGACCTGTGGGGGGACACAAAGAGGTTAAAGGTTACGCTCTGACACATTAACAACAGGTTAATGTGTCAAAAGACATTCTTGTGCAACACATTGGACAGAAAGAATTGGTTTAAGTGAGAGCTGAGGTCAGACCACTGCTAGAGCTGGACCATATGGACAAAATTAAATGTCACAATGTTGAAAAATTATTGTAGGGAAGACTATTGGTGCTTTACACAAAGATATTTTTGATAAAGAATGATCAGTAATGTGGATATAAAACATAAACTAATATAACAACTAGAACAGTCTGGTAAGTTTACTGTAATGCAGCCTTTAAATCAAGGAACCATATCATGATATTCCCATATCCACAATCTTAGACGATATCTAGTGTCATCATGACATTGATATAATACTAATATACTGTCCAGTCCTAACCACCACACAGTTAAAAATATCCTCACTATCCTCCATTATAAAGGCAGATGGCTTACAGGAGTTTCATATAATGTACAGTGCCTTAACCAGGGGTAAAGTACAGTCAATCAATTTCTGTGCAATAGTGCATTTTTTGCAGTTTATTGCTAAGTGATGGGGCAATAATACAAATGGATGAAGAATTTGTTTGATGGTGAAATATTTCATTGAAAACACTGCATTGCTGCAGTTGTTCATCATGTAATCAGTCTTTGCTCTACTTCACATAGTCACAGTGTATTTCTGCAGGACTCACCTGACACCCACCACCTGCACACCCAGTTCCTTAGCACTCTCCAGCAGATGCCTGCAGTCTTTAAGGGTACAGCCAAAAGCCATGCTCATCTCATCATCCTGGTTAGATGCTTCTGTTGAAACCTGCAGCAGCAGCCTGAAGTAAAAGTAAACAAAATACTTTAATTCCTGGTTCTTTGAGAAAGAAAAGAATCCAGCTGAATAAAATTATGAAGCTGCACACTGAATGAAAAAAAGTTCAAGCCAGACTGAATGTTAACAGTGTTTAATGGTAGATTTAAAGTGTTTGCAGGCAGTAGTGCCAACACTTACTTGGCATTGGGGTGGCAGCGAGAAATCTTGCGTAGCTCTGCTTCATTATCACACACCAGGAGGTCAATGCCGTTCTTAGCAGCATATTTAATCTGGGAGACCTGTTTGCAAACACCACTGTAGATGATGTCTTCAGAGGGAATACCGTGGCTTTGCACCAACTCAAGTTCAAACTGAAATACAAAGAGACAGAACATTACTTCTTTAATATATATATATATATCACCATAACATGTTCATCCTGCATGGGTTTCTAAGGACAAAATGATTGATAGAACTTTAAATATGCAAGTGCATTCATGCTCATTCGCGCTTTCATGTGTGTGAATGGTGAAGGGAATTATACTGTCACAAGTGATCTAACATGTTAGTGAAAAAAAGATATTAAGCAAAGTACCTTGTTGGTACATATGAATCCGGTGCCGAGGGCAGCGAGAACTTCAATAACAGCTGGACTGCTGTTGCATCTGATAGGATAGAAGGGTCGAATTTGGGACATGTGGGTTCGCCAGCGAACATGCTGCCTCATTACAACTCCCAGGTCTGCTACAAAGAATGCATTCTTCTCAGACTGAGGAGGAAGGAAACATACATGTAGGTGAGTCAGTAAATAAAACATAATTCAATACTAATCACATTATCTTAACTTTGCAAGTATGCAACTTTAGCACAAGTTAAACAATGCAATACGATGCAATAAGTGGTTTTAGACAATTCGAAGACACTAACAAAACCCAGGTTTGTTGTTGTAAGCATGCGCTAAATACATGTTGTGACAGCAAGACCTCTTACCAGAGTTTGTTCATAAATGTGATTGTCAATCACATCACACAGGGCTGTGCCTCCCTCCAGGAGGCCAACAGAATACTGTGGTTCATCAACAATTCCTTTCATCCTCTCAACCGTTTTCTGCTAATCCGACAGGCATAAAGAATATGGCTAGTCCGAAGTGGTTTTGCTCGCTTCCTCTCGAGCCCCTGGGTCCTAGGCTTATGCAACAAACTGCACAAGAAAAAGAGAAAAGTCATAATGAGTCATGAAGTTCCAAAAAGCCAAACAACTCAATGGTATTTGGACGACGCATTTTCATTGATGGCATCCAGCTCTTTTCTAGTTTATTCAGTAGCTGTAACCTAAACCTTTCTGATGAGATCCCTGATCAAACAAGTCGTTTTCAGTGAGCAACCAATCAGAGCAAAGTACAGGTTCCACGTTGTGGGGTAGCATTGTGGAAGGCCTATTCTTCTGAAAAGCCGCTGTGAAAACACTCAGTCTGGGGCACAGGGTTCATTTACTTTACCATCAATTACTCACAACAATCACCATTTAGCCCAGAGCTGGTGACCCGTAAAGCTTCTTTTTGGTGGCATTAACCAAGGTACAATACTGGCGGCGTCTGAGTCACAACTTTACTTTCAATAATGTTGCAGAATACGTCAGAGAAGCACAGTGGTCCGGGCTGAACCAGATGTGACATGACTGTGGTTTTTGGAGGTTAAATAGGGAGACTAACAATGTGCCTAGAAAGTCTGCTGTGTGTTAAAGCACTATAACAAGGTCAGAGCTACTGCTGTAAAAGGCTGCAGTCACTGACTGACAGGTATATGAGATGAGTAGAATTGCTGCACGACCAACAGCTCTGGGGTGACAAGTGGTGCGAATCCAAATTAGGCAACAAAGATCATCACTGAAATTTTATGTCCAACTATAAATTCCTGAAACCAACAAGTATATATATTATATATATATATATATATATATATATATATATATATACATATATATATATTTTATAGCATATGTAAGTCTGATCAGCTGTATGCAAAGTATTGTGCATGAATAATTGACATGCAGTCTGAAGCAAACTAATGAGCAGACAGAAGGAGATGGCTCAATCTGCAGTGCCTATTGATTTCACTGTGAAGGAAAATGTCATTATTACACTAACAAAAGAATGTGTATGCTTTAAAATGATAGTTATTCAGTCAAAATTAAGTCAATTATTAAGTAAAAAAAGAAAGTTGGCTCAATCTCCTCATGTCTTTAAAAATAAACCAAGCCTTTATGTAACTTCGAAAATGTTTAACTATGTCACAACAACACTTCTCCCTCATGTAACAGGTGATAACATTAATGGGGGCCTACTGGTACATTTAATGAGTTATATTTGTATTTCTCTGCAGCTAGAAGTGTGCTGAAAATAAAAAAAGTCATATCTACAAATCTACCAAATGATTCTCTCTTTTATTGAACTATATCAGAGCAAGAGAAGAACTACGGTAGATAAAAGCAGCCCAGAGCACTGCGTTCCTGTTATTTTAATGGAAGCGCTGAAAATAGATCTGAAATGCTATGATCTAAAATAACTAGACTGTTTGTGATTTATCTGGGACATTCTGCTATTTATTCCCTCTGTTAGTTATGTTGATGAAACAATTTATCACAATACATTTATTAACAACTTTTATCCTACTCTGTGATCTGACACACACAAAATACCTTCAGTCCTGCAATAACACCTAACTTACTCACATGGATGAGTCCTGAGGGGAACTCGTCCGCTATCAGCTAGGATCCCAAGGTGGCTCGGCGTTGAAGTCAAATGGCTCTCGGTAAAGAGCTGCCCCTAGATCCTCTGGATAGTTGTTGTACACCTGCACAGAGATATAGAGAGAGAGGGCGTGTAGGGATCAGTCACTGACAGATACAACTGACATGTGCTACGGTCGTACTTTACATAGATAATAATATACATTGGTACATTGGTGAAGCATATAGTTTTAAGCATATGAGCAGAGTCTTGTTTATAAGTAATGGAAGGATCGCTTTAAGGGACACATGGGTAAGGCAAAAGTGCTATTTCCAGTTTATTTAGTGTATTTCCCCCCCTGTAATGACCATTGTAATGTTCCTTTGCAATCATAACAAAGTTGATAAATAGTGATGTAATCATGACTGGCAGTTTTAAATAAACTGCGTTAGTTGACGTCATGGAACAGCGTGTTTACACAATGGCCTAACGACAAGCCCAATATCAAACTTTCACCAAGAGCCTCGGTTAACATTTAGCACGAGTAACCTCGCTTGCTATTGTAACAGGTTGCTTTACACGCAATGGAAACGTTAGCATAAGCTTATAGCGTTAGCTTCCTGGCTAAATACAAGATAAACATGAGCTATGTTATGAACCACATGTCAATATTTTTCAATGTTAATTCTTCCAGCTAACGTTATCTTTAATTCGTTATAGCTAGTACTGCTGGCTTGTAAGTAAACTACGTTACTTGACCAGTTCATTTAACAACATGCTAATTAGCGAGCTAACAACGCGGTAAGCTAATGTTACTTACGTCTGCGGAAAACCCAAAAGAGGGGACAGAACGCTTTTTCTTTTTAGGCGGAATTTTTAAAGAGTGGTGGGGTTACTAAAAGAGAAAACGGTTACTGCCATGGAAGTGGTGGATGAAAGCCGAGTTATTGCTGATCGAGATTTCGCCGATGCGAGGTACGGTTCATCTGTAACGACCGAGCGGAGGTCGAGTCGGCTGAGAGACGGACAGACAGACTGTAAAAGTGACGACAGTAGCGTAAAGTATTGGGAAATTAACCGTTTCATATCCGGCTAAGATATCAAAATAAAATAAATATCGCCGAATATTTTGCAACCGTTTTGGGTAACGCAGATGTGAAAATGCAAACATAATATCAATTATTGTTCAAAATTAAATTCTAGCAATTAATTTTCATAGATAATGAGAATTAGCAATTGTAACATAATTGATCAATTATAGAATAAATTATTTCCGGTGTGATTGTGCTAAATTTGGTGAGCTTGAAACACTTGTTATGGGCGGAGTTCAGAGCTGTCAAAGAAAACGACAGTAAAAATGATTGTAATACCTGCATGATTTATTCCCAAAAACTACTATATTTCCCAACAACAACAGTGTAAGACTACTACTACTACTACTACTACTGCTACTAATAATAATAGTAATAATTTATACCATATATCGTAAGATAATATTGTGTATTATCTATCACTATATTGTCTTTTCTCCATGGAATTTCTATTTCACGAACATCCAGTAACTGTAAAAATCACTCCTTGGTTAATCACAATCTATAAAATTAGTTACATCCATAATCAGTATTAAATTTAGCATGAATTACCTGTGTTACGTCTTCCTTGTGTTCCCCATGGCTCAATGATATGGACAAAATTCTGTCCAATAAAGTTTGCAGAATTTTCCCTTTTTTCTGGAGTCAAAATCAACAGCTGCAGAGCATCAGTCCCATAGATAAACGAGTAGAGATGGATGCATGTATTTTTCCTTCAAGTTCAAGCTCAAACTGGATTTCCCCCCTCCTCACTTTGCCTGTGTTGTTGTGACTTTGAGAAGTTGTGCCTGCCTCTGAAAATGCACAGTCTGGGGCAGTGTTTTTTTCAAGGAGATAAATTTGCATGTCTCCCTCCTCAACACTGGAGGAGGAGGAGGTTGCCAAGGAAAGCTCAGCTACTGTACTGTTAGCCAAACAGAAGGGAAGTCTTTTCTTTGGGGCTGTTTTGACTCCATATCAGGACTGACTGTACTGACATCATCCCGTTCTTAAGAGGTCCATATATCTGAGTAGCAAATTTCAGATTCAAATCTGCCTAGTAGTTTAACTTTTCATTCATTTCTCAACTATACTGTTATGAAAGGCATATTTGTTAGAAGAATTGGAAAATATATTGCGTTTTGGGATGTGTGCAGTTCACTCATGCCTGTTTCTTGAAGTTAAAATGATTTTCAGCAGTGTCTGGTCAGTCTTTAGCTACTCAATGCTTCCTTCAGTGATTTCAAAGACTTGTTACAGAGTGGCAGAGACACACAATACAGGCTGTTCATAACAAACAAAATACACCAAAATATCCATGGAATACACAAAATAGCATGTTTTATTCTGCACAGGATTCGATATAATAAAACCAGACTCCCTATTACTCCATGGTGATCATATTTTATCCAGTAAACATACTAGATCCACCAAAACTTTACTTTTCTTTAGACTTTATAACAGTGCATGAATATTCTGTGTTTTACCAACTAGAGCAGTCATGTAACTTCACATAACTGTGAAATTCTTCACAGTGTTAGATGAGCTTTGCACACTCCTTGGGGAGGAAAAACACAATAGCAGCGTTTGTTTCACAAATAAAACTACTGCTCAGAATCCATTGTAAAGGCTGGAGAGGCAACGTCTTTTCCTCGGACTGCAACACAAAAGCTGTTCCGTGTTTTGTGCCTGTTTTCTCCGACACTAAATGAGACTATGTATATATAAGTCTAATCACGCATAGCATCTAAAGTGGCTTCCAGTAAAGCACAATGTTTGATTTCCATTGTTTGGATCATAATAGCCATCGCAGCCACTGGGTATGCGACAGCGAGACATGTGTACCACCCACTGCAAGGGCAAATACTCCAGTGGCTGCATTGTGCAGCAGGAATTCTTATTTGCAAACATTGCAAACAGATTACATCAATGCACAGAGCTGACATAGATTAACCCTGACTGACCAAAAGTCTCCAGTCAATCAGGAATTCACAAAACAATCCATCAGTAAAAAGGCAAAATTGATAACCCTCTATATCTCTTAAACACAGAAACATAATCACAGATAATACATGAATCTACAGTATCACTCCATATTTGAATAATGGTAACTAACTGACTCATAATATAGATATGAAAGGTTAAACTCACCATGAATTGGTCTCACCCAACACTCTGGTGTTGTAGGTGTTGTTAAGTCACTGAGCAATGGCTCCAGTACTTTTTGCCAAAGGATGTTGCTAAGTAAAAGGAACCCCAAACTAACTTTTTCCTCAGACTGACCTGAATGTTAAGCAGGACCATGTTAAGACACTGGCTGCAAGGATAACACAAATGTGCAAAAGGAAACCTCCTGAGCTGGAAGTGTTAAACCCAAAACAATTATTAATTACATAAATTTGACAAAATAATATACATTCTTCTCACACCTTGATACACTTAAAAGTTAAAGTTAAAATATTTTGGGTGCTCCAGTATACCACCTAAAAGAAGGAGATATCTTTATCTGTGGGCTTTCCCAGCACATGTCATTTTTAACAATTGTATCAAAGTGCTGGAGAGACATAACAAGATATACCATGATGGTCAAACAATAAAACCATCTAAAAAATTAGGCACATTTCACCCTCATTTCCTTTCTGCCAAGATTGTAGAGAAATTTATTATCACAGCTTTAAAATGCTATTGTGTCAGTACAGTGAGATTACTGTCTGATTACAGGCTTATTGTAACAGAACATTGTTTCCGCAAAAATCAGACATCAGGAAGATCTCATTAATAAAAACTAAAATAGATATTTCATGTTACTGTACATTTGCATCCAATGATTTGTAAGATCTTTGACACTTCTAATAATACATGAGGGGTGTGCATCTACATGGAGATACACTGCATGTGTATTCCACAGACTGCAGCACACTAACAATCATTATAGGCTACATGTGTTTATGTGAGTGTGCTTGCATACCTGGAACAAACAGGTCACTGAAGCGCACGTAGTAAGCTCAGCTTGTTTAAAGATTAAACAGGTGATGTGCAAACTGAGACAGTGTATACAAAGCATCCAGAGAGGCTGTCATTCTCTGAACTCATGAGTGATTCAGCAACAAACTTGCTCAATTCTTTTAGTTTACAGGCTTCACAAGTAGCATTTTCTATAAGAAATGGAGGAAGAGGAGAGGTGACGGCAAGATTGTTCAGCTATTATAATGTCTCTATTCTATTCTAATAAGTCTTCTAAGCCCTGTAAACACACAACTTTTAGACACGTGCAGGGCATGTGCACAGTGATGCTGTGATTTTGGATAAAGTCTGTGATGGCTGTTTCCAGACAACCATGGGAGTCCCAGCACAGACACAGTGTTGAATGGTGTGCGTGAGAGGGGATGACATCAAGCCTGCAAACAGTAATTTATTTATTCAGTGCTATTTATTGCTAAAACAACAGTTTTCTCTCGTATTGAATTTGGAGAAGTCACGCACCAGACGCTCTGCAGTAGCCTGCATTCTGCACACTGGCTGATTGCAGCCTCTCTCTCTCTGTGTGTGTGTGTGTGTGTGTGTGTGTGTGTGTGTATGTGCGTGCGTGTGTGTGTGTGTGTGTGTGTGTCCCGATAACATCCCGGCAGACTGGCCCCTAGCCAGCCATGGGCAAACTCACCCTGCTGTTTGATGTCGAGGGTTGGCTCCAGGCAGACCAAGCATTGTGTCCCAAACAATGAACCCCAGACCCACTGAACTATAAACATGTCCCTTTGGGGGCGTTTTCCTCAGAATCTGTACAGGAGACACCCAAAGTCAGGAAACCTGACCCCGCTTTTCCAAATTTAGTTACTCCAAAGACTCAAATGCTGCTGACTTAGCATCCGAGACTCTCCCTTTCTAGGTAGTAATGCACTTGGAATGTTGAGTGGCGCTCAAGTCTGGGGTGGAGGTCTTATTGTGTCGTGTAATTCAGGAAATTTGGCAAAATTGTGTATAAAGACTGAAAAAAAATTATGCATCAACTAAATTATTTTTAGTGAAATTGGCTGAGGCATGAAAATGTCAGTCCCATTCTGCACTATAAAGAAATTCACTATGCTTTGTTGCCTCAAACAGTGGACTGCTGTTAAGATCTAAAGGCATATGTAGACAAACATCTA
The DNA here is from genome assembly GCF_027409825.1 of Scomber japonicus. Lineage (NCBI taxonomy): Eukaryota > Metazoa > Chordata > Actinopteri > Scombriformes > Scombridae > Scomber > Scomber japonicus. The sequence goes on along the minus strand of NC_070587.1, from coordinate 22,392,330 downwards.
CCCTGCTTAAGTGTGCTTAAACTTGAGCATTGATGGTCCACCACAAGAATCAGAATCACACGCTGTGCTTGCTCTGCCGTTTGCAGAATTTCCCCCCAGTGGGACAATAAAGCCTTGAACCTAACATATTTATAAGGTCACTACTCATGCAGTACCCCCTTTCTACCAGCTATGAGCGCTGTGAGTTTCCCTCAGTGAGCAGAGCGTGTGAGAGGCCTTCCGGTTCCTCTGGCAGATCAGCTGACTCTGATGCTGCTGTCAGGAGACCTCACGAACTGTATTCAATGGCTACAATGAAAAGTGTCAGGCCGTAGGAACGCTAGAAACAGCTATATTTCCACTTCTAAGGGCCACAGTTTTGAACACTCAGGTGAGTGACGTTGTTAAGCCGTACCGCTAAACACCTGTGTTGTTGTTGTGAGCGAAGCTAAGTGGCTAACAGTAGCTAATCCCTGCTGAATGTTGCTTGACCTTAACCATCTTTTTTTGACAGCTTCATTTAACATAATTTGATGTTTAATAACTGCTTATGGCTTTCTAACGTTAGCTAACAAAAAGGAAATAAATATATATAGTTGTGGTTAGCCTGAAATTGACATTTGATGAGCTTTTGTGGCTACTGTAGCATCATTTCACCAGCTTGTTGACAGGTAAACAGTCTCAGGAAGAGCAGCTTTACATTCAGCTGCACTGTTGTAATTGAGGAGATAGGTTCACACAATAAAACACAACACTCTTTCTGTAATATTATCAAACAAGTGCTACTGATAAAGAGAGAGATTGTTGTATTATCTGTTTGAATGAATTATAACACAGTACACACTTGTCCAAATACTGTCTCCCCTCTCAGTTTTCTCTAGCACCACGTTTACTGTAACCATGACAGAGTTTTGGTTGATTTCTGCTCCGGGAGAGAAGACCTGCCAGCAAACATGGGACAAAATGATGGCAGCAACCACACGTACCAACAACCTCTCCACCAATCACAAGTTCAACATCCCAGACCTCAAGGTGAGGCTACCCCACTTTTCATGTGTTTTCGTACCTCACATGCTGACGTACACAGACATGAATTTACGATAATATAGAATCTATAGTTCATTGTGGACATGATTTTCTTTCTTGCACAAATTGCAATTGTATTTTGAAAAAAAAAAAAAAAACCCAAAAAATCCAGATGTTCACAATTAAATAACTCACCTTATGTATCCACTGTCAAGAGTAAGCTGACTGTGTGAATGGGAAGCAGTCTTTGAACAGATCCGTTGTCTGCATGTTGAGGTGTCGGTTTGGTGAAGTTTTCATCCGCAGGGCAGCCTGGCTCGTCTGGTTCTGGGTCCTCTCTGTGCTGAAGGTGAAGTAACCCTGCTGACCTCGCTGCCACATGGGGCTGCAGTGTTCTCCTGGAACCGTTAGCAATGCATGAGCGCCTTTGGACAAAGAGGCGCCGTCCTAAGCACATAGGGCCCCCTGGATGTCGCTGTAGGCCGATTGAACCCCAGATGTCACTGTTTAAACACAACCCTGCTGACCCCCCCCCCACTTAAAAAACTGACTGACGACTCAAAAGTCATAATGTGCTGATGTTTTATTTTCTGCTTTTGTGTCCAAAAAAACAGGTGGGGACACTGGATGTCTTGGTCGGGCTTTCAGATGAACTGGCCAAATTAGACTCCTTTGTTGAGAGGTAGGCTACTGCAGTGTTTCAGCCTGGACTCATTAATCTTTCTCTGATTGAACTGTTATTTTACAGCTCTCTCATAATCATGTTGAATGCAGCATGTGTCTTAAAGGGCATGAAAAACCTCCTCTCAGCCTGTGCAGCGTTCCTGACTCTCTGATGTAGCCGGAGGACCATTCCTTAATCCCTTCCCCTTACCTTCTAACAATGAGGAATTTCACAGGACCCTGAGGCTAGCGAGCCTTGCAGTCTAAACTTAGCAATTTACAGTTGGGTGACACACCAACAGCTCTTTCTTGAGTCATATTTATACCCGATGACTTATGTGCGGCGAGTATGTTTGAGTGTCATTTATAGTCTTTTGGAAATATTGACATCCAAAACTCACACATAGTCATTAGTGTCTTAGCCCTGCTTTGCTTCCCCTGTGGATATTTCCAAGACTGTGAGAAAGACCGAGCTTACAACACGGTTTCACTTGTTTGACTACAAACTGGCTTTAATTTTGGATCCTTTTTGAAGTTTTCATTCATCATATATGTAGAAAGAACACCTAACTATAACCATAAATGCATTTATTGTTGTTATTTAAGCTTTGATTGTTGTCATTTTTCACTACATAAACAAAAAAATGCACTTAAGAATGTTAAAATTGAACTTAAATGGCAAATCAGATTTCTTATGAAGTTTTTAGGCATGAATTGCGACTTGGCTCTCAGTCCTCCCTCGGCTTCGCTGCTGCTTTGATGTGCTGTTGAGCAGTGTGCTTAAAAATCTTGAACCCTGAATGTCTGCTGTGTTATAAATTGCCATGTCAGGACATTACCTCAGCATGAATATGTGAAACTGTTTGATGTGTGCATATGTTTGTGTTAGATTTTGGGGGTGGGGGTGGAGGTCGTGTGAGCACACTGTATGTAGGGCGAATGTGGGTTTTTTTTTTTACACTTGCTTTATGCATGCAGTTTGTATTGGCACGACTTGTTTTGATGTCTCCTGGCTGTTCACAGTGTGGTGAAGAAGGTGGCTCAGTACATGGCCGACGTGCTGGAAGACAGTCGAGACAAAGTGCAGGAGAACCTGTTGGCCAACGGAGGTACAGTGATGATTATTTTAATACCAAAAATCTGTGATTATCAAGTAGGATACAGCAATGCAAGTTCAACTGGATGGTTATAATATTTAGATCATTTATAATGTCTTTCTCATGATATCTTACCTATGAAAAATGCAGCTTTAGGCACACTGATGTTCTATTTTCTATCATCTTAACAGGAAACAAACACAAAACACAACGATTATGATGATAAATAATCATGAATCAACATATTTTCTTATAGATCTCTTCTGATATCTAACACTGCTGTTAAATAAACAATACATTTAAATAAACCCTACATAATGGATGTGAATTGACTTTTGTTTTTAAAATGTCATTCTTTAATGTCCTTTGAAGAGGACAAACTCCAGTTCAACTATTTGCCTGACTCGGTAGCACTAGAGGGACATGCGATAATATGTTTTTGTAATTTGGGTGAACTGACCCTTTTAGTTATATCTGAAATCACTGTAATAGGCATTCAGATTGAGCCCATTTTATTGTACTGTAATCTGATAATGAGCAGATAATAGTCTGACAAATCTTTTGTTGCTTTTTTCCAGTTGATCTTGTCACCTACATCACAAGATTTCAATGGGACATGGCAAAATACCCCATCAAACAGTCCCTGAAAAACATCTCTGAAATCATCTCAAAGGTAGGTCTATTCATTTTAATTGGAAAAAATAATGGATATGGTGAAATAAGAATTTATGTATGTTTGCAGATATTCGTGTGAAATTGTGTACATTATTTAATTTTGTAGTTGATGGATGGAGTTGGAAGATGTAGTTGAGCTCTTTGGGCATGTGTACCATGAATGGCGTGTTAATATTTCAGTCATGTTTTTTGTTTTTTACAGCAAGTAACCCAGATTGACAATGATTTGAAGACCAGAGCATCAGCTTATAACAACCTGAAGGGAAACCTGCAGAACTTAGAGAGGAAGAATGCGTAAGTAATCAGTGTATGCAGACTTTGATTTAACCACGTATTTGTTCAGGTCCGATTTTTTCAACAGGAATAAGTATCTAAAATCATGCAAGCAGCTCTGAGAGGATCACATGCTCACAATGGCCAATTTTACCATGTTCACCATCTAACATTTGCTAATTAGCACTAAACACAAAGTATAGCTGAGGCTGATGAGAATATCATTAGTTTTGTATGTATTTGTGCCAGAAGAAAAGTCAGGGGAAGACTCAAATGACTAGTATTTATCATCTGAGAACCATGATAGTCTGTACAATATCGAATGCCGATCAAGAGTAATAAGGCACCTTGGATATTTAAACTAAATTTCATTGCAATCCAACCAATATTTAAAGATATTTAACTTCAAGCCAAAGTTTCAATCTGCTGATGGCACTAGAGGAAAGGCCATGGGAACACCAAAGTTATTTTAGTTTTATTCTCAGAGGAACATAAGTGTCTGTACCAAATTTCATGGCAATTCATCAAATAGATGAGCTATTTCAGTCTGGATCAACCTGGTGCGCTGAGCAACATTGCCAGCACTTGAGCCACACCGCTTAGCATGTCTAAAAAAAGTAACGTAGGGTGTAGAGTAAACACCACGAATAGTTTGGACACCAGAAAGACCAAAATGAGTCTCTCACAGCCATGTCAAAACCCATATTAGCTCAATATTCAACTTGTAATACTCCAAATGACCGGTACATGCAAGTATTTGGTTGTACCAAGCAGCTCCAACATGCAAGACTACATCTATACTGTCAGATTGGTTAGATCTGACCTGACTCCTGGCACTGCTCATTTCATGCTCTTGTTATGCTGATTTAAGACATTTTCAGTTCACTCCAAGTATCAGAAACATCAGTGGTGTATTTTTTTCTCAATGGCTAGGTCAAGCTTCAAGTATCACTGACTGTGCTTGTGTGACCATGTCAGCGTGGTCTTAAAAGTTACTGCGTTTCTGAAATGCTTTGTCAACACTGTCACGTCACTTGTTGTTGTCACACTATTTTACACCACCAGGGGGAGTCTGCTGACCAGGAGCCTGGCTGACATCGTCAAAAAGGACGACTTTGTGCTTGACTCGGAGTATCTTATTACTCTGCTGGCTGTGGTACCAAAGTGAGCATCACTGTTCAGTCAGGATTATGATCATGTTTTCATGCAGAGGATTAAATTATAAACAAACGTGATTTATGATGATGCCAACTTAGTAAGTCCTACTCTGTTATATTTTCAGGACGTCATACACTGACTGGCAGAAAGCATATGAAACACTTGCTGAGATGGTGGTGCCACGATCCACCAAGTAAGTGATGTCATTCAAATAATAACATTCAAATGTTGAATGAAAGAGAGACACCAGTGTCAAGTATCAGTTTTTTTTAGCATACTGTTCTTGTCTCACATGGTTTTGGTTTAATGCACAAGTGTTAATTTACAATTTATCAGCAGTATTACAGCAGCATTACAAGTATCTCTCTTTTCTTTCAGTCTGCTTTTTGAGGACAATGATAGCGGACTGTTCAGTGTCACTCTGTTCAGGAAAGCCGTTGATGACTTCAAACACAAAGCCAGAGAGAACAAGTAAGAGTTTTTACACTGCATGGTGAGCAAACACACTGTCATCACATAGCACAAAAAGAGGTGTGAGAATTGCCAAAAGAAGCCAGGCTGCTCTGTGAATATAAATACCTCTGGTTTACATCATAGACAGTAGAAAACAATAGCATTATTTTAACACAGCACTTTTTAAACATCAAAAGTACTGTGTTATACTAACGTGATCATGATCAAGTTGGGCTGATTTCTTCCTCTTCCATCTAATTTGTAGGTTCACAGTGAGAGACTTCCAGTATAATGAGGAGGAGATGAAGGCAGACAAAGAGGAGATGACACGGCTCTCTACTGATAAGAAGAAGCAGTTTGTAAGTGGTTGTCCAGTTTATGAAAGTAGTAATTGGGTTTATTCATTTACACTGAACTTGGGTTATTTAGTATAATGGTTTTGCTGTGTCATTTTTTAGACTCTACAAATCATGCATATGTAACATTATTGCCAGGTATACTGTGTGTGTTCCAGACAGCCATGGGATTCTATTTGGGTACATTATGAAAATAAACCTACAGTTACTGAAATCTTTAGATTTGATAATATCAGTAATGTTTTAGGTATAATGATAAGTACATTAGCAAAAAACATCATAATTAAAGGAGACAGATCATTTTCAAAATGTTAATTTTGCTTTGCTTATGTCATATCTTTGTTATGTTGAGCATTGTGTTCACATGTATTTCATTAAGTTTTAAAACAATACTGGACACATATGAACTTAACTTCTGGACCCTTTTTGGATCCAAAGACTTGATGATTGATTTTTTCACTGTGTTTTATGCAAGAACAAAATTTTGCTTTTGTAAGGAAAAAACCCAATTACAGATCTTGAAGCAGCTGGAAACATTGCTTCTATGCTGCCAGCAGTAGTGTGAAAATGCTGACCTCACACAAACCCACTGCAGTAAAGATATTTTTTATCAGTTTGTGGTGCTGATTAAAATTCTCCTGTTTGGCTGAGACCCCTAAAACTGTCACATTTAAAACAGTTACCATGAAATAATAGCCTTCCTAAGCCTCAGCTGTGTTTTACTCACTTCAGGGCCCGCTCGTTCGATGGCTCAAAGTGAACTTCAGTGAAGCCTTCATCGCGTGGATCCACATCAAAGCTCTTAGGGTCTTTGTGGAATCTGTCTTAAGGTAGTGTGATCAGACTATCAGTCCTGATAGCCGTCTGTATAAAAGCTGATGCATCATCACTTGATACTGCTTGTTTCCACTGTGTTGCTCCTCTGTGGTGTAACTGTGTACTGTGTTGTTCCCTCAGATATGGGCTGCCGGTGAACTTTCAGTCCATGCTGCTGCAGCCGACCAAGAAGAACATGAAGAAGCTGAGGGAGGTGCTCAATGATCTGTATAAACATCTGGACAGCAGTGCAGCCTCTATCATTGATGTGAGTACTTCAGTAATATTGTGTTAGGATTCTTACTATTTAATACAAGGTCATTGCATCAAGAAAAATACTGCAAATCTTGATGTGATGTAGGCATATGGTACCATTAAAAACGTTACATGATTAGCACGGCAGAGCTTATGATTGAAATGAGTGAAATTATAAAACCTTGCATTAATGGCTATTTAATTTGACTTTTCCAAAACTTTTATATGTAAATATTTATGTTTTGGTTCATTGCAAAAGAAGAAAATATCTACTTGTTGCAGCAGTGGAGCATGCAGTGTGTTTCAGACCCATATACACACAACACAAATTCTAAGCAGGATTTGAGTAAGTAGAGTGTTGACCATAAAAAAGTGAGGAAATAAAGTATATTCAGAACAGACTGTATACATACAAAATATGCTCAGTTTTAGGGTTTGCTGTTAATAAACCCTACACTCTGACAATGTAACACACTCCTTGTGAAGAATGTGAAATTGGCAGTAACATTCTAAAGCCTTAGTGTGATTAATATCTGATATCACGCCTGTTAGTATAAAATGGTGCAGTATGTTTATTTTTTCTGTACAATAACTAAACAGTGTACCATGATGATTAGTGTGTAGTAGGGATTGTATAAAGTCTGTTTGCACAGTAGTAGTATGGATTGGAGACACATCAATGGAGTCCATTGATGTGCTGCCATCTTCTCCTCAATCAGTAGAGAATTAGTGCTCCCCCTCATGGTCATAACTGGTTACTGCACACAAAACAGCTGTGGACTTGTAGTGTTGTATTAGATGATTAATAGATGATCGAATAATTATTGAGGTTTAAAGCTGCTCTGATTAATACCTCAGCCTTGAAGCAATGTTGTGAAAATAATTTTAAACTGTAAATATACAGTGTATATATATATATATACATACACATTAGAATGACACAAGTTTGAAGTTGAATGTAGAGGTACATGGGGTTTATGGAGACATCTTTTCTAAGCAATTTTCTTGTTTTCTATATTTGTCAGTGGTCAGTCCTTTCATGCCCCACTATATTACTGCCATTAGACATTATATAACAGTAGTCATATTTAATCTAGCCTCTTATTTAGAAGCAGACTACAGATAAACCTGCTACTCACAAACACTACTGTGTTTTTGTTGTTGTCATTTTCAGTCGGCGATGGACATTCCAGGCTTGAATCTGAGCCAGCAGGAGTATTATCCCTATGTCTACTACAAGATCGACTGCAATCTGTTAGACTTCAAAGTTTAACACGTTCCTTCATTTTGTGTTCATGTGTTGATTAATTTATGCTCTTCCTGGTACCCCTCTTCCTTCCCCCCACACTCTTCCTGTCCCCTGCTTTCTGTCCCCTCACTGTCGCCTCTCCACTTCAGCTGCCTGAATGTCAATGCTGCATGTTCATTCCTTGTGGTGGAAAAAAAAGCTCATCAACAAGCTTCTACCACTTTTACAACCAAGGGACAGAAAAAAAAACAACTTTTTAAATATTGTTTTTTGTTTACAGTTTATTTCGTTCACAAGCCACACAGATAATGAATTTTGTTTTTGATGTGAAATTAATAAAGAAAAATCATACTGGTGAGTTGTATATTTACTGTATCATGTGCCGGTGCATATTGATTGATTCATAGCTACATCTTCTGTGTCGATGTTCAGAGATTTGTGTTTACGTACTGGCGATTTCATCACTGCACCCATGGCAACCAGATCTGATGTGTGTTTCTGAGATTGTGGGTCACCTTTGCAGACATTGTGTAACAAAAAAATGAAATATGAGTGTGTGTTGTCGTCTCGTGTACATTTGCTGTCAAAACAGAGATCTATATCTGAGTATTGTGTAAGCCATTGATTGAATAAATATGATTGATGAATAAATAATATGAAATGTGTGAATTCATTAATACATATTGAAAAAATATGCCTTTGTTTTGAACAGAATCCAGGAGACTTAATGAATGTGATGTGTGTGGAGGCCATATGGTGATGTATGAAAGCATGTGAGAGAAATGAAAAAGACATGGAGGAAGCATCTGTGTGTGTAATAAAAGAAAGATCCTCTGTGAAGCCTTGTGATGACTCGTGATTATCTGCTGAGCTGCGGGCAATTTCGAGGAAACTTCCTCTTTAAACAGAAATCATCTGCAATCCACAAAGCCACAGAATATATATTTCCTTTCAACATGAGGAGCTGGAGATACCAAGAACACAGTACATGTAACAGAGCGTACATGACATGAGGATGTTTTACAGTTGAGTGTGTGCTGGAGGTGTTTTGGTGCAAACATTTGCAGAACAATCCCTTCTTGAGATCCATATAGAAAGGTTCACAAATATAACAAAATAGACTTAAAGCATGGAAAAGGAAAAATACTCTTTATTTCAGTGCTATATTATCCTATTGTTGATTTATTATTATTGATGTATGAACATAAAAGCAGTCATTTAATGTTAAAGCTGGTTGAGTTAGAGCTACTACGAAGTACTTTATATACTGCTGAGAAGTCTATTATCAGCAGTGCATCATGTTTTACAAACTGATGGCATGTTTTGTGTGTCAAATCAGATTTTGAAAAAGTAACTATAGTAGTTTTAAAAGTACTGTATGAGTAGAAATACAAAGTAGGAGCACATATATGTTTTACTTTCAACCACTGTGTATCTGTTTCTGTATGTATGTTGCAAGTTTCAGGAGTGAAAGGATGGCATGAAGTTATATAAAAGATCAGCACACTGCACTGATAGCAGCCATAAAAGTGTGTTTAAATTCCATTAAGAAGCTTCACTTTCAGGGTCTTGTTATTGTGCATGCTGACTCACTGTCACACTGTCATGGACACTTGAATGGAGTGGAACCTATTCATGTGCTTAGTAACACCTGCGATTTTCAAATGAAGTCAAATTGCTGTAAAAAAGCCTTTTGTGATTTCCTTTTTTTATTTTTACAAACAGAAAGAATATAATAATTTGCCCAATCAAGTTGTTTAGGTTAGATCCATAGACTTGAATATGCCAGCAAAGCTTTGCTATATCCCATACCTGTCAACATTGGGCTTTGAAGATAAGGGAGATTTTCCAGGACCCCACCTGGTCATAATTGTTACATTATGAAAAGGGTTTCCTCTCTCAGCTCCTGAGATCTAATAACCATGTGCCTTCACATCCTGCCCCACTGTAATGTGAGAGCAAAAAGGTCTGGGTCAATAGTTCAACAAAGGAAGGTGATGATGTAACCTGACGAGCCAGATGGTTTGATACAAAGAACCATCTGAGAAGGTGTCCTTGGAGACTAGAAGAGGGCAGGCACTTGCAGAAAAAAACAAAACAAAAAGCTTGGCAGGTGATTGGATCTGTCTATTACTGTCTTACCTTGCAAGGCAGCTGGTTTCATGAGATCCAGTTAGTAATTGGTGATGATCACTTAAGTTAAAATGTCATGGACGTATTATGATATAATACATCCATATAATACATCCATTTAAATACTCAATACCTGACTGAAAGTGATAGAAGACTGCTGCTTGCTGTATGCTTCCACCTGCTGGATGAGTGTGGGTATGGCATATAAAGCTAATACATACACTCAGTGGCTGGCATACATACCACGTCTATGTATATAACAGAAAAAATCTTGATTGGGTCAATAAGGATTCTGTTTAAGTGTAAAAATCTGAAAAATGAAATAGAGATTTATGGGGTAAATTTAGCACAGTGGGAAAGTGGTGGAAATACAGGAGAAGCCTGGGGGAACAGGGAGATTTGATAGGTCTGCTACACCAACACCCATCCAGCAGGTGACAGCATACAGCAAGCAGCATCCCCATCCCTGTCTCTGTCAGCAAACTAAATATCTGATATCCAAATATCTGTGTAAATATTTAATAACTGGGAGATTATTTTCTCATTCCTCACAGAAAACATGTTAGTTAATAACAAGGCGTGGACAGGTCCTGGTGATCAGATCTCTGGAACCAAGAGAGAAAACTATTTTCATAATGTAAGAATTATGGTTATTTGGGGTCCCAATCCACCAACCATCTGTTGTTGAATGTAAAATCATTGTGAAATTGTTGTTGTTGCTCTGAAAGGAAATTGAGATATACAGCAACAAAATTACCCATAAATTTATTGAAGGAAGTGGAGGCATCTAGAGCATCATTAAGGTATGTGAGAGTATTTTAGTGGACTTAGACTCCAAACATCACAACTGACCTTTACTCTGCTCGTGTCACACCAATCTGCCTCTAATGAGCAAGAGAGCAAGAGTAAAGATAAACTTGTCTTGTCTCTCTATTTGTAGGCTCTGGAAGTTTGAGCTGGAGGATTTTGACGCATCTCCTCAAACTGGTAATACCAGAATCCAGAGAAGAAGTCACAGTAGTTCAATTGTTACACTTGATTTATTGTGTCAATATCATCATATGTTATTCATTGTTTTCAGACGTTTGAGGTGATGAAGATGAGGGTGTTTGAGATTAAAGCCAGATGTTTCCTCAACTCTCTACAGAACATCCCTCCTCAGTTTCAGTGATCATATTTGACATCACTTAATATCAGTTAAAATACAGTGGTTGTGATGCTGAAGTGTCTTTAAAACAAATTTTAAATGACTGAAACAGACATCCTAAGATCATCAGCCAGGCTTAGATATATGCCAGCAGCCTGACAGAGCAGCAGCAAGAGGCACCCAGCTCCAACCTGCTCAGCCTATGGGAGGCACTGATGGAGGTGGTTAATCACCTCCTTCAACATGCTGTCCCAGCAGCTCAGCAAGATGGCTGTTGGCATAACACAGGCTGTTGTGGACCAGGTCTCCACCACTCTGTACACCATGCTGCTTCAGATTACCTTCTCACTCTCCAACAGTGATGTTGTGGTCCTGTCAGTCTAGGGAAAGCTTAGACAGGGTTACACTAAAGACATTCTGGTGAAGAGGCTGAACTGCTTTGCAGCAGAGGTGCTTAAAAAAACATCAGTGATATTGCAGTGGGAGAGATGTGTGTGCTGTTTCAGCCTCAGACTGACAGACCCTCTGCTGCTGTCTCAGCTCCCTCTGATGCCCCCAACTGAAGCTCCTCTCACAGCCTCAGTCCTGGATGGTGAGAATTTGAACAAAGAACCAAACACAGTATCAGATTCTGCTGTGGTTTCTTCTCCACCTCTAACGCCTCCAGTTAAAGCTCCAGTTGCTTCAGTCCTGGATGGAGAAAATTTCAAAGACAAACCCACCAGAGAACCAGAGTCTGCTGTGGTTTCCACTCTGCCTCCTCTTATGCCTCCAGTTAAAGCTCCAGTTGCTTCAGTCCTGGATGGAGAAAGTCTTAAAGAAGGGCCCGACAGGGAACCAGACTCTGCTGTGGTTTCAGCTCAACTGGCGCCTCTCAGCCCACTTGATGAAGCTTGTGTCATGACCCAACTATCAGCTAAAGTGAGCCCAAAAGGAAGAAGGTGGTATCAGATGCTTCTTCGACTGGATAAAAAAACTCTGTTGCTGCTGCCTGAAGATGCTGCCTGAGACTGTTCCTCATATTTCAATTGTTAATGCTTCTGTTCACAATAAATTAATTGTTGTTCTGCACTCAGTCCATATCAGTCAGTTTCATTTATTGTCAACTAATGCAACATCAAATGAAGACATCATCAATCAGGATGTGCATGTTGGATTCACTGTATTTACACTACCGTATGAGCTTGATCATTGTAAGGGTAGGTCTATAACTTTATCTCAGTGTCATAGAACTATGAAAATATGATTTTACATATACAGCAAAAATATAACATAAAATCAAGGAGGAATAACATAAAATAAAGGATTCTGCTTGATATTGTTCTACTGATAACCTGATAACCAAATAAAATAACCACAGCCACCACAAGTATTTTCCATCATTTTTCATAGAAAAATGTGAAAAAAGGGACTAAACCATTTAACTATTGGACAGAAAAACTTCACAGCTTTCTGGAGGACAAACTCAATTAGCAACACTATTTCCAAAGTATATCCAAAATAACTGACATTCTTGTACTGTACTATTTCTTATCAGCTGACATACAGACCTGTGTATGCAATAAACTAACATCTGACTTTTTGAAATTAGTCTAGCTCTAATTTAATAGACAGAAAATGTAACTAATGAGCCATCTGAGGTGCAGATGATTGCTGCTTGACGCATGAGCAAAGTGAAAATTCACAGAGGTGATGCTAATCATTATTCTGTAGTGTGCTCATTCAGCTAAGGTTGGCACTGGAGAAGAGAGAGAGAGTGAGAGAGAGAGAGAGAGAGAGAGAGAGAGAGAGAGAGAGAGAGAGATCATGTGATGAAGGAGTGTGCTTGGCTTTCTGGATTGTGATGTCACACCTACACACTCATACATACACAGACGCACAAACACACACTCAGTGCAGGCTACAGTCACACAATCACACAGTCTTATGTCTGCTGGTACCGAAACCTGAACGAGGCATCAGGCGGGCGGATAAACAACCTCCGGCGTGCTGCTGCTGGCTGCTGATCTGGAAGCAGGAGCTCAGCATCAATGCCTCCAGGTTACCTCTCACATATCGGCCTGGACCTGTTCTCGTCATCGGGCCTCCTGCGCTGAGAGAATGAAAGGATGGCCGAGCAGAGATGCGGGGACCACGGAGGACTGACGGATGCTGCTGCAGCGACTCACCGGGATGAGCAGCGGCGTCACAGCACCATGAATCCCACGGAGGACTCGGGAGCAGAGGATCTGTCTTTGGAACAGATACTAAAGCTTTATAGTCAGCCCATCAACGAGGAGCAGGCTTGGGCGGTGTGTTACCAGTGCTGCAGGACGCTGGCGAGGGGACACCGGGGCAGGAGAAGCTCCGCCGCCGCCGGAGCTTCATCATCTTCGGCTCCGTCAAGGATATCAGGACCGGCGGATGTTAGGATACAAAAGGACGGGTCTGTGAGGGTGCAGCACCAGAGCTGTGAAGGTAAAAACATTATGTAAGGTTGAGTGTATGCACAGCTATTTGGATCTAGGCCAGGCCATCACTTGCATTTAAAAGAATGGGGCTGAGATGTTGTGATTGTCTTTATGTTAGAAAACTAAACCAAACAGAGCAAAACATACAGTCTATAGACCCAAAATAAATTAAAGGAAGCTGGATACATGTTCAGATTTGTCTTAAGTGTCCACACATTATTTCAGTTGAATATTTCAGGGGTGCCACAGGGAAATAATATCACTATAAATAAAATAGCTATAGGCCTGCACATATTTCAGCTCACATGCAGAGGCTTCCTACAGCTTTTTTCCTGATTAGGAAGCTTAATCTTAATGTCAGAATTACTCTATAATCTGCAGTCGGATAACAACAGTCTCCATTACACATGACCTGACCACTCATAAACAAAGGAATCTCTTCTCCCCCACCAGAGACCCCCAGTTGCTGTTCTCACTCTCATGACTCCTCATAGTGTTTTCACTGAATTTGCACTATCTGATCACCACTGAAGGCACGTGGGTGTGCATCATGTGGTTTCATCTTTTATTAAACGCCTCTCAGCCTGTTTGCCACTTCATATCAGATCAAGGTGTTCATTCCACTTCATCTGTAAAAAAGCATGTGATAACAAGCTGAAACGGTGGCTGATCAGATCAAGGTGTGGGCTGATGCCTATGAATAGAAAAACACAAGTTCTCATGGAGTTATACATCACTACTGGAGTTATACATCACTACTGCACATTCATTGTATCATTAGGGCCTGATTCAGCTCTTCATAAGTACCTATTACATGGGAGCCCCCTGCTGATTATAGCATTAATTAATTGAGGGGTTATTAAAATGAATAGATAGAGCCTTGCTGTCTGTCTGATTGAGTTTTCATTGCCAAGCATAAAAAAAATCCAAGAAAATGAGATCAGCCAGTTCTGCAGTAAATGTGCCAAATGAAAAATCACTGCAATATTCTGGAAATGTCCCTTTAGGGGTTTACAGTGTAAGTGTGAGGCTACTTAGTGTATTATTAGTCACTTAATGGTAATTTGTGCCTCATATGGGAGAGTTTCAGTGTATTTGTAGTGTTTATCTGGTATCTGTTGTTATAAGGAATCAACACTGATTCAAGCAAGCATCCGAACAAACCAGACGACTTTGCATGCCATGTGATGTGTGCGTTGGTACAGTTGATGGGTGTGTCTGTGAACAATAACATGCACTTAACCCAAACACATTAAAATGTCCCGTCAAACTGAGGTGTGTCATGTTCATCGTCCGCTGTAATCACATTTTCTCACACACTGAACGCAGAGTGCAGAGCAGGCTGACTAAATGCCTATCTATCAACTATCTATCTTTCCTGCCTAATGGACTATACCTGAGGGCCTGAGGGATGGGCTCTTAACTCAACAACGTGCACACACACCATGCACAACACTGCTGAGTCAATGGGTTTTGATCCAATCAATGCACGCTTCATCTGATCAATTTTTATGAGCAAATTTGAGTAGCACAGCTGTGATGATGATGCTTGTCGTGGCCTCTAGGTCTAGGTCTATATGGTTAGAATGAATGGGCTATTTTAAGAAGCATGGAAGAAACCATTGGAGAGGGGGAGTCCAAGCTGTTCTTCCTCTGTTGCCCATGTGCTGTCTTTATTTTCTATTTTTAGTATTTATACAGTAAAGACATTTTACATTCTGATACCTTTTCTTTCACATTACACACAGTGCAATTAGTGTTTTCATGAAGTACACATATCCTGTATACATAAAATAGGCACAAGATAGCTAAATTTAGATAAATATTGAAGGATATACAGAGGCTATCATATGGAGTATGCAGAGATGGTTTCCAGTCAAAGTTTGGTACATATCTCTTGGTAATCCTGTGTAATTTGGGGAATTTGGAATTTGGAAGTGTAACCACACAAATGGTTTCATTTTTCAGGCTAATTTGCTGATCTAATTGCACTTATCTGTAGCTCTTCAGTGCAGGCTCCTTCTCTTAAGCTTTGGCAAACACATTCATCCATGTAAATAATGAGATAAATCTGTGGCTTTAGGTATTTTAGATTTCTGAAGCTTTTATCTGCTAAATTAACTTCAAAGAATTTAAGTAAAATCCAGTCAAGGTTAGTTTTAGACCCTGATGTCACTCAAAACCATGACCACCTCGTAGTTTTTATTCAGCTGTTTATCTGGGGTAACTGCCACTTTGTGTTACATCTGAATCCATCACAGTAAAGCAGGGCAATGCTAAAAACTTAGCAGACAAAAGTAAATGTTTTGTGGCATGGCTAGATAGTGATAAATAGATTCAATTTCATGCTTCTGGTTTCTTTCCTGAAGTGTTTTAGTATCATTTAGTATCAAATATGTGCTCACCTTATTTCTATACACACACACACACACACACACACACACACACACACACACACACACACACACACACACACACACACACACACAGCTGATGATAAAAAATGTCAGTGGATGATGTCAGAGCTGTTGCGATGTTGAATTACTGCGCGTTACAATACAAAACAGCCGTTTGTTTAGCCGGTCATAAGTCAGCAGGCTGCTTGTTCGTGAAGCTGTGCCGATGTAACCTGGGGGTATATTAAAGTGGCTCTTCTTTTTGAAGGGAGCACATTCATGCATTTGTCATCATTGGTCATCACATGCTACTCGAACTACCAGTTAGTTAGTAAATTATTGGAAATGAAACAGGACTTCTATTAAAACTGGTGTAGTGTGTGCAATGATATCTAGAACACTGAAATGTAATGAGGAAGAGGAAGAGGATATGTAATCACTGATATGTAAGCCTCAAGAATTCTTGATGACAAAGCAAAAGATAATAGAAATCCCTAGAATTCCATAACAATTATTATTTTAAACCTGTACGAGGAATCTTTCTAGTCCATTACATTTTATGAAAACACCAAGTAAACCAAGTAAATTGCTCTCCGAAAATGATAAACACAAATTAGTGAACCAGCCTATTATACTGGGTGACATGTTCCTTCATTTCTATGTCACTGAACACAGCCACTGTAGTTTATTTTGAATCAATCCCACATACACCACCCTGCTACTGTAACTTTTCACTGGAGCCAAAATGGGTATGAATCCTCAGCTGCAAATAGTCCCCACAAACTCAGAGAATTATTTGCAAAAAACTACAGTGGTCAGTTCTTTTAGGACATTTCTGAACCTTTTAAAAAGAAAAGAAAAGATGTATTTGTGACCTGAATTTTAGATTTTAGGTTTATGTTTGTAGTAGCAATGACTGGACTTTTGGTTAAGTGCTACAGGCAAAGTAAGAGTTAGAAAGCAGGAAGCAAGCAAGTTGTGAAGCAGGTTAATATATTATTGGTTTTGGTATTTGTGGACACACTCTGTTCCTGATTATTTGGGGTAAAAATCGTGAAAAATCGCATGTCCATTTGGCAAGTTTTGGATGATGATGACTCCAAATTCATCATTTCTTCTGGCCAGAAGATATGTATAACTTCAGAAATGAGTCATCTGTTTTGTATTTGTGATTTAGGATGAACATGGTCATGTTTCCCCCTGTTGCACTTTCAGAAACTAACAAATAAATTGAAATGACTGTCCACTGGTACCTTCTTTAAAGTGATTGCAGTGTACACTCCACTGATATTAAGACATTGCACCAAAAGTCATGCATGGTATTATTATTATAGCTAAGCAACATCATGTATGTCTAAGCTCTGCCAGTCATATTGTATATATTTATGTACTGTAACTGAACAATGCACTATGTATGTATGTATGTAAGCTGCTTTACATTGTCTGCTTATCATAACAATGCCTCTTGTTTCCCTGCAGGTAAATACAGCCCTTGCACAACAACAGAGGTGAGTAACTCCACTGTGGTGTATTTATTGTATTTCATCATCACATGCTCACAGAAGTATAAATCATATTATGTGGACTGTATTTGCTTATCTGAGCGGTATCTGCAAGTGATGGAGAATAATAATACAGTGTGCTCTTCTTTGGACACTTAGTTAAGAAAAAAATCACATCACTATTGTGCTTTCTACAGTTTGGCAGTGTTTACGTCAAATGATTGTGTGACTCGGTTGCTGAGTGGGGAAAAGAGTACAAGATCATGTTTAAAATGAGAAATCTGGTCACATGCTCAGAAGCACTGTTTGCCAAGTTTTGTTGATTAGCTCAAAATGTCGCAGTATGGATGCTTGGAAACTGAAGTGCTTCTGGAAAGGAACCAATCAGTCAATTAAAGAAACACATGAAGGGGAATATAAGGTTGTACAGAGAGAATAATGGCATGCTTAACCACAATGGAAGCATAATTTCCTTTTTAAATATTTACCCTACACAGTTGGTCACATTAGCTAGTTACACTTAGAGAACAGTCACAACAACAGATAGCATTAAGATTAGAGTGTGCATATTGTAGGATTATTAAGTCTAGTTGGTGTCACATAATGCTGTGGTTGGAACTGTTATAAGCCATGGGTGTCCGATACATTAATCCTGATGCTTGCAAAGCAGCTGCTGCGGAGGCCTGCTGCTTAAACTAATGCCTTAAATAAATGAAGCAAGTTTAAATGTATTTCCCCAGTG
Source organism: Scomber japonicus (assembly GCF_027409825.1). Classification (NCBI taxonomy): domain Eukaryota; kingdom Metazoa; phylum Chordata; class Actinopteri; order Scombriformes; family Scombridae; genus Scomber; species Scomber japonicus. The sequence goes on along the minus strand of NC_070587.1, from coordinate 22,373,960 downwards.
GGCAATTGGTTTCAGTTTTATACCCAAAATTGTATAAAAAAACACTTCAAAGCAGTAAAATATATACCAGGCAGTCAGTCTCCAAAGGTGTTGTTGCAGAGTTTATGGTATGCAGCAGCATCATCATACTTGCTCACATGTTGATGTCTTTATTTGGTTCATGGACTATTATTCCTTATACCAACATTATGTCAAACTACCAGGGTTTAATACCTTTTTTTGGAAATATACTCTATAGGGAAGGAAACTTGGAAATGACCCTAGCTTGGTATACAGACAGTATGCAGGGAGAAACAGCTGGCCTATCTCTCTGCAAAGTCAAAAAAATGTAGTTTTAGGGGTATTTGCTTTATTGCTTTACAATTGATCCATCCATCTACCAGGTCGCCATGACTTTTGTAATGATCAATGTGCTAATTATTGCGCTTCAGAGGTCCTGGCAGATGTATTTTGGAAATTTGGATAGAACAAGGATAGCTTTTTTCTACTCTTCATGCCAAGCTGAGTTAATTGGCCCATGAATGTCTGTGAAAAAGACACCAAGATGTCTTGACTCACACTAGGGACTAGTGTGGGTCAATAGCTAAAAACACTGGATCCTACACTTCCCGCAGTGCAACTCAGCATCTTTTGTAAGAGCCAGTAAATGGCTATATCTTGTAAAACCCCAGTTGAAATTGCAGGCTTGACAAATCTCCCAGAGCCACAGAAGACGTTATACAACTGTTTTCACATGTGCAAAATATGTGAACTGCTCCTTTGCAAAACATGTTGAAACAGCCACAACTAAGCTCAAAATGATGGCACTTTCTTTACCACAAGCCAGATCATTTGAATTCAGTTTGTCCAGAGTACCTGTAAAAAGTTTAACACTGGTTGTACATTGTAAAAAGTCATTATAGAGATGTCAGAGTTCTCAGGATGGAAGATTATTTCTTGGCTTGTGTTCCAGCTGCCTACCCAGTCATTTCCTCCTTCAGCCTCAGAGCTCCCAGCTGGCTTCTCTGATTGACTGGTTGGAAATGTCACCCAGCAAGCCCTCCTGTTTGATAAAAGCTCTGGAGCACAATTCAAACCTAATTAAAGGGCTATGCAAAATTGTGCTACTCGCCCCCGTCCTCTGCACACTCTGCTGTTGACTGTTGTTATTATAGTCATTAAAAGAACAAGCTTTACAGTACGGACAGATTAGCTTTTCTGCTTACTTTTGCTTTTCTGCTGGATGCTGGATGTCGTAGGTCGAATAATTTTAGCCTGCAGAGGCGTTTTTTGGCTTTTCAGAACGCTTGATGTATTTAAAGTTAACACATGGTTAGTGTGTCTGACTTCATCAGATGGCTGAGGATCCATTTTCAGTTCATCGGAGACTGTGTGCAGTACTTTTCAGGGAGTTCTGGGGTTGAATTGCCTTGTAATAGGACTGTGATAACAGATGGATGGTGAATACCTCAAACACACACATACACATACACACATATGCAGTTGACTGTAGAAGTAGAGAATGTAAAGCTGTATAGACAAATCCCTGCTAAGCAGCTTTGCACTAGAAATGAGTTCTCACAATGCAGTGTGTTACCGACTGGCTGGCAAAACTACTGGCAAGTGGTTGGAGTCTCTTGATGCTCGACATCTAGCATTAAATCCGGTAGCAGAGGCATTCTGTTAACATACAGTGTGGAATTAGCCCAAAGCTGGATGAACAGGAACACATGTGTAGTCATGACACACATTATCTGCACTAGGCTTCAAACAGCATGAACTCTGACAAGTGAAGCGGTTGTGAATGTCAGATGTGGCCTTTTTTTTCCTACAGCACAGTAATCACTATAGCTGTAGTTCACTGAAAAAATGATGATATTTGTACGCAGTCACTCAAATATGTTAAACTCAGCTGTTATCCCTCTCTTTTTATGCAAGCTCTTGTATGGAATTTGTTGATGACCCCCAGCCATGCTATCTAGACCTTCAGTGGTCCCGTGATGCAGTGTGTAACCTCAGAAAATTGTGGATTATGCTTCATCACATTCCCCTCTGTCAAAGTTTAACCGTGCATGCTCTGTGGTCTCTTAATGTCTGAGCTTTGAAGTCTGGGAAAGGATTAGTTTAACGTCACATTCTGTGTTTAATGTAAACAGCAAATTCAGCCAGAACGTAGGAACTGGTTTGTTGGAATATCTAATGTTCATTTGCTTTTATGTTTCTGTGTGCGTGACGGAGTGGAATAGAGGCGAAGAGAGATAAAAGCAACAAAGGTGAAATAATGTACATGCTTTTGTTCTCTCTGTGAAGTTCTCTGGGTTCTATGTCCACCAGACCGCAAACCAAAGCAACCATTCTCAAGTCATATGACAGTCAGAGGTCACAGCAGCGTAGTCAGGCGTAAGAAACAGAGAAAGGAATCTCCTCAGCTGTTGTTTGTGCCTGAGAGAAAATAACCCACGCTTCAGTCTGTGACGCTATTGTGAATCAGCTTACAGTGTGATGGCTGTTTCTTAATATTGTGAGGGTATGTGTACTGTCTGTTTTCATTACTCAATTAGTATAGTCCTTGCATCCAGCTTCCCATTAAAGTCACCAATTAAAACATAAAGAGACTGATTTAGTACATCATTCTTGTCAGTTGGCCTTTTGAGATGATCACGAGTAGATTTGTTAGATATGAAGTGGTGTCCAATCTGGAGGATGGCTCTAGTAGATATACAGTATGCTCTTCTTTATTATACTTCAGTTACATTTTTTGTTGTCAAAGGATTTTGTCTGGTAAGATTTTACCAGATAAACTTTGCAATAACAATTGTCATTTTGTTATGGCTATTTCATTATGCTTTATTGGTGAGCAAAAAGCTGGTGCGCTATTTGATATACGTTTTGATGTACAGTATATAAGTATCACACATGATAGCTATATTTTTCATCTAGTGCCACTATCAGGCTAAAATGTTACTTTCCCCCACCATCTTTAGTTTATTACTTGCAAAACTGAGAAAGACATTCCCATCAACTTCACAGTCCTTTGTGTGTAGTGCTAATTGGCAAATGTTAGCATGCCAACAATGTAACTTAAGACGGTAAACATGGTAAGCATTAGCATGTTAGCATTGTGAGCTAAAACGCAGGCATTAGTATTGTAGTTGAAAACACTGACTTGCAGAAAGGCGAGTGTGGCTCTTGTTTCACATCCTGTATCATTTACTTTATTGTACATCACTCAGTGCTCAGCATCAGTACCAGGACAGTCTTTGTGGCCGCAGAAGTGCTTTGCTCAATGGTACTTTGAGGGTTTTTAGAAGTTATTGAAGGACAGGCTAATGTTTACTGCTTATGTGTCCCATCAGTGTTTTGTCTAGTTCTGGGGTTTGGTTATTTTTTAAAGTGTGAGACTGTGGGCCTCCCCTCAAACGAAGCTTGGATAAAGGTGACCCCCAAACTCCACATAGTTAACTTGCTTAGTTTCATTCAATTTCTGGATGCCTCTCAGATCATGATGCATGACGTAATTTGGACCCATAGGCAAGATAGCCTAGATTGCTGTTTGACTGTTCAGACTACACCAAATATATAAAAAAGTCTGTCCCTAAGGCATTTATTAGTTTCTGACTCTGGAAAAGTGGGAGAAGAAGTAAAACTCCCCCAAACTACTGTATCTCTGAACTATCTCTTGAACCAATTCACACACATTTAGGCTATTATACCCCATCTCTTTTTGATAACTAATGTAACTAATGACAACCTTTGGTCTAGTTGATCTCACATTCCTCCTGATGTCATGGATATTACAAAAAAAATAATATTCACAGTAAGATTTCAAGAACCTTTTTCAACAGATAATAGATGCAAATGTAAAGGATGTAAATAACTCTTTTAACTTTAAGTTAAAATAGGGGTTTTGCTTAACTTATTATGAATGAGATACTATGAGAGCCTAAACTACTTATTAGTGTAACATTTACAAAACCCATGATGTGTTGTGAAAGATTAAAATGAAATGACACCAGATGTCCTGGCACTGAGCTTAAAATGACTATACAGCAGAGAGCTAATTAGTTGCAGTTTTATTTATTTATTTTGAGAAAAATTTCACTTAGCTCAGTTGCTGTGTACTTTCACTGCCATGACCTAATTCTTGTGAACCCACTAATAAGGAAATATAAATGTTTTAAATCCCCACATTGTTTTGTGCAATCCTATAATTCTAACCAGTTTGTGCTGATTCTGGTAATTCTCCGCTGGCTGGCTAACAGTGACGGATGGAAGGCTGTTACACACAAGAGAGTATCTCATAGATTTCAGTTAGCATTTAATTAACACAACTGGCTGTGGTGTTTTGGCCTCTGTGAGAATCGCACAAAGCTACATGACTAAAACAAATGTGACTCTCAGCCGGTCTGTTTACCATGTGTGATCCTCCATGACCTTCCTTAGTCAGACACAAGCTTGTGTTTGTCTCATTCAGTCATTCATACAGACATTATGCTTCTCTCAAATGCTCTCTTTATATTCACAACACATTCCAAGGACTAGTATTTAAATGGTGTGTTCATTAATTGATAACATAACAATAACAATTTGATTAATTCTCCTCATCCTTATAATTCTCTATGTTTCACTTTACATTTGTATGTTGGACTGTTGGTCTGACAAAAGCTCTGTAATGATGTCACTTTGGACGAATGATAGTAGATATTTTTCACAATGATTTTTTGGAATATTATGCTTTTAAGTCAGCAGTAGAGAGTTTTTGTTCTTTAGAGATGG